>NW_015175360.1:388145-389709 GCF_001447785.1 Gekko japonicus | reverse complement strand
GGGGAGAAACAAAGAAAGAGGGATGCAATGTCCTTGTCGTCCTGAGGAGTTTCCCGTTGGAAACAGGATGCTGGACTAGCTCGATGCTCGGTTTGATCCAGCAGAGCCCTTCTTCACCCGGGTTCCACATTAACTCCTTTCCTTTCAAAGTCCAGGGAAGTAAAACTGGCCGGCTTCCGGCCTTATCAGTTGGTGTTGATGGCCCTCCAACGTGCTTCTCCTCCAAGGCGAACAAAGACGGGAAGAGGGCTCATAAAATGCAAAGTTACTAACACTTCGCTCCCAATCAAACTCTTAGAACAGGGATGCTTTCGCGGGCTAACAGACTTGAGCTAACACTGGCTAACACAAAGACAGGTGATTTCCTGTAACAACAGAACAGACATTTAACCCCATGCATACACATTGAGTGTTTTCAACATGCAAATACCCAACAAGGAGCCTAATCCCCCCCTTCTCCACCCTGGCTGCCGGCACACGGCCAGGTGAGTGACCGTGCAATCCTGAAAAGACCTTCTCGGAACTCAGTCCTATTGAACAAGATTTCAAGTAGACCAGTTTAGGACTCCTGCCAGGGTGCCTGGGTATAAACTTTCGTGTGCGGGCACACTTCCTCAGACACAATGAATTGGAAATCACCAGTCCATACATATAGCATACAGCATAATGGAGGTGTTTAACAGATGCAAGGATCAAACAGGAACAAAAAGCTTAGGTTACCATTTGTTTGGGTTTAATTCTGGGAAACATAGTGAAGGAAATAAATATGTCATCATTGGAGGAGACTGATGAGCAGATGTATCCTTAACTATGGAATGCTAAGAGTAATTAACTGACACTCTGTCATTACACTCCATCCGTCTCCTCTTAAGCATAGAGGCACCTTACAGCATCTTATTCTTCGAAGTGGAGCGGCTGTGTAGAGTTATCTCCCCTGTCCCCAGACCAGAAAAATACATTCCAGTCTACTATCCCAAATTACATTACATTCTACTATTCATTAGATTACATTACAATCTACTATTCTATGCTATTATTACTATTCTGATTTATTATTCCAAATAAGAAATAAAATAAAGAGGATGTATGGCCTTTCTGGCTATTATGCTGTATGCTAATTTACTGCTCACCCTCTACCTATATGTACAACTGGTAATTTCCATTTCATTGTATCTGAAAAAGTGTGGTTGCTGTGCAGACAGAAGCTTATGCCTTGTGTGAAGGAATGTATTTTCTCCTGGAGGGAGGTTGACAGGACATGGCAGAGTGCCCCTCCCTATTTCCCCCTCTCATGACTGCTCTCTTTTATTCATGTTGGTTAGGTATAGTGTTGGGTATTACAAGTTGAATACACTCAGTATATCTGGGGTTAAATGTGTGTTTATGTTACTCACAGGAAGTCACATGTTTCTCATTTAACCAATGTTCTTTAGATGTAGGAAGCCCAGGAATTTTCTCCCTGATCTAGGAATTTGATCGGGACTAAAGTGTCAAGGTATATTACCATTTTATGGCTTCCCGTCTTTGTTTTGGTGTTCTGAAGAAGAAGGAGAGCAGCCTAATC
>NW_015175360.1:384481-387154 GCF_001447785.1 Gekko japonicus | reverse complement strand
AATATGGAAGATACACCAAAGGAAAAAGCTGTTATTGCTGTAATTCTTGGTTCTTTGACCAGAGAGTATTCACATGAAGTTGCTGTTTTGAAGGGAACAAAAGACTTAAAACTGGAGTATGTGTTAGCATATCTAAAGGATGAAGGATATAGGTGTGAAATGTCCCAGGCTGCAAATGATTTGTCTGTACTCAGCATAAAGCCTGATTATAAAAGGGATAATGCCAAAACAACTTTAAAATGCCATAACTGTGGAAAATTTGGCCATATTGCAAGGCATTGTAGATCAAAGGCTTTACCAGAACAAAGAACCAAATCTTACCACTCTGAAACCAGACCCCCTAAGGGGTGTGGCCAAGAAAGCCAGTTCACTCTGAGAAATGGGGTGCCATAAGAGAAAAGTACATAGAGCCTGATGTTGTGAAGCAGAAAAGTAACATGAAAGCTATGTCTGTGACTAAGAAAAATTATGAGCAAAATGATTCATTTTTACTAGATAGCGGTAGCGTGTATCATGTAGTGAACTCAGACAAATGGTTTACTGATTTGGACAGAGAAAAGAGGCCAGCTCTGCAAGGGGCAGAAGGCAATAATCTCTCTGTAGAGGGCTGCAGTGCTGCTAAACTGTTTGCTTTGAATGATTCCAACGAGATAGTGGAAATCATACTCACATACTCTGATTCCCCAAGCAATAAATAATCTCATATCCACAAAGAGAATCATGCAAAATGGTCTTAATATTGATCTCAGACCAGGCCATGGAAAAATTTGGAGTGAAAATGGATTTAATGTGATGCTTGAAGAAAAGGATGGTTTTCATTACCTTCTGGGCTGGCACAAGTAAGCAATAAATAATCTCATATCCACAAAGAGAATCATGCAAAATGGTCTTAATATTGATCTCAGACCAGGCCATGGAAAAATTTGGAGTGAAAATGGATTTAATGTGATGCTTGAAGAAAAGGATGGTTTTCATTACCTTCTGGGCTGGCACAAGTAATGTGTCATCTAAGAAGGTCAGCCTGATTCCCAACTCAACCCCCCCCCTCAGGTACAGGACCTCTGTCTTCATTGGATGAAATGTCAACTGGCTCTGCTGCAACCACCCAGCCTTGCCCCCCAGCAGTGTTCCCTCTAAGCTCAGTCAGTGTGAGCTAGCTCACAGTTTTTTAGCCTCCAGCTCACACATTTTTGTCTTGGCTCAGAAAGGATGGCTCCAAAGCAAACTGATTTATGCAGTAGACAAATTGCTCGCTCACAACTTTAAAGCCAGTAGCTCACAAGGTTGAATTTTTGCTCACAGGACTCCACAGCTTAGAGGGAACATTGGCCCCCAGTGCCATGGCCAAATACTCCGGTGTGGAGTCCGGGCAGCCATCCAGTGCATTAAGGGCTCAGGGATGGAGCCTATTGTAGACTTTGAGAGGGTTCAATAACGACACCACACAACAGATTTTTTGAAGCTACTGATCAGCTCTGTCTCTCCGTCTCTCTGTACCAAGACTGTTTTCTGACAGTCTCACAGCAGCGTTTTATTAGAAAACAAGCAGGCTCACACAAGGCACAGTGAAATCGTTACTCTTAGAAGCTTCTAACTAAAAATCACACTATGTTCTTCTCACAGCTCTATTATCCTTGAATGTTGCAAAGTTTTGTGCTCTCAGTAATTCATTGTGCTCTCAGTAATTTAGCAGACTCATGCAGATTCAAAAAGACCTTTGTGCATTTTGCCAATCTCCCGGTGAGAACTTGAGAGATTCTCCTGGGCTCGCCTTCACGGGAGTCTCTCATATTCTCACAGCCTATGGTCTATTGCTCTCTCTCTCTCTCTCTCTTTATATATTAAGCTCCAGACAAAAGAATGCCTTCCCCTTTCTTTTGTCTGACGCTTCAGCTATAAATGTATCTTCTTATCTTCAAGCAGCTCAGGAAGTGAGCTCTGGCTTTAGAAAAAAGCTGATGCTGAAATAAAGTTATTTATTTATTTATTTATTTTAATCATCGCTCTCTAATTTTGCGTCCACAGACAGGACTACCCCTCTGGAATGATTGAGGGAACAATCTCTCCCTGCAGCTACTTTCCTGACACCTAGGAAGGCTGAATCGACACATCCAGCAGAATGCGGGTGTGGGTGGGGGTTCCTGTAGTGGAGAAGGAGGAGACGGCCTCACTTCCCTCTGAAGGTGGAGGGATTTTTGAACGTTCCCCTAAGTTAAGCCCCCCCCCCCCCCGCTGATAGCTCCCGGCCAGAAGACACCGAGCTTGGCAAGACGCTGCCCCCTCTCCTGGATGCGCTGGTTTGTCGCTGCTCTTTCCCCGCCCGGTCCGTTCTGCCACCTCCTGCCTGTCCCACCCTCTTCTCTTCTGGGAGCGGAAGCAGCCCGCAGGGCCGACCCGTCTCCCCCTGGCCCGGCAGGGTCCCGCCCCAGCCCTCTCTCTCCTCCCCCCGCCTCGAGCTGGCGGCGATGATTTTAAAAGCATGCGATGATCTAAGCCCTAATCCTAATATTATGCATCATTTGGACAGGATAACGATGCCACCTCGTCGGGCCGCCGGCCTCTTTACACAAGCCATTTGCTGCAGCGCGGAGTCATCAGGCCCTTGATGGATGGCCCCCGGCCCGCCTCCCCCCCCCCGGGCTCGAGTGCCCCTCCGCCCCTCCAGGGGGGGAT
>NW_015175360.1:344659-384020 GCF_001447785.1 Gekko japonicus | reverse complement strand
TCTCTCTCTCTCTCTCTCTCTCTCTCTTTCTTTCTGCTGTGGTGTCTCGTGAGCAAAAATTCTGCTTTGTGAGCTTGCTGGCATTAAAGTCGTGAGCGAGCGATTTGGCTGCTGCATAAATGGGTTTGCTCTGCAGCCCTCCTTCCTGAGTTCAGACAAAAATGTGCGAGCCGGAGGCTAAGGAACTGTAAGATAGCTCACACCGACTCAGTTTAGAGGGAACACTGACCACTTCCCGAGCGTGGCCGCCCCGCGGAGTTCTCCGCCCCGTCACTGGTTCACCTTGCGGAGGGCGGCCCGGCCACCTCTTTCGGCCGCGAATCTCCCGAGTCCGCAGAGCCCTCGGCTCGAAGGCTGCCTGAAAAGTTTCGGACCGGGAGCCTGGCTGTGTTTGCAGAGGAGAAATATCAGGCGGTTCCAGTGCTGGAATCAGACCGCGCATTGGAAAGGAGAACGTTTGAAATTCATATTCCGCAAAGTGTTTTAAAGCGGGGTCTGATGGGGATATTCATGCCGCGTTTCATGCAATATGCACAGACTCACAACTCTGCTAACTTGTTCCAGCTACTTGTTCGAGAACATATCGGTTCGGGTATCTTTCCTGCAGGTTGCTAGTCCTCAACGAATCAGTAAAGGGCGTCGAGAACTGCATGGAGGAGCTCTTACAGAAAGGACATTTGAACGAGACTTCCGTTAGGAGCCGAAGCCTCTGATACATTCTGCAGGGGATCTGGAGGACTAGTGCAGTCCTAGGACAGAATCCACGACCCGGGCCTTAGGACAGAAAGATCTCCTCGCTTTCTAGGAAACGTGTGAATCGGAGAAGGGGACTTTCATTTTAAGGAGAGGAAGGTCCCCTCACATCAGACAAATAGTCTTTTTACGGCTTCTCCTTCCATAGAAGGCTCTAAGAACGGAAGCATAAATCTAGCCATGCTCGAATTCAAATCCTACGCGGGTTGAGACATCACCCGGCGTCCAGATCTGAATCCCGACCTTTACAATATAAGCCGTCTTCCGAATAAAATGTAGGAGCTACTTTCTGATTCCTCCCTCCCTCCCTCCTTCCCTCGTCAAATTAAGACACACACACACACACACACACACCCCACCACCTCTGGTCACGTGACCCGATTGCGATAAACCACTGGATATCGACGAAACCACGGATTAACCCCTGAGTTCAAAAGTTATGCGATACAGCGCCGCATCCTCGGTGCCTGGGTGTCTGAGCGTGTGGATCGAGCTGGTGGAAAGCCACGGGGACCCGTTTCATAACGATCGCCTCGCAGGATCAGGCCCAAAGTCCCCCCCCTCTTGGCCCCGGGGAGCTCTTCAGTAGTCCTGCATTTTACACTATACACATTCTCTTCACTGCAGTCCGTGGCCGGCTCTCCAGAGGCCGAACTCCTCTCTCCCACGCCTCCCCCCCCCCTATGCTTCCCCTGCTGCTGTTTGCCTCTTCGGGGGAAGTTTGCAGGCATCAGGAGGCCCCCCCGCCCCCGGTTGGTCTGCCGAGGTAGACTGCCTCTGGACATGGCCGTGCACTTTTTGACCAGCACGGCGAAGAATCCGTCGGGAGTTTGTCGGAAGCCAGCAGGGCTCACTCTCGCCAGTCGGCCTGGAGGTGCCTCTTTGCTCGTCCTTTGCCGGGCATGTCCGTCGTCCGCACGAGGAAAGAGACCCAATTTAAGATGCAACTAGGAAGAGAGTCCGGTTGGTAGGACGTAATGGGACGGATGACATGGTGGGTTGGGGGGGATTCATATGCCGGCAAGAAGTCGACTTCTTGCGGAAGAGTTTTCCGCTTCCCAGAGCTGGAAGGGCCCCCGAGGCCATCTAAGCCCCCCTCGCCCCCCTCGAGTGCCCCCTTCTTTCTGAAATCTCGGACGATCGGGGCCCTCCGCTGGACGGATCTCCCGTCTTTTTGAGGGTGTGCCTGCCTCTAAGGAGGCCCTCTCTTGCCACGATTTTCTGCGACGCAGATCCCGCGAAATTGTGTAGACCGGGCCACCCAACTCAGCCTCACGGTTTCTCAAAGGGGCCAGCTGGAAGAGTCAGCGCCCCTCTCTCCCGTGTAGGTGCCCACAATTTCGTATTCTCTTCAAGGTAGACTGCTTCTGAACGTGGAGGTTCCATTTGGCATAGCCCTCGATAGACCTCTATCCTCCATGAATTTGTCTTGTCATCATGCCGTGGCAACGAGTTTTGTCGGTAATGATGAGCCGTGGAAAATAGCACTACCAGTGTCTGTTCTGACATTACTGCCCGTCTGAGTCTGACTTTTGGTATTATAAAAGAGGGAGAAAAATCTCCTCTCCAGGCTCTGTACACCAGTTAGGATTTGAGATGTTGCTCCTTTACTCTTCTGTCTGATGATCTACTGTTCTGTTCCATTTAGGCATGGGAGACGCTCACACGGCTGCTGTCACACACACTAAACAATCCACTTTCAGTGCACTTTCCAACTGGATATTACTACTGTGTGAACTGGCAAAATCCAGTTCGAAAAGTGGATTAAAAGTGGATTATTTAGTGTGTGTGACTGCAGGCATGGCCTCCAGAACGCATGATTCATCTGGCCTCCAAGAATCCTTTGAGTGCGAATCATGCGGGAGTGGTGGAGATTGTTTAAGCCCCGCCTACACAAATGCCAAAGTCTGATATCATTTGTTACTCAATCCAAATATAGGGGACACAATAGGAAAGGTGGGGGAGTATGCTAAAAGAGAATGCAATGAACCCCCCCCAACCCTGGTCACATCTAGGCTGCAAAACTATGGACCCTTACCCTGGGAGTAAACTCTACTGAACACAGTGACACTTACCACATGCATAAGTAGAATACTTAGAGCCAGTGTGGTGTAGTGGGTAAGTGTTGTGCTAGGAGCTGGGAGACCCAGGCTGGAATGGTCACTTGGTGGGTGACCTTGGGCCAGTTGTGCACTTTCACCATGACCCACCTCACAGAGTTGTTGTGAGCATAAAATGGAAGAGAAACCCAAGCTCATGGGGTCCTGGTTAGGAGGAACGGTGGGTGTAGGTGAAATACACAAATAATCCCTCACCACATGTCTCACTGGGGCTTTTCTGTATTCTTCTAGATTTGAACACAGGGAGCACTTTGGAGACGCTCTTGCTCATTGAAAGCCAAAGGTTTTCCGTTTTGCTCTTAAATAAAGGGGGAAATGTTACTGATTGCTCTTCAGCTTCTCAAATATTTGGAAAACACTTTGGAGACTCTTATGTAGTCACACCAGGCTATAAATTAATCAGAGATTTATTCCTCCATCAGTTAAAAAATGCTATTAAGGTTTGCTGTGCCCCAGTCTGTGGGAAAATAATTTCTTTGATTGATTTTCCCCCAAAGACCCTGGGAAGGTCTCTCTCCTCCGTTTTGAACAGTCTGGTCTTTCCTGTCTTCCGGATTGGGGGGGGGGAGGAAGACCTCCCGAGAAATGCATTTTCCATCTTGAATCTCACTTTGTGCCTTTTCCGTAGTAATCCTTGAAAAATCCATCAGGAAAAGAAATCCAGGATCCTTCTCGTGGGCTGTCTTCCTCTATCAGGTTTTTTATTTTTTCACACCGGTGGCCAATATTATATTTTTGGAAGAAAGGTAAATCAAAGAACAACAAAAACACTATAACACGGAAAGAAATTGGATATGAAGAATGCAGGGAAAGAACTCAGCAGGGCTGGATAGGTCACAATCACAGCATGATGATGAATGTATTTCATAGAGGTAGAATTCACATTCAGCAAGTTGGCTGGAGGACCATCAAAGGTTTGGGTAATCCAGGGCATGATTAATCAGGAGTGCTCACACGCATGCACACACGTGCACACACACACACACACACACATACACACAGAGCATGTACCTACACTACACACTTGTTTTGATTTTATAGCAGCCTAGCTGTCAAAGTTTCTCTTAAAGAATCCTGGGAGTTGTAGTTTGATGAGGGTGCTGAGGTTTCTCTCTCTGAATCTCCTAGTAATAGCCCCCCCCCCATGAGCTACAGATCCCAAGAATCCCTATGGTGAGGGAATGATGGTTTAAATCAGTAGTGCACATCATAAAACCAATGGGATGCTGAGGTGGTATGGAATAACAAGGTGTTGTGGGTCAGCCAGGGTTCAGCAATACTGAGGACTTCTCAGGAGAAGAGGAGCCTTGTCAGGTCTGTAGCTACAGTGGGGCATTTTGGGGCAGGGCTCCCCGACTTACTTCAAAGGCCTCTCGACTTCCCTGTGCTGCCACCACAGCAACTCTTTGGGGCCAGGATGGGCATGGCCGGCTGTGTTTGGGGCCAAGTGGCAGCGAGGTGAGTTGGTCTCCACCTGCAGTGTGCACCCTGCCCACCAAGCCATCGAGCGTATGGGCCAGGCAAGGTTCACCCAGGTGAGAGCGAAACCTGCCCCTTTGTTTCGCATGGGGTGCCTGAAAGTGGGTGGGAGGACAGGACACACGAAGTGTAGCTCTCTCTCTCCACTTCTGAGGGTAGTGCCTGTCTGGGCGAGTGGAAGAGAAGCAGGAAGGAAGCTTAGGGGAGAAAAGGGCCCAGGATTTGTAGGCTGGGACCCTCACCCTGAATTTCCGGGAGGTATTTTGAGGTCTCTGTCTTCTTGCCCGCATTTGTTCGGGATGAACTTCCTGTTTGTCAGTCCCAGCTCGGCTCAGGAAATGGGGTGGGCCAATAAAATAGAATAAAATATCCCAGGAATGGCGTCGGGAAAGCGGTTCTGTGGAATAGAGAGAGTCCCCCAGCAGGGCCAGCACCTGCCAGTGGCTGACAAGATGGTCAGCACAGTCACCTCAGAGCTTGCTCTGTGAACCCTTGGTAGGTTTCAAGTGGGGTCACTTCTCTCTCTCTTCCCCGTCCCCCTGCTCCTGTGTCTTCGGCAGGCCGGTGCCAGAGTTTTTAAAGTTGGGGGACATTCAAATTCTTCAGGGGGCACTGACTAATTTAATTAAAGTTAATTTATAACACCATACCAGAAATGGGGACAGAATAATGGAGAAAGAAGCAGGGTGTGGAGAGACAGAAGAGAGGCTCTCAAGCAGGGAAGGTGGCCAGGTGGAGGAAACTTGGGAGCAAACACACTCTCTAAAAAGCAGCCACTGGAGATCTGCAGGCAGTGTTCCCTCTAAGCTGAGTTAGTGTGAGCTAGCTCACAGTTTTTTAGCCTCCAGCTCACACATTTTAGTCTCAGCTCAGGATGGATGGCTCCAGAGCAAACTAATTTATGCAGTATCCAAATCGCTTGCTCACAACTTCAATGCCAGTAGCTCACAAAGTAGAATTTTTGCCCACAAGACTCCACAGCTTAGAGGGAACATTATCTGCAGGGTTTACTCATGAGTATGCAGAAAGGAAGGCAAGCAAACAGGGAGGAGGTGACAATATTCACCAAAGTTTTGGTGGCAGTGTGGAAGCAATTTCAGAAGGGCTGAGCAAAAGATGAATGTTGAGTACAGAGCCCTGCTCTGGAAAATGGATTTTTGTTTGCTCAATTGATTTTGTAACAGAATGTGGTTTAGTGCTTCTCTGTATTGTAGTGCAGAATTATGTACAAGGTAATCTACACAAATCACAGCAGGGAAGGTTTCCTTCCTTCATTTCTTAAAATAACCAGTGTGGTAGAGTCATCAGAAAAGCAAAACAAATCAGTCCACAGAACTCTGTCCCATACTGTAGAAGAGAAATGATAAATTATAATTTTCTTTTAGAACTTTCCTAAAATATTCAAGAAGCAGTTTTATGAGTGTGCCTTGTGTTCATTTTCATGAAGATTTATTTTGAACGAATGCTGTTCTGGGTTGCAGCATACCCAACTCCCCAGGAAACCCCCAGAGAATATGATTACAAGGCTGCTGGTGGTTGAGAATTTTTTTTGCCAATATACCCATGATTTGAAATAAAGAATGCAGAGTGGGTATGTCATGAACTTTGCAACAAACATGTTCAATAGGAGAGCATAGCTCATTTTACAGTCATGAACACCTGTGAGCTGAACCTCTATTCTATTCACCTGTTTGTTCTGTTCTCCTCAAATTGCCACTTGACTACTTTGTGCCTGTGAAGTAGCTGGGGTGGTGGAGTTTTGCTTCCTTGTTGTGCGGGGGCTTTTGCACCTGTGCAATGGGTGAAATGATTCTACACAGGGTCACGAATGGTTGGAGAGGGTAATAAAATGACATTAAGAATCCCATAATGCTGTGTAAAAATGAGCATGTGTGAAAATAATGTCGCTAACGTGGATATGAACACCAAACTTGTTGGCTATTCAGCAGAATAAAAGAAGGGAGGCAGCCACATGTGTGTATTTCTAAAAAAAAGACGGTGCTAGAAATTAATAGGAAGGGTTACATGGAGAGAAAATAACAAAGACCCTGACTAGCTTTTCTAATCTATATCTTGACCAACAACTGCTGATATGTCAGGTCTGGACACTGTACTCAAATTGAGAAGTCTGTCGATTGCTTCTCTGTACTGCTGGTTGCTGTCAAGCAACACTCCATCTTTAAGGTTTAGGTAAGCTGGTTCAAGAGGAGTACTAACTCTTTTAGCAACTTTGAGGCCCAGGGATTCAGCAAGATCCAAGATCTTGTGTCTGATTCAAGAGGAAAATTCCATTCTCAATCCTCTCAGTTTCCATTCCAAGATAATGCTTTATACTTCTCCCAGTTGTTTCACCTCCACTTCTGTGTTCAGGTTTTGGACAACTTCTTGTATATCCCCTTTGCTTTGACAGCATAATAACAGTCCATCCATGTGCATCAGCATATATTGATAATGTCCATCTTTCAGTCTGGAGAATAGGCAGGGTTCTGCCTTTCCTTGTTGAAAACTTTGACTTTGTAGCATTTCAGATTATTATTATTATTATTCAATCTATACCCCGCCCTCCCCGCTGGGGCAGGCTTACATAAAAGCAAATGCACAAGAAACAGTTGAATTTATCATAAAATCATTTAAAAACAGTTCAATTATAAAACAATTCAATATCAAAAATGCTAGCAGGATCTATTTAATTGCTTAACGATGGTGGTAGCATATGAGTGCATTCAAGGATCTAACTAGATGTTCAGCTCATTAAACTTTCCCTGATGTAATGGGCAGGCACAGGCTGTGGATGGCAAAAACCAAGAGCCAGGGCTCTATAAATTTCGGTTGTTGTTGTTGGCTCCGTAGTTGAAGGCCTGGTGAAAGAGCTCCGTCTTACAAGCCCTGCGGAACTGTAAAATGTCCCACAGGGCCCTGATCTCTTCTTGGAACTCATTCCACCAGTATGGAGCCACCACCAAGAAGACCCTGGCCCTGGTAGTAGTGAGCCTGGTGTCCTTGGGACCCGGGAGGGCCAGTCAGTTTTGTGACCCTGACCGTAGTGCTCTCTGGGGTACATATGGGGAAAGGCGGTCCCTCAGGTATGTCGGACCCTGGCTATAAATGGCTTTAAAGGTAAGAACCAGCACCTTGAAACAAATTCAGTATGCTATCAGCAGCCAGTGCAATGCCTTCAGCACAGGCCCATCAAAAGCCTGGCTGCAGCTTCCAGGTTTGCGATAAGGGCAGCCCCATGTACAGAGCGTTAAAGTAGTCTAATTTCAAGGTGACCATCACATGGATCACTGTTGCCACGTTGTTGTGGTCGAGGAAGGGAACCAACTGCCTAATCAGCTGAAGATGTTAAAAGGCTGACTTGGCAGTGTCTGCTACCTGGGCTTCCATTGTTAAGGATGCATCCAAGAGCACTCCCAAACTCCTAACCTCTGGCGCTGGCACCAGAGGTGCTCCATTGAAGGTTGGGAGTGGAATCCCTACCCCTGGACCACCCCAGCTCAGACACAGGACCTCCATCTTCGTCAGATTCAATTACAGTCGGCTCAGTCTAAGAGAACCAGCCACGGCTTGTAACACCTGGTCCAGATCTTCCGGTGTGGAGTCAGACTGGCCACCCAACAACAGATAGAGCTGGGTGTCATCAGCATACTGGTGACATCCCAGCCCATACCTCGGCGAGGCGGTGGATCAGTAGCTGATGGTTGACCATGCTGAACACTGCTGACAGGTCCAACAACAACAGTACTGCCAATCTGCCCTGATACAGGTGCCTCCAGAGGTCATCCGTGAGGGTGACCAGTGCCATCTCCGTCCCATGGCCTGGGCAAAAACCGAAGGGATCTAAGATGGAATGGATAAGTTTCTATTGAGGAATGTTGTTTTAATGTCCAGATGTTCAACATGCATTCTTCTTGATGCCGCCATATTTGGTCCTGTCCTGAAGGTGGCACACTTGACAAGAGGCGTAGGCTGTTCAATCACTTCTTCACCTTTAGGTTGCACATTTGCACAAAAGCCATACCTCTGTGGTGGTATTCCTTTATTGCTCCTTGCTGATTGTCTCAGAGCAGTTTCCTTCTTCTCTGGCCCAGCATGTTCTGCCACCCCTTCTGATTCTGAGGTCTCTAGCTGGCCTTCCTGTTGGTTAGCAATCTCGGCAGGTAGCCCAAAGGCCATATCATTAAAAGAGATTTCACCATCAGCCTCCTGGCTGCTGTGCACTGCGGACCCTGATGGCTTAGGAGCTTAGGATTCATGATTCTATATCCTTTTCCACATTGAACATATCCCACTAGGATTCCCACTCCAGCTTTTGCCAGCACTTGATCTTTAAATCTTATCAGATACACATAGACAAAATGGCTTCCAGCATCCATAAAAGTCAACATATACTTAATTCCACCAGCTGAAGGGCTCAGTGGACCGACTAAGTCTGAGCAGACCTTCTGTAATGACTTTTCATTGTGTACACTCTACTGTTTGCTGTAGCTAGATGCAGTCCCTTTACTTTTCAGGCAGACTCCACAATGACCCTGAATTCGGTCACATTCAGTTATTTGCATACTGCAGTCCTTCAACAGTCTCTTTATAGACTTTATATTCCTGTGGGCCAGCCTCCTGATTCAGCAACAGGTTTTAAATAGTACAGTCCACCAATTTTCTCTGTCAGTATACTGCACATATTGTCCTCAATGAGGAAATTATCTCCTTGATTTACAATCTTATCAAGAGACAGCAGATTTTGATCTGCCAGAAATGCATATATGCAGTCTTTTAAAAAGATCTCAATATGTTCTGCATCTGTGCTAAGAATTCTCAGCTTTACAAGTCCAGTTCCTTGAGTTGGCAACTGGCTCACATCAGCTTGAACTAAAAATTGCCTTTTTCTTTCATTCAGTTCCACAAAATAACTTTTATCATGACAGACATGGGTTTGGAATACAGAATCAAGCAACCGGAAATCCTTTACATTTGAATCTTCTCCTGCAACAGTATAGGTATAACTTTTATGAGCTTTTCTGTCCTTTTGATCCTCATGACTCTGCCTGCTTGAAGTAACTTTGAGTGTAGGAACTTGCTCCCCTGTTTCTCTGCATTTTTCTTTGACCTGCAACTTTGCTACATGTCCTCTCTTTTGACAAGGAAAACACACAACACTTTCACACTTTAATCTCAAAGCAGACATTCCTTTTGCAGTTTCTCCGATAGATCTTATAAAACTCTCATCTTTCAAAAAATTCAGCATGAAATTCAGGTCAACTGTATCTTGTGCCTCTAGAACAGCTTTATAATTAATATATGTGACAGGAAAGCTATTTAGAATTGTAGCATTTACTTCAGCATCTGCAATCTCAACTCCAGCTGCTTTTAATTCTGCCACGGTGTTCATGATTGCATTTAAATGATCAGAGACATTTTCCTTGATACCAAATACACTTGCATATGTAAATGAAATCAGAAGCAAATACATAACATTCCTTATCCTATCTATAAAAGATAGACTAAAAGATAAAATACAGTTTCTGAGATTCTCATCCAAGTGCTTTCAGATGGATTAGATAGTCTCATGCAACTCACATCTGAGAGATTCAGGAGTGCTTTGGCTGTGGCTATCTTATTTAAGCTCTAGTTGGGGGTGGGGTCCATAAGTATTTTTAAAATATCTTGGAATAAATACATAGGTTTCTGATAATTTTGCACTATTTATATGTTTATGTTTCACATTTATTGTTTTTAGAAACTGGCCCTCAGATTTGCATTTATTTAACCTTCCTAGTTCTTAATGCAATAATTTGGGTTAAGTTTTTTTGTTCCCCACCTTTCCCTTCTTTCTTATAAAGGGCCAATTCCATGAAACTCATATCATTCTATAAAAACAATTTAATTCATATCCTCATATGATGTAAGCACTTCTGAGCTTAAAATTAACTTTCCCACAGAAGTTTTGCACACCAATGATCTGTTTGTTCTTCACTTGCAATATTTATTTCTGGGCAAGTATCCATCCAGTATTTGACTATTATCTTTCCAAGGATGCAACAGTAAGAACTTTGCCAAAATGCTAAAAATAAATTCCCAGGCCTGCTTTGTTCAACCATTGGCAATCAGGGTCTATGATGGAGCTATCATCCAGAAACCAACTCCCTGTTCACCTGAGTGGTGAACAAGCTGTGAGCCAAACCAGTGGGTATTTGAGCATCCCTATAGTGTGACTTTGACTTCAGTGACCCCCAAAATATACAATACAATCTTCCCACTGGTGGGTCAACAAGATTTTATCCAGGCTGATTTTTCTACAGGTTAAAAAGGAAGTAAACACCACAGAAAATGGCATAATTTCTTGCCCTGTTGTTATTTTCATTTAAAGTAGGCCTGCATGACTCATGACCCTTTGAGTCAAAAGCAGCCCACCAGCTGTGTAATGTGGCTTGCCAGGTGCTTGACATCCCCTTGTTATTACATATTCTAGGCAGCAGGAAACACACACACACACAAAAGAAGGCTTATTGGGTTGCTGGTTGGAGCAGAGCTGCATACATGGCTGGTGAACTGCACACTAGACAGTTCACAAACTGTTCAAATATGATTTAATTACTTATTCAAAACTATTTTCTCTGGAAAACATACAGTATTTCCTATATAGGTCTTGCTCTCTGTCTCATTTTAACCCTTTCCTCTTTCCTTTCTGTCATTTAAACCTCATGACAATGCAGTGTGATAGGCTAGGCTGAAACAGCCATGGGCTGGCTCAAAGGCGCCCAGTGAGCTGAGCTGAGTGAGGTCTCTTGAGGTCCTAGTCAAACACTCTAATCATCATACCACATTGGCTTTGTAATGGCACTGAAAAAAGCTAGCGGCATAGATCCTTTTTTTTACTTTTTAAAAAATTATTCATTGTTATTTACAAAATTACATTCTTCCCGTATCATGAGTCATATTCACAGTTATATACATTCATTCTTTTATACAACTGAGTCTAAATTCCCCACGTTTCATAGATCCTTGATGAAACATAGGGGAATTTCAGACAGGCGATATCTTCCGGAAGAGGAACAGTTCCCAAACGGTTTCTGGTCTGTCATTTCAGACAGAACCCGTTTGAGAACCGGTTCCCTACCGGAAGATATTTGCCATCTCATACACAAACGCTTCAGTCCCGTTTAGGAACTGGGACTGAAGCATTTTACCTGTCATCCACTTCCAAGTGGTCTCCAGTGCCCTCTCCCGGTTTCGATGCGCTTTCCCCCGCTGTTTTTCGCTCGCGCGGGCGATTTCCAGCTTTTTTTTTTAACATTCGATTTATAGCGTTATATCACTATAACGCTATACCGGAACTCCAAACGATTGCAATAGTGATCCCATTGGAAAGCCTGGACTCCACTGGGATACATGCGATGGCTACATCTGCCCCCTGGAAACAATTACCCCATTGGACAGCGGCTTCCAGCGGGACATCAGGGCATCACCGATTGGTGACAGCGATGTTGCTAATCCTTCCATGCCCAGAGACAAGTCAGGGGAAGGTGAAGGGGTTGTCAGTTTGCCCCCTGGAAACAAGTGGCAGGCTGGTCTGGGTAGAGTGGTTTTGTGTGACTGTGTGAGAGGCTACTGATCATCATGGTCTCAATAACTACCTTGCTGCAACTTGTTCCATCCAGAGAACTGGGGTTGCCTAGACAGAATGATAGTATGGATACACAGTCTTCTGTTACACTTGCAGTTGTGTAGATTGGGACAACCTTATAAATCCTCAGTCAGCAACTAGGTTTGCCAGACAGCAAATGGGAAAGGGAAAGAGGGGTTGGTAGGCCAAGATCTTGCTCTTATCTCAAAGGTTAAATCCCATTGCCAAAATTGCTACCCAACCATGCTCTACATTTGCCTTTGGTACAGGCAATTGCAGGGTGTCAGATCGTGCTACCCATTGGGCCAGTTTTTGTTCAAGGGGGCCAGTTTTTGTTCAAGGGGGCCACCAATTGATGACTTGATTGTAAGCAATCAACCCAGGCTTCTCATATATCATTTCAAGTTATCAACCCTGGCTTCTCATCTCTCCTTATATATAATTAAGTAGTGGTCCCACAACGTTCTTTGCACTCCAAAATCAGTTGGCTCCATGATGCGTCAATCACAAGGTGTCTCTATCCACTGGCTGTGTTGTCTGAGTTCTCTCCCACCCACTGCGGCCTAGGCATCTCTTCTCTGATTGGGCCAGCCTTTCAAGGTCATTTGCATATGGAAGCTGATTGGACTTCATTCCACACCTCAAACTCCCCCCCCCCACGAGACAGTTGGAACTGTCAGTTGCATATGGGACCTGCTGTATTCTGAGGTAAAATATGTCCTCACTCACAACACATCACTTCCCCTTCAAAAGAAACAAACCAAATAACACAATCGTGCCACACCACAAAAAAGACAGATCACACCACAAGCAGAATACCACAAGGCAAAAAATTATAGGAAAAGGTGCGAGCAGTCACCCCATTACTGCCACAGATACGTGGCAGTCAGAGCTTCAGAGCACGGTGGGGGCTGCTTGTGGGGGGGAAATGGAAAGCTGATCAATGAGGGGGGAATGTAGGTTGATGCTTGGCTGGGAAGTAGATAGGGTTGCCAACTCCAGATGGGAAAATCCTGAAGATTTGAGAGATGGAGCCCGGAGAGGGTGAGGTTAGAGGAGGGGTGGGGCCTCAGACAGGTATAATGCAATAGACTCTGCCCTTCAAACCAGCCATTCCATAACAGGGAACCACTGTTGCCAATCTCCAGGTGGGGCCTGGAGATCACTCAGAATTACAGTGCTCTCCAGATGGCATTGATCCGTTCCCCTGGAGAAAATGGTGGGCTCTGTGTCCTTATACCCTGTTTAGGTTGCCATGCCAAATTGATTCTGAGTGCCCACGGCCTTGGCACTCTCCCAGAGCCTCTTTCTAGTGCTCATTGTATTTATTTTTACATTGGGCCTTATTCCTAGTATATCATAAGTTCCATGATTTCTGCTATACTTTTCTGAGCACCATGAATCATGAAGCTTCCTTTGCTTAATAGCTTATCACCATTGCACAAATAATCTCCCAATTAACTGGCCAGAAAACAATCCTATCAAAGGTCCTG
This sequence comes from Gekko japonicus, assembly GCF_001447785.1. Lineage (NCBI taxonomy): Eukaryota > Metazoa > Chordata > Lepidosauria > Squamata > Gekkonidae > Gekko > Gekko japonicus. The sequence continues at coordinate 370,551 of NW_015175360.1, read as the reverse complement.
GATCACTGAAGGTTATTCTCTTCCCCCAATAAAAACATATGTGTTGAAAAGCATAACAAATAACATGGCAAGTCAATAAAACACTCATTATGTAACACTGGAGGTCATGAGGAGATGATATAACCTCTGGACTTAGAATCACAAAGAAGAACCAGTGGGTTCCAACAGTTAGAATGCTGGACTAGGACCTGGGAGATCCATGTTAAAATTCCCACTCTTTCATGAAACTCACCAGATGACTCAAGGTGGGTAGTTGTGTTGGTCTGAAGTAGCAGAACAAAGTTCGAGTCCAGTGGCACCTTTAAGACCAACAAAGTTTTATTCAAGGTATAAGCTTTTGTGTGCACACACACAAATGAAATGGAAATTACCAGTCCATACATACAGGTAGAGAGCGAGCAGTAAATTAGCATACAGCATAATGAAGATGTTTAAAAGATTTAAGGACCAAACAGGAATAACAATCTTAGCTTATATAGTTGCTGTAGATTTTCTGGGTTGTGTGGCTGTGGTCTTGGCATTGTAGAACCTGACGTTTTGCCAGTAACTGTGATTGGCATCCTCAGAGGCATAACACAGAAAGATGGAATACTCTCTGTGTCAAGGTGAGAAGAAAATGGTAGGCAGGTAATTTATATCTACTCCAGAAGGTGGGGTAGGGATGAGTCATTATCTTGTAGGAGTTCCCCAGGCTATGAACATGCTAATGGAGGAGCTTTCCTGAGGAGGTTCTTTTGTATGTGGATTGGCTGTTGAAATTCTAATCTTATCTGTACTGCTATTGTCAGATGTAGAGCCTTTTTGTGTTTTTCAGGACAGGAAACCATGCCCTATTTATTTTTAAACTCTCTTCTTTCCTGTTGAAATTGTGTTTATGTTTATGAATTTCAGTGGCTTCCTTGTGTAACTTGACATGGTAATTGGAAGTGTTGTCCAGCCTTTCAGTGTCTTGGAACAAAATACTGTGTCCTGTTTGAGTTAGGCTATGTTCAGCCACTGCTGATTGTTCAGGTTGGCCAAGTCTGCAGTGTCTTTCATGTTCTTTTATTCTTGTCTGAATGCTACGCTGTGTGGTCCTGATGTAAACTTGTCCACAACTGCATGGTATGTGGTATACTCCTGCAGAAGTTAGGGGGGTCTCTTCTGTCTTTTGCCGATCGTAGCATCTGTTGTATTTTTCTGGTGGGTCTGAATACTGTTTGTAGGTTGTGGTTTTTCATAAATTTTCCCATCTGAGCAGTGATTCCTTTGATATATGGCAAAAACACTTTTCCTGTGGGAGGCTTGTTTTTCCTCAGTTGTTTGTTTTACTTAAACTTGTTTTACTTTATACTTGGTTTAATCACTCTTCTGATTTAATTCCTGGAGTAACCATTTGCTTGAAGTGTGTGATTTAGATGATTTAGTTCGTAATTGAGAAAGTGCGGTTCACATATCCGTTTTGCACAGTCTACTAATGTTTTGTGATTGGAGTTTTTGTGTACATAATGGTCCATGTGAGTTGGTTTTCTGTAGACCTTGTGACCTAATTGAAGGTTAGTTTTGTGGATGACCATGATATCTAGAAATGGGAGTTCACCCTCGACTTCTTTTTCCATGGTGAATTGTATGTTGGGGTGGATTTTGTTGAGGTGGTCTAAAAACTCCATCATTCTACTTCTCCAAGGCTCCAAAGGATAAAGGTATCATCTACGTACCAGAACCAGACTGTCGGTTTGTGGGGTGCAGATTCCAAATTTTTTCCCCCAAAATGTTCCATGTAGAAGTTTGCTATAACTGGGCTGAGAGGGCTTCCCATGGCAACCCCATCCATCTGTTCATAGAATTTATTATCCCATTGGAAGTAACTGGTTGTCAAACAACGATGGAATAAGGCTTTCATGTCATCTGGAAAAATCTGATTAACAAGCGCGAGTGTGTCTTTTACCACATCAAAACTGACGAGTATGTCCTGTGGGTTAAGCTTATATAGTTACCAATGCTATTTGTTTGGGTTTAATTCTGGGGGAAAACATAGTGAAGGAAATAAATATATCAAAATTGGAGATTAACGGGCAGATGTATCCTTAATTGTGGAATGCTGAGAGTAATTAACTGAGACCCTGCCATTATGCTCTGTCCACCTCCTCTCAAGCATGGGGGCAACCTTATTTCTCTGGTCTAGGGACAGGGGCGATAACTCTACACAGCCAATTGCCCCACTTCAAAGAAGAAGATGCTGTAATTTACTTCTCAGTCTCTACCTATACATACTAGCAATTCTATTTCATTGTATCTGAAGATGTGTGCATGCACATGAAAGCTTATACCTTGAATTAAACTTTGTTGGTCTTAAAGATGCCACTGGACTCAAACTTTGTTCACCAGGTAACTGTCATTCACTGCAGTCTAAGCTACCTCACAAGGTTGTTGGAAGGCTAAAATGGATAACAGAACGGTGTATGCCACTCAAGCTCCTTAGAAGAAGGGTGGGATAAAAATGTACTAGATAAATGAAGACTTCTACATATAATCCTCCCAAAATGTGGAGTGAAGCACCATGAATTCCTTGTGACATAAGATTTATGTGGGAAAACAGAAGAAGAATAAGAAGAGAAGAGATTGGATTTATACCCTGCCCTTCATAACCTGAAGGAGTCTCAGAGCGGCTTACAATCTCCTTCCCCTTCCCCTCCCCACAACAGACACCCTGTGAGGTAGGTGGGGCTGAGAGAGCTCTCTCGAAAACTGCCCTTGAGAGAACAGCTCTGAAAGAACTTATGACTGACCCAAGGTCACACCAGCAGCTGCATGTGGAGGAGTGGGGAATCAAACCTGATTCTCCCAGATAAGAGTCTGCGCTCCTAACCATGACACCAAACTGGCTCTAGAATTTTCTAGATCTGAGAAACCCTCATTTAACACAGCAGGTGTTAAAAGCATTTTTGTGTAAATGGCATTTTTGTAAGACACCTCAGCTATGTTAGACTACTCTGATGATGAGGTCTATCATCACAGAGATTTTTTGCCTAAGATTGCTCAAAGCCAAGGTGCTTCTTGTAGTGCAAAACAACTCTGTTTCATAAGGCTAGCAGCTCCCTTTCCCACTGTTCGTTTGCTTGAGAATATGTCTACCCTGCTTTTTGGTCACCCGACTTTCAAAGCATGCTTTTAAAAAAATCTGAGCTTAAAGCTTTAACCAGTTAATCATGCCAATGAATCAATAAAAGGCTTCAGAATCCCAGCTGCTCATGAGTGACTTTTGGATCATACTTTATGAGCACGTGAGCCTGCTTCATCGGTCTGTATTTGGAGAGCCAAAGGTTACACAGTCCGTAGCAAAGCCTCAGTCATAATAACCCACCAGTGAAGGGCCACCTGCTGAAATCTAAACACAGACTGTGTCCAACTTTACACAGAGAAATATAAACAATGCGGATAGGCTTATCCCCCTTTCCCCCTTCACTCCAGATATTCCCATCCTCATATGACAGCTAGGGCTCTGGAAAAAAGCTCATGAAGCTGGAGGGACTGAGGTTGTTCTTACTGACTAGGCCTGTGGCCTGTCAAACACATGGCATCTCCTCATTTGGAAACAGGCCTTCCATCCAGTGAGGCCCTCGGCTCAGTGGCAGAAAGCAATGGAGGGTGCAGATTCCAGATCAAGGAGGTATGGGAAATATCCATGATCAGCACGCCAGCACAAGCAATTGGACAGGTGAAAGGTTTTAAATGAACAACCTCCCAAAGTCCAGGGGATTATGGGAAGAAGAAAAATCTACTTTTGTTTACAAGGAACACAACAGTCTTGAATACTGCTAGGTGAAGAGAGCTGTTCAGTCACTCCAGTGCAAATATCCGAAGTCTACTCTTTCAAGTGAAAATCTATATAATTTGTTCAAAGTTGCTTATTCCTTCATATACATGCTTTGAGAATTCAAACTGACTGCATCTCTAAATTTAGAAGAAGAATCTGTGTATCTCCCTGATTGCCTCCAATGTGATTTCTACCCATAACTTATTATATACTCAGATCACTCTTCTTTCTTTTCAAGCAGGATTTCCACTTTAAAAAGCCCCAGCAAGCAGAAAATTAGCGTATCACATAGAAAGTCTGTAGGCCAGCCGGCTCCCTGCTGGTTTTCTAATTTAAAATTTATATATGGAGGTATTAAGGCCCCTGCCACCCTGGCCGCGGCGCCTTTTCTCCCCGGCGCGATCAAACGCCGGGGAGAAAACACGGCCCTAATCGGGAGCTGGCCAAACTGCGCATGTCGGAGCATGCGCAGTTCGGCTCCGGGCCGGGGTTGTGCCGGCGCAAGGAGGTGCCGGCGATCAAACGCCCGGCTAGAAGCGCGGCTTCAAGTTGAACCACCAAGGTAGGTGGTTTCAACTTGAAGCGGATTTGAGCGGGGAAGGGCCAGTTCGGGGACAGAAGCACCACGCTTCCCAGATGTTGTGGTGTGATCGCGCTGGTTTGATCCGCCCCCGAACTGTCCCGCAACTGGCCCAAATCACCTCGTGTGGACGGGACCTAAGTCTGAAGTGGTATAGTCTGCATTTTAGGACTTTATCACCTACTTTCTACCTTCCCTCTTTCAAGATTCTGTTTTATGGTACTCCACTGGTATGGGGGGGGGGAACCTCATAAAAACAAAACATTGTGGGAAGAAAAACCATTGGAGGTGTGTGATTTGTGAAAAGAAAGAGTTAATAGCCCCTCCCCCAGCTGCTTCTCTGTTCCAAATAATCCCCTCCCAAAGTTGCCCTTTCTTTTCTTTTGGTCTATCAGTGTATGATTGCATGTGCCTGCATTTAACATTGGGTTTGACTCTAGGAATATCTGCTTATATGGCCTGTTTGGTACCTTTCATTTATGCATTTTCAAAATCCTTAGACGATGGTTTCTTTAGTGCAGATTTCCACTTGTGGTCAGACTCAGAGGCATGTGTGCATACAGATGGGCTCAGATTTCTTATCAGCATCTGCTGTGTTACAATTGCAGCAGCAGCAACAATACTTTTCCCATGACAATGGTTCCAACAACTAATTCTTTGTGTATATAGAGTGAGACTAATGTAATCTCACTGTGCCCTTTTTCTGTGTTTGCTCACACTACTGCGACATGCGGGACTGATGGTTTCCATATTTTTTCCACAATGACTCCCAAATGTTTTTCCTGATTGGCACACTCGCTGGTTGTTCCATTTAACATGTAATTCTTAGATCAATAATCTTTGTGGACAAATTATTTCAGGTTTGCCTACAGTGAGGTGGATTTACCATATGTGGAGCCACTCACTTTAAGGGTGCAGATCTTTTTGAAATGGGCGATTTAACCCTGCTTGGTTTGCTCTGCATCTAATTGTAGTATTGGTTCAGTTAAAACTGGACCATTGTATCACACGCCTTTGCTTAATAGGTTTGCCAGATGCTAAAGCTGACACCTCTGGCCATTGTTCATTTGTACACTAATCTCCTAAAATGCAAGCAACTAATCCTGACCAGTTAAAAAAAAAAGTGGGAGGTCAAATGGGATGAGCTGAAAGTTCAGCTGAGCAGCTGAAGCAGATAAACCGAAAACTGAACCAAGTCACAGTGCCACCGGAGGCCTTGTCACCCAGAAATATACAGTAGAATGCAGGCAATTCTAGGAAAAAAGACTAATCTTCAACCCAAACTTTTTAATGTTTTACTTCTTTCTATTGTTAACTTTCTCTAGCTTTCCTTATTGTCTGAGATAGCTTATTTTTATAAAGATGTCAAAGGTTTTTTTTTTTAAAAAACCCTTTCCGTAAGAGTTTTTGATCCCTCAGAGACCCCATCCTCCATGTGCTCTCGTTTTGTGAAAGCAAGTAATTGCCTGTCCTGACTAATAACATTAGCTGAACTACTAAGTGGCTGGATGTACTCAGCAATTTGACAGAATGACTACAAACAGTAACCACTTTGTGACTGAAACAACAAGCATTTTATAACACTGTTTTGAATGTGAGGACTTTAAACAAAAGAGGCCAATAAGGAGTCAGAGTGAGGCCTGGCCAATGAGGAAACAGAACAGAACTTCACTGAACTACACAATCTAGGTATGAAATTATGGATGCCCTTTAAGGGGGTAGGGGAAAATAGACCCAGCCCTCCATATTTCAGACGCCACCTGACTATTTCTTAGGAGTATTACCGTATGGTAATTATTAGGCATACAAAGGAGCCAGAGTAAATACTTTTTAACTATGCTCGCTTGCTCTCGCTCTCTAGAGCAATTAACTTTTGACTCCATTGAATCCTTGCTCTGAGTCTTACCTCCTTCTGTTGAAATCTCATTTGCTTCCTTGCCATAACTTAAAATGGCACTCGGTGGTCCCTGCCACATAGCAGGAAAAACGACGGCCAAAGTGCGGCTAATCTGAGCTGCACCAAACTAGAGACGCCGCGGCGGGATCCCACGGATCCCCTGAGCCGCGGCGCCATTGCTCCCCGGCACGATCAGATGCCGGGGAGAAAGCAACGGTGGGAGGGGGAGGCTGGCGAACTGCGCATGCTCACACATGCACAGTTCGGCCAGGAGCCGGGGATGCGCCGGCGAAAGGACATGCCGGCGATCCCACGACCGCACTTGTCGCGGCCTTTCCGGATGAACCACCCAGGTAGGTGGTTCTTTTTCAGTGCAGAGTTTTGGGCGGGAGGGACGGATCGGTGACGGGCAGGCAACGCTTCCCAGATGTCGCTGTGAGATCGCGCCCATTTGCTGCGCATCCGTTCCGTCCCTCTCCCGACCCAAATCCTCGCGTGTGACCCAGGCCTTTTTGTGTGTGTGTGTGTGTGTGTGTAAAATGCCATCAAGTCACAACTGACTGCCTTGACAGTCTTCTTTGGTGGTCTCCCATCCAAGTACTAACTTGGGCTGACCCTGCTTAGCTTCCAAGATCTAATGAGATCTGGCTATACCATACTGCCTTCCCTACTCAAAAGACACCATAGAGTTACATATAAGGCGAAGCACAGACAACTGGAATGCCAGGAGATGCACTCAGTTCTGTTGTTCTAGAACATATTTCTCTGCTTTAGATGTGGAACAACAGTGCTGCACATGGACATCTGGAAGGCCCTCCTGAAGTGGGCCTTGAATGGCCCAAAGCACACCCTCTAAAGGCCATTTTTACTTTTCTGGTCAACCCTAAGCTGGGCCAATCACATACCCAGCTTTAACGATAATATATGCTTGAGGGATGAGGCAGAGTACTAGCATGGTGTCTGGGGGGGGGAAGGGGCACGCCCTCCTGGTATTGGAAATTCACTAGTATAAAGTGATTTGCAGATACAAATAATAGACTTTCCCCTCAATGACTTCTGTAGACACCCTTGAGTAGTGGCAGTGGGGTACGCTCAGCCTCAGTTTAGGAAGTTTTTCCATTTTTACTTTTCATACCCATCACTTTAATAGAGTACTTTTCCCCAAAAGAAAAGAATGGAAGAAAGAGGGTAAAGCCAACCAGAAAAGTGATACAACTGGGGTTTAACTACAATACATAAATGTTGAATCCAGAATAAATTTTCAGGTAATAGAAGGGGGGGTATAATTTCAGCTGATTCCCCCTTCCTGCTGCAGACCTCCAGTTTGCCCTCCAGGCCATTCCTGAGGGTCTCATCCAATGCTCCCTCTAAGCTGTGGAGTCTTGTGAGCAAAAATTCTACTTTGTGAGCTACTGGCATTAAAGTTGTGAGCAAGTGATTTGGCTACTACATAAATTAGTTTGCTCTGGAGCCATCCTTCCTGAGCGAAGACATAAATCTGTGAGCTGGAGGCTAAAAAACTGTGAGCCAGCTCACATTAACTCAGCTTAGAGGGAACACTCATCCCCACGAACAGCATTTCAAAGAGATCAATAGGCTGCAGTGAGAGGGGGAAGGCAAGAAAGTTCTGATCCACTGACAAAAGGGCATTCTGTTGGTGAAAAATGTAACCTGAATCCAACCCATAATTTCACAGTGGCAGGTTTTCTATTAGAACAAAGTGAAGAGCTTCATAGAGTGCATTTTACACATTCTTGATGTTTGAGGAAATTAAACTGCTTTCTGGGGAAATGAAGTTCCTCAATAGGCTTTTACTGAGAAAAGGGTTCAGGACAGTTGGCTTCTGTGGAACTTGATGATGCTCATGCTTACATCTCAGAAATGGTTCTGCAACACCAAGCAACTTTCTTCACAAATGTGATCCACCTGGGATTTTTTTTTTTAAATAGGGATGCTATCCCCTAAAGAGGCTATTCCTAAGCATTCTTTGAATGGTTCAACCACCATGTGTCTGCTGATAGCCTTGGAGCAATTTGGAGCTGGGACGAATGTTAAAAAATGATGTCCCCAAACATATTTCTTTCTAGGACCATCACTGAGAAGGAAGAAGAAGAAGATGATGATGATAACAACAACACCACCATCAGAAGGGGACAGAGAACTTGATGCCTGGGTCTGTCTGCCAGGTCTAGGGCTGTCACTGGTTGTAGATTACCCGTGCTTACCATTATGAGATAGGAAGACTCTCAAAGGGAGTCGAAGTATAGAAAAATATTATTAATCTGTTGTTGCCACTGCAGATGGTATCATGATGGAGATTCTCACTAATGTCAAATACATACAGTTTAAAATAATGTGGATCTTTACTATTCAGTTTCACTTAGCAGAATGCTGGTGGAAATAGGGAGCTCAGTTTGTTAATTACAGGGAATTACATTTTGGGGAAAAAAGTCTTTTGTTTTTATGTGTCACAGAAACCCTTCTGGTTATGTATTTGTAGCCTAATTCAGATGGAGGTAACTTGGACATAAAAGATCACATGTAGACACATGTGGCTGGATAAGGCTGGACCTGTGGAGGGATTGCAGCTTTGCATGGGGTCCAGCTGTCATTAATGGAATCTGTGAAGAGTCAGGGGGTCGGGCTGGATGTCTCTCTTACTTTGGACAAGCAGGTGTCCACAGTTGCAGGGCAGGCTTGGTGTAGTGGTTAAGAGTGTGGATTCTGATCTGGGAGAACCGAGTGATTCCCCACTCCTCCACATGCAGCTGCTGGTGTGACTTTGGGTCAGTCATAAATTCTTTCAGAGCTGTTCTCTCAAGGGCAGTTCTTGAGCCAGCTCTCTCAGTCCCACCTACATCACAGGATGTCTGGTGCGGGGAGGGGAAGGGAAAGGGATTGTAAACCACTCTGAGACTCCTTCACATAGTGAAGGGCAAGATATAAATCCAATCTCCTCCTCCTCCTCCATCTATGCCAGGCCCATCAGTGGCTGTCAGCTAGCCCCCTATCTGTCCCAGCTGGACCTGGCCACAGTGACTCATGCCACAGTCACCTCCAGAATGGCCTGTTTCAATTCACCCTATGCAGGGCTGCCCTTGAGGGCACGCCAGAGACTTCAGTTGTCCAAAATGCAGCTGCCAGGCTTCTGATCAGAACATCTTGCTCTTCACATATATAGCCTGTCTTGAAGCATCTGCATTGGCTGCCTATTTCTTTCTGGATCAAATTCAAGGTTCTGGTTCTGACCTTTAGAGCTCTAAACAATTTGGGACCTTCATACCTGAGGGGTCCCCTCTCCCTTTACGACCCCCCTCGGCAGCTGCTGTCGTTATCTCACAGGTTACTGGTGGTGCTGGGCCTTTGGTATGTTTGACCTCCCTAGGTTCTGCAGGGCCTGTAAGGCTGAGCTTTTCTGTCAGGCCTTTCCTGGTTAAGTGTATTTTTGGGGCTTAATGCTGGACTCACTGCTATCAGTTGTAAAATGTTTCCTTTTTATACTTTGTATTTTATATTGTTTTAAATAATATATTTATTATCTCTGTTTTTATATTATTGTGAACCGCTTTTTGCTCTGAGCCTTACTTTGTGGGGGAAAGGCAGCATATAAATTGAAATAATAAATGAATAAATAAAATTTAGTTGGTCTTCATATTAAAGTTGTTTTAAGTCATTCCTCATTCTTTGCCCCAGAAACATCAGAGTTATCAAGCACATAATGGGAAGAAATGGGAATACACACAGTTACACCAATGATGTCACAAACCATACCCCCCAAAAACCAAGCACAACAGTAAATATTAGGCCAGTTTACACTTGAGAGGACTGTACTGTCAGTGCAACAAAAGCATCAATGATTGCGACAACTGAGCAATGAAAAATGGAGGCAACACTTGAAAAATGGAGGTCAGGGAGCGGTGGCGCAGGCGGTAAAACGCCTGCTATAACATCAAGGAACAGCCATTATGGCTGTTCGAGACCCACCACGGCCGGGGTGAGCTCCCGGCCCTAGTCCCAGCTCCCGCCCACCCAGTGGTTCGAACGCAGTAAATATGGCAAGTAGATAAATGGGTACCTGCCCTTAGGTGGCAGGGGGTACCCTCCTCTGTGTGAGGTGTGTGGCGGAAGCATCGGCGGCGGCGGAATGGCGAGGCTATGGAGTGACGAAGCAGCGGAGCGACGGCGAGGTTGGTGAGGCAAGCCCTGGTGGCCAGTGAGCGCAACACCAAATGGTGGAATCGATGGAGGCAGAGGCGGAGTCGCAGAAGGCGCGGTGATGTGCGGCACAGGCGCGGAGGAGCTGGAAATGGACGTTAGCCGGGGCTGTAGCTGTCACGAACCACGCACTAGGACGGGCCCACTGGAGGAAGCCACCAGACTGGAAGATCTACTCCTGACACCGGAGACGGAGCCTCAACACCTGAAAACCGCCTGGAAGAAGGAGCCGGAAGCCGGAGAACAGCAAGCCCTGCCATTTGGGAGCCGGTAGGCAGCCCCGTCCCTGTGTACTATGTGGCCTTAGATAGGGAATTGGTATTTGAACCTGTATGTAAACCACTCAGAGACCCTTCGGGGTCAGAGCGGTATATAAATCGAAGGTATAAAATAAATATGAAATAAAATAAATAACCTGAAAAGAAGTCATTTTGGGATTTTTGGTGAGCAAATGATGTCACTGTGATGCAATTTGGCCTTTGAAGCCAAATGAGAGCATCAGCAGGAGACCATTCTGGAAGAAGTGGGGAAAAAGTTGCAACAAATCAACAGGCAGTCCTCAATGACTGGATACATATTGTTAGAAGATAAGATAGTAGGATCAGGCTGTAGGACTTTGCCTAATTTTTATAGGTATTTTTGGGACCTGTTCACACTTGCGTGACTTCAACACAAAATGTTCATTGGCATATCTGAAACTGGAGTTGTAGAACAAACATAACAGAGATTTCCTATCATCTGATATATCATCTTCAGAAGAATACTTTTTCAATGGATTGCCTCCAGTATTGTGTTGCATAAATGAGATAGCAAGTGGTGAATAAGTGTGTATGAATATAAGAACATAATAAGACCCCAGCTGGATGAGACCAATCGGCCATTTAGTCTAGCATCCAGTTTAATTCAGCAACCAATGAGGCTCACGAAGGCTTAAGAGTAAGGCATTAAGGCCTAAGCCTTCTCCTCTTGTTGCATTAAGACCTAAACCCTGATGCTTCCCCACTCCCAGGCAGATTTTCTTGCCTAAAATATTTTTAGTTCCCCTCAGTGACTGAGCTGTTGTTCAGTAGCATGTATTTCTTCTTTATTGTATAAGCTTTAACTGTCCCACCCTGTCACAGATAATTTGTTGTTGTTGTTCAGTCGTACAGTCGAGTCTGACTCTTCATGACTCCATGGACCACTTTATGCCAGGCCCTCTTGTCTTCTGTCATCTTCTGGAGTTTGTTCAAATTCATGTTTGTTGCATTGGTAACACTATCTAACCATCTCATCCTTTGCCGTCCCCATCTTCTTTGACCTTCAGTCTTTCCCAGCATCAGGGTCTTCTCCAGTGAGTGCTCCCTTCTCATTTGGTGGCCAAAGTATTTGAGCTTCAGCTTCAGGATCTGGTCTTCCAGGGAACAGTCAGGGTTGATTTCCTTTAGGATTGACTGATTTGATCTCCTTGCAGTCCAAGGGACTCTCAAGAGTCTTCTCTAGCACCATAATTCAAAAGCATCTATTCTTCAGTGCTCAGCCTTCCTTATGGTCCAACTCTTGCTGTTGGACCATAATACATCACTACTGGGAATACCATTGCTTTGACAATGTGGACTTTTGTTGGCAGTGTAATGTCTCTACTTTTTATTACATTGTCAAGGTTTGCCATAGCTTTCCTCCCAAGGAGCAGGCATCTGCAGTGATCTTGAATCCCAGGAACATGAATTCTGTCACTGCTTCCATGACTTCACCTTCTATTTGCTAAGAAGTGATGGGGCCATATGCCATGATCTTAGTTTTTTGATGTTGAGTTTCAAGCCAACTTTTGAGCTCTCCTCTTTCACTTTTAGCAAGAGGATCTTTAGGTCCTCTTTACTTTCTACCATTAGAGTGGTATTATCTGCATATCTGAGGTTGTTGATGTTTTTCCCGGCAATCTTAATTCCGGTTTGTGATTCATCCAGGCCAGCATTTCGCATGATGTACTGTGTATATAAATTAAATAAGCAGGGTGACAATATACATCCTTGCCATACTCCTTTTCCCATTCTAAACCAATCAGTTGTTTCATGTCCAGTTCTAACTGTTGCTTCTTGACCCTTATACAGGTTTCTCAGGAGACATGTCAGGTGGTCTGGTACCCCCATCAATGGAATCATACATATTAGTTTAGGCTTATGACCCAGCACAGGAACTAGAGGGAATACAGGACATGCCTTAGTTTAAAGTACCCTCATGAAATGGCACATGAGGCAGAAATAACTTTCAAAAATAGAATAAATATTTTATTAGACAGGCAGGGAATACACACATACGCGCACACTTACAAACATATAATCAAGTGTAGAGATGCTGAGGGTAAACTTTCTAATTTATACAGATTTAAATTCTTAGAACATACAAGAGAGTGTTGTTGAGGCTTATTTTCAGAGTTTCAAGATCTTTTTAATGAGAGGTGCCTTGCTTAGTATATTTTAGCACTAATACAGGTTCTTAATACGATCTTCTGGAGATTAGCATTTGCTTATAGTTTCTAGATTTCTCCCATCAGAGTTCTAGTTTTTCCCTTTAGATATTACAGCTTTTCACTAACTCCTGAGGTGTCTAAGCTTCTCCCCTTTATCACAGACTAGGGGTTCTGTTCCCAACCCCTTTCTCTGGCAGGAGGTTATTCTCCTTTTCCTAAGAAAGCACTAACTCCTTTTACTATTTGGCTTGTATGGTTCTCCCTAAATACTCAGACTTTCTGCCAAATCCTTCTCCAGTATCTGTTGTCTGTATAGTGTTGTAGCTTTCTTGACTGAGAATCTGAATTCTTCCTCAGAGTAGTTTTAATATACCCTAGACAATGGAGTCATTCTTCTTCTCTCTATAGAAGTACTTTTCTGACAATTCCCTGACAGAAATCACTGACTCCCAAAGTCTCTTCCCTTAGAAGCCAAACCCTCTGGCTACTGATCCAGACATTAGATTTCAGACAAAGACCAAAAGTGACTCAAGAGACAAAATAACCTTTTCCCTCCTGATCAGCTGTTTTATTTCCTCTCTAAGCTGATACTAGCCAATCAGAGAGTGAGTAGATCAGCCAATCACTTAAGCTTTTATCTCCAAGGAAGATTAACTCATAACCTCCCTGACTGTCCCAAACAGCATTTTAAAACCTTCTTTGTCTTGCAATTCTGTCAACCCCCCCATCAACTTCTATTGAGAGATATATTGTATCCAAGCATGGAGGCTCCATTTTGATGATGGACCTATCCTTCATCCCCTTTTAAAGCCATCCTGTTGCAGTGAGTTCCACAAATCAGTCATGCATAGTGGGAAAATGTATTTTTTATTAAGCAAAATAAAACACATATCCATTACACATACCCATAACATCCACAATACTTACATAGTTATTCCAAATTTTAACCTATATTTATTGCATGGCATGATGTCAATAAATCACAAGGAATTAAATACTGATATTTCTAAAAAACCCAAACAAACAACAATTTCTTTTTTTTGTCCTATATAAGCTGCCAAACAACTCCTTGGGTGCCTCTGACATCTAGTATTAGGGAAGAAAAAGGTTCCCTCTATCCACTTTTTCCTGTATGATAAAAAAGTTCTCAGAGCAGAAGTAAAATTTAAAATATTTTCTAGAGACGGCTAACAGCTGCCTTGGACTTTTCTGAAGGGTAACATTTTTAGTTGACAGACATTATAGCAAGTCACTGAAAACCTAAATCCAGAAAAATGGCAATTTGCCCCTTCTGAAATAATATCCTTATCCTTCATACAGTTGTTGGTTGTAAAGATACACAACTGAAATTTTTGTCGAATAATAGGAAAATAATATTTTTGATAACACGTTTAAGGAAAAAAAACATGTGGAAGTGTTTGTCCTACTCTGGCAGGACACAGAAAGTCCAGTGCACAGCACTTAACAGCAGCTCAGATGTTAGGATTATACTGTTTGACAGTCTTCCATTAATCTGGAGGTGCAGTGATTTCAGCAAAAGGCATTATCATATTTTTAAAGGTCAAATGAATCACCTTTAAGCTCATGGCAAGGTAAACATACTGATGCCTATGTGTAACTTTTTGGAGTTTATGAGAGATTCTGGCTCTCGGAATACAAAGAACCTCCATAAATCCCACTTCCGTACAACCGTCAAACTCCTTTGGGAGCTGCACTCCCATTCAGGGCAATTTCCCCTGGAAGTATTATTAGGAAATATTAAATCACGCCAAAGCATAAACCCCTGTAGGTAACATACTTTTACAAGAGACTATTTCCTGCTAGCAAAACGTTACCATGTTTAGAAGGGAGGGAGGGAGGGAGGGAGGGGGAGACCTGGAGACATCTGTAGTGGTATATAGTGCCACCTTGATATTACAGACACAAAGTTATTGTTGTGGATGAAAAATTAACTATGTCAATTTGGAACTGATGTTGTTTTATGTAATTTTCAGCTTTGCTATGATCATTGCTTTAAAAATTGCTCAAAGGTCATCAGAAATGCCCCTTTCAATGCATTCCTTTACACACACACACACATGCACACACACTCAAACTTATTGTAAATATCTGTCATCCTATAAATGACTTAACTGTGCAGGGAAATAAATGTTTTTAAAAGACATTTTCACAAAGTGCTTAAATTATAGCCTATCATTCCCACAGCCATGCCATACTGAAACCCTGCTGGGTGTAAATAGAGACACCTTTACAAGAGTGATTACTTTTATAAAGCTACATGGAAATAGCGTCACAATCAAGAACTCTTAATGCAAAAAAATAAATGATCCACTGCTCATGCAACATTCTCCTAAAGTGTGCCCTTTCTCACATATATATTCTAGTTCTCCCTATGGGCCCTTTTAGAACAAATTATTTTTACTGATGGGCAGATCTCCCAAACAGCTTGAAGTTCAGCTTGGATGAGCAGTTCTCAGACCAAGTGCTTGGCTAGAAATAATCTGAATTTTTCAGCTATCCCAAATGAGAACAGATCTAGATGTGAGGGCACCTCCAGAAGGCCCTAATGTCAGGGATTTTCAGCTCTGTTTCAGCTAATAAAATCAAATATACATGAAAATAAGAAATGGCCTGCTGTATCAAGCCAAACCATTTCCATTTTTGGAAGCAAAATTCCATTTTGGAATACAAGTGTGAGATGATTCACTCTGAATGCCACTTGAAGACTAAAAAGCTGCAAACTTGTATGGAAATGTCTGTTTTTAAAAATATCTGAAACAAACAATGGACAGTATGGAAGGAATGTCAATATGAAAAGAAATGGACCAAATTCTGTTTTTCCATAGAAATCTGCTGCATAAAAATGGGGGAATAAAACCGTAAAGACAATCTCACCTGTGGGATTACATATATTTACATTCAATCTCTCTTCAGAAACTGTGGTTTGTGGGAGATTTTCTTTAGCATGACCACCAAATAGTTACTCTGTACTCCTGTTGTGTTGAATGAAGACACCTTACCAGTTTTCATGTTACCACCTGACCCATCATACCATTCACCCTTTTCATCCCTTTTCTCCAGTCACTGTAATTGTCTCTCTCATATGGATATACTATGTGTGTAGTCTTCTGAAGCAAGAGGCCCCTTCTGCTGGTGGAAGAGCTTCTTCTGTTGGAAGAAGGCTCAGCACCCTTGAGGAATATGCTGCCCTTAGTTGAGTGAATTGGTAGAATATGGCCCATTGCCAAATTTTGTAGTGCCTAGCAGACTCCATTAAATAGTAGGTGTAATACTGCGGGGAGTAGGAGCCTGCGGGGAGGGCGGGATATAAATCCAAATAAATAAATAAATAAATAAACTTAATCAATATTGAAGTGTAATCACCAATTTATACAAAGCTTTTGTTAGAGTTCATAGCCTACTTACAACATTCCTTGATTCCTTGACAATACTGGGCCTTAAGCAGCTCTTTCCACAGCCAATTTGACAATACTGGGCCTTAAGCAGCTCTTCTTCAGTTCTTTATATGATAGATCCTAGAGCACCTCCATCTGGGGAAGTCTGTACTACTCTACTGAATGTCTTCTTCTCCACAAGATTGATGCCTGTAAGTCCTAAGACAGGCGCTAGATGAATGCCCTGTCTTTTACTTTTGATTCTATTTCCCATTCATAGACATTCATATTACTATGAAATAATCCATTAAAAAATCAGATGGTTTTGTTTTGCCTCCCCCCTTCTTGCCTGTTAGGCCTGGTATTTGTTCAGAACTGAGTGGAAAGACCACCAAGTAGTCTCATCAGCAGAGCACTAATTGTGGTCATTTATTATAGTCACTTATCTGATAACAGCTCTGTTATCTGTGATAGTTTTACAGAGCTAAAATCCACCAGGCTTTTGCACCAGTTTATAAACATGGTACTGTGGGGGCAAAGTGTCTGTTACTTACTGTCAACACTTGCTGTCAGAGAAAGGCCAATCCACGGCTTATATGAAGTAACTATGAGTTTAATAAGCTCCAGTGAAAGCTACAGCATAAACAAGGCATCAGGAGTGTTTGCCTTGTCGGGCCTCTTAAGCAAATACAGGTGACTGAGAAGTACAAACAACACTGGATTAGAGCTTATCTCTGGGATAGCAATAGTGCTGTTAAGGCAAATTTCACAGAACAGTGAGAGTTTCATGAGCCATAACGACTCAGAGGGGGAACACGGACAGTGTAAAGAGGCGAAACTTGTGATCAGATCTGAACTCACCATGTCTTTATTTAAAAAGAGTTGTGGGGGCACCTGATACGGACTGGGACCAAGGCTCAGGGGCAAGAAGGACTCACAGTTTACCTCTGTCCCATTTCAGTTTCCCCTCTTGGTCTTTTACGATAACCAAACAATGTTAGCAATAGGATCTATTGTCAGTCCCATACTTTTGTTAATTTTACTTACAATTAATGCCCAATAGGCTTATACCTGTCGAAGCATAAATGAACCTTTATGATTGCTACACCTCACATCTAAGTGGATTATATGGATTGAAGTTTTCTTTCAGTGCCAGCAAACTAATACCAGCCAGGCAATATTTTATAAGACTTTTCTCTCATTGAAGAAGAGGAGGTCAGCTCCCAGCCTTATTTATTAATATAAACCCACAACTCTTTCATTGCATCTTTAGTCAGATCCCACCCCTCCGCCCCTAATTACACCAGAATAATTGGTCTGGTTATTCACCATTTGAATTCATGCATGACCCAGCCTAGAATGCAGTCCTTCACTACATGTAGGTTTCATCTCTTAAGGCTCCTGTTTGTAATTTATTCTGGACTCAGTTCTTATTCTGTATATATTGAAACATAAGAATCATCTCCCCCTGTGCGCTCCCTCACACTTCTTGATAGTAATGTCATGAACAGTTCTCCCATTAAAAATGTAAGTCTAGTCAATTTTTATGTAGTCAAATTTTGTTATAGATTTTATAAACAGGCCCATTTGCCCAATTTATTTATAACTTCTATCACTTTAGAAGCAGAATTCAGCGGATCTTTCAGAGTCTACATAACACTATCAACATATGTAAGAATCTTTTAGTGCAATGTTGCAATGGACTTCAGCGGACTTAGATGGGTGTGACTTTGGTTAGGCTTGTCCTGTGTATTTCTTTCATTCTCTGATCTAACCTTATCCCCTTGATCTCCATAATATTCTGTCACTGTGGCAACAGATTCCATAAAAATCCTCTGATCTAACCTCATCCCCTTGATCTCCATAATATTCTGAGTCACTGTGGCAACAGATTCCATAAAAATAACAAATACACATAGAACTTATTCTGCATGGGGAAAAAGAAGGAAAGAGAATGTAGTAATTCAGCACATAGACTTAGAGAGACAAAGATGATGATGACCAATATGTGGTGCTGCACCTGGCTACTATAATGTGCAGAGAACAACTGCACAGTGACTCCAAATCACACACAAGGATCCGCCTTCTGATTCACACGAAGAAGTGGATAGATGTATCCATACTACACCGAGACAACTGGGAATGGATTGGGTGGCATGCATCCATTCTGGCGCTATCTGTATCGATCTATTTTACTAGGCAATGCCAGTAAATGCTGATTTACATCCATGGAAAGTAGTACTCTTTGGGCCGTGACTAGCAACATTTATTTATTCATTTATTTACGTCATTTAGTGTCTTCCTTTCTCACTGAGATTCAAGGCAGATCTGCACAGGGCGAGCATCCAGTACAGGCATAGTCTCTCTTTCTTGGGCAGGTTTACCACTGGATGGAGTGATAGGAATTCAAAGGGTCACATATGGAATAATTGCTTTTGCAATTTTATCTGCAAATGTTAAAGTGCCACTGCCAGAAATGGGGCCATGTGTGATGGCAGAAGAGCAAGTGCCTCTTGTTTTTGACATCTTGTATTTGTTGTTTTTGTGGGGGACGACGACATAAGTCTCCATTTTCCCCAAATCAGATTCTATCACAAACTGTTTGGAAGAGGAAAAATGCTCTACTGCAAATGACTACAGAAGGCAGACAATGACGCTGATATTATTTTAATTATTATATTTATTCAGAAAAAATGGCTGAAGGCTTGATTTCCCTTCTCCAGATATACTTTTAAAATTAGAATGAAGAGGCGTTAAAATGAAGAGGCTGAGTAGCTACATTCTTTATACTATCCAATGAAATGTGAGTTCTTCCAGCTATAAGTATTAATTACATACTTTTACAGTGTACTTTTCTTCTTTCTAGCTAAATGGATTGATTTTAAAATTGCTTGTTTTCTATTGATGCAGTTCTTAAGAATGTGCTTGAAGATAACATTCCAGTGTTGCTTTAGAGTAAGTATGCTGAATTGCAGTTTTTATGCTCCCAATGCGGTATTCATAACACCTCAAAGACCCCCTTTATTAACCTTGTTTTGGGAGTGTAACTGATGTAAAGTGGGCATTTCTCTTTAAAAGTAACATTGTCAAGGGTAATACCTTCATAAAAAAAAGCAATAGCATTAAACACCAGTTAGGTGTTTGGTATAACTGCTGATAGTTTGGTTTAAATACCTGGTTAGCTGTGAGACTGTCAGGGAGCACATTCATTCTCATCAAGTTTATTAACTGAATTGTCGGTTTACGTTCTTGATAATCTGAGATTTTTACATTGTATCAAAAGGAGCCTGTGAATAGGGCTGATAGACTCAGCTGGGGGTTTTATGTTTGGAGGTGGCTTCTCAACTGAGTTAGACTGTTGGTCCATCTAGCTCAGCATTGTCCACTCTGACTGGCAGTAGTCTCAGACAGATAAGGGTCTTTTTGGGTGCCTGTGACCTGAGACCCCTTAGCTAGAGATGCCAGGGATTGAACATGGGATCATCTACACAGAAGTCATGTGCACTGCCACTGAGCTACAGCCCCTCCTCATTTAATAAAAATTCAGTGCTAGCTCAATTTAAGTCTTGGTTCTAAGGCACTGTCCTTAGTCATTTTACACAAGTTTTTGAATGTTCCAGTAGAAATAAGATTCAGTTATAGAAATCTTCTGAAAGCTCCTCCGTTACCTCAGGCATGTCACCATCATCCCACTGAGAAAACAAGCTGAAGGGGAAGGTGCTGAGAATGTGTGACACACATTTTTATTCCACACACCCCCAATCTGATTGTTTTTGATGGGTTAAGTTCTCATTACCACTAAAAATACCAGGCCAGAAATAAAACTGCGCATAAAGATTAGATAGCCTCAAAGGTTCGACTAAAATCTATTAAAATCTTCCCTGGGAAAACGACAATTTAGTTCTTTGAACTTTGATTCAGTCCTGAGAGATATTAAGTGGCACATTCTACGCCCATTATTCACCCTCTGCTACTCACAGAAAGTCATTGTTTAAAGAGCTTCATTAAAATAACACTGATGGTCAAAAGTACATGACAAAATAACTGAAACTCACTCTTTAGCCTCCTCTCTTATAAATCTCGAGGAAGTGGTGGGAAAACCTCAAAAGCATGATTATTTATTTAGCTTAGGAGGCAATGTAGCTGCCAGTTAGTAGAGGAGATTCAGAGAAAAGAGATGAGGGTTTCCTATCAGCTTTTGTGCTCACTGTCCATACAAGTTTTGTTAGGTTAATTTTCCTTTTTTAAAAATTGTTGTAAATAATTACTAAACATCAGCACAAATCTTTTCCTCAGCGTTTAAACATGGCAGGTTGTAAATGTCTCCTCCTAAGGTGGGTTAGTAACAATGGAAATAGGATTAGGATCCTGATCCCTTTCTTACAGCAAATGCGGAGGTAAAGGTAAAGATAAAGGTTCCCTTGCTCGAAAGCCAGTCGAATCTGACTCTAGGGTTGCGGTGCTCATCTCCGTTTCAAAGCCGAAGAGCCAGCGTTGTCCGAAGGCATTTCTGTGGTCATGTGGCTGGCATGACTAAACACCAAGGTGCACGGAACGGAGGTACACAACTAAAAAAACTATGTGGGTCGTAAGGGATATTTACTGTATCACACTTTTTAAAAGAATTAGATAAATTCATGAGTGATAAGTCTTTCAACAGCTGCCAGCCATGGTATCTAAATGGTTAGAGACCGCTTACCTCTGAATAACCTACTTGGGGAACAAATTTAGAGGAATGGCTTGGTCATCACTTTCAAGCCCTCCAGATGAGTTCTCAGAGGCACCTGACAGGCCACCGTTGGGGAAGGAGACCAGCTCTTATGCTCTTGAGGGGTTCACAGGCAACTGATATACTTAGCCCAAATCTGTTTGCAAAATTTTCAATTTATACCTATTTTGAATTTTTCACATGGACATTTAAGTGTGTTAGAAAAAATGATATGTAAAATTTTTGCCTTGGGTCCTGCCCAGAATTTCCATTTTGTGTGTGTGTGTGTGTATGTACATGGGGGTGATTTCTGCATCCCCTGCCTCCAAGCTATTCCTTGGGGGCCCTCCATCCCTCAGGAGAGGCACTTGGGAGGGCATTTTGGACTGCCGTTGGAGGAGGGATCAGCAGAATTTTCCTCCCTCCCTCTGAATGCAGAAAT
Organism: Gekko japonicus; assembly: GCF_001447785.1. Taxonomy (NCBI): domain Eukaryota; kingdom Metazoa; phylum Chordata; class Lepidosauria; order Squamata; family Gekkonidae; genus Gekko; species Gekko japonicus. The sequence goes on along the minus strand of NW_015175360.1, from coordinate 349,069 downwards.
TGTAGGTGGGATCCAAACCATTAAATCCAATAAATTGTAGAAAGTTGCCACTTAACATTATTGTTAAGATATAGCTTTTAAAAAACACTTAGAGAAATGTGAAATTGTTTAAAGTTCAGAAAATCAAACTCAAATTCTGAAATTTTGCCAGCTTTGGAATGAGTGTAGAATTTTCTTTCATCAGAAACGAAAATGCTGAAACTCATGGAAAACAATGTTAAACCAACTGTATATGTGTGTGTGTACACACACGCAAGGCACCTTGGGGTAATTCTGATGTCTCCTTTGAGCTCACATGAAGCTCACTCTACATAAATAGTGTCAAAGGGGAACACACCCAGAACTCTCTTGGAGATCATGATAAACACTCCTGATGTTTTGCAGCTGGACTCATCATCTGTGCCTTTCACAATAAAATTTTACGAAGCATTCAGACATCCAGCTGGTTGTATTCACTGGGTTTTCTACCACTACAGCAATCTGTTGCGTATCAGCACCATTATTTCACATCCCTCCCCCAATTCCCCTATGTTCTTTCCTTACATGACACAGATCTCTAAATATGTCATGCTTCATTCTGCAGATAAAGTTCCAAATGAAACAAGATTCTTCCCAGTGAATAACATTACTATTTCCAGATCACCATCAGGTGCTTCCAAAGAGATGTTCCAAAAACAGTCTTACATTGTATCTCTGATGCTGAATGTGAAGCAGTGAAATATGGCTAGCTCTTACCAGTTCAGAAGTATTATAATCACTGAGGATATTAACGTATTTAAATGATGTACTTTTCTTCATTTGTTGAAATGTATACCCTTTTATCTATCCATCTGGAGAAGCACATATTTTCAAGCCGTAAAAATAAATAAAATAAAATGAGTGAAATACAACTTTACGGGCCAAACCACATTTCACACACTATATTTAAACTTCAACAGCTTTTTCTTTTAGGATGGACCAGCTGTGGAAAGAGCTGATTTCCATTTTTAATCAAAATTTTATATCCTGTTTTTGGCTTACCATACCACAGAGCAGTTAACAACTATAAAGAGTTTAAAACAATAATCTAAAACAAATACAACAATAAAGAAAACCTCAAATCGACAATCAACAATAAGGCAAAGCCCAAGGTCGAGCAAAGGAGGAAACAAAGAATCTAACCAAATGATAAAACTAAAATTGATTAATATTATGACTATGCTTTGGAAAAAGATGAAGAAGAAGCAGAGATTGGATTTATACCTTGCCCTTCAGTACCCAAAGGAGTCTCAGAGCAGCTTACAATCCCTTTCCCTCCCCCCCACACAACAGACACCTTGTGAGGTAGGTGGGGCTGAGAGAGCTCTCTCGAAAACTGCCCTTGAGGGAACAGCTCTGAAAGAACTTATGACTGATCCAAGGTCACACCAGCAGCTACATGTGGAGGAGTGGGGAATCAAACCCGGTTCTCCCAGATTAGAGTCTGCAACTCTTAACCACTACACCACACTGGCTCTCTTGGCTTATCCAAATTCTTGAAGGCTAAGGAAGGATGTAATTGAGCAGGCCTCTCCAGAGAGAGTTTGGTGTTACACTCTAATGTCGAGACTGGCTGTATTCACTGAAACACAGCACCTCTTTATTGTGGTGGTCTTTCTCAGTCCTGCTTCTTGAGATCTTAGTCCTGCTAACAAGTTCCAACAAGGAATGAACCTTGGATTTCCTACAGGCATTTCAGGTGTTTTACTCATGAACTATAGCCCCTTCCCAAACCATTACTGAGAAAACATATTCCTATCAGTGCCACCATAAGCACAGTTACACTCTTCTATGTCTAAGTAAACAGGCTTAGAAGGGTGGAATTCTACTTGGGATATGATGTGATGTGATGGGATGGGAACTCTGCTTGGGATGTACGTTACTACAGAGATTCAAACACCATATCTCAAAATAGTATAGGTATTAGGACATCTATAAGTACACTTCTCTCAGTTAGGCATGAACTCACAATATTAGTACTGCATCTCCCTGCAGTACATTGTAAATACCATACAGTGACCAATTATATCACTGGAGCTCCAAAAGCAATGAAATATTTACTCCAGTTGCGTGGGCTTGTTTGGGATGCAAGGATATTATTCAAAACCACCACCACCACCATCAACAACAAATCATCATCATCATATTCATGATCAACAAGAACAAAATCTGAGCCCTACGGGGGAGGGCGGGGTATAAATTTGAGAAATAAAAAATAAATAAATAAAAATTTCCATGATCCTCTTGAGGTGGCTTAGAAATTTCAAAGCAACACGTATAATTAGAGGGAAAAAAATTAAAAGTAAACCAACAAAAACATCTTCAAATCAGCCAAGGAAACAGAAAGTGAAAAATGAGGAAAAGTACATGCTTGGGGGATATAAACAAGTCTTTACTTGTGACTGAAAAATGCTAAAAAGCTCAGCACCATGAAAAGAGATGAGGAGGGGGCATTCCTTAACAGGGGTGTACAACCAGAAAGCTCTTTTCTTTTGTTATTGTCCATCTCAGTGTTCCTCTGTATGTCAGTGCTGGGAAGCATGGGCCAGGGGATGCTGTCCTAGTCATCCTGCTTGTGGGCTTCCTGGAGGCAGCTGGTTGGCCACTATGTAAACAGAGTGCAGGACTAGATGGGCCTTTGGTCTGATCCGGCAGGGCTCTTCTTATGTTCTTATATCCTCCTCTCTAAAAATGGAGCGCGAAAGAGTGGTGCGTCAGATAAAGAGCATAACTGTTGGGCTGGTGTGTACTGCAGTAGGAGACCCATTAGGTATTCTGGTCCCAAGATATTTAGGAGTTTAAAGGTAATGACCAGCACTTTGATTTGGGTTCAGAAGTGAATAGGCCACCAGTGCCGGAAGACTGGCATATTATTCTCTCTCCAGTTAACACAAGACAACAATCTGGCAGCTACATTTTGCACTTATTGAAACTTCCCGACTATTTTTGAAAGTAGCCATAAGTCACATTCATCTAATCGGGATCTGATCAGAGCATAGACAAGCACAGCCAAATGTTTATAATGTACTGAGAAGTAGGGATTGGCACAAACCAGCTCATGATTTTGTATGAACTTGGGCTGGTTCAGAGCCCCTGAATGTTTACTGGACTTTTGTCTGGTTTGGCTGATCAGGGCCAATTAAACATAACAGCTGAGCAGTGCGGGGTCCACAGCTGAGCTGTTAGGTTTACATGGCTGCGAGCTATTTCATTGGTCAGTTTCGCTTCTCCCCGCTTCAAAGCGGGCAGCCATTTCAACCTAACAGCTGACGGGTGGACCTGGCCCACTATTAGGTTGAAATGGCTTGCCGGTCATTTTCACCATTGCAATGGCTGCGAGTCATTTCACCAGCCATTTCACCATTTCAACCTGACATTGAGGTGGCTCCACCTGTCAGAGGTTAGTTTTAAATGGCTGCGAGTCATTAAACCTGTCAGTTTTGCTACCGCAGCTTTGAAGCAGGGAGAAGTGAAACAGACCAGTTAAATGGCTGCCAGCCATTTAACCCTTCCTGGGCGATCTCCCTGCTTCTTGCTGTGGCTGGGAGAAAGGGGAAACCAAACTCACCAGACTGGCTCAGTTTGGGTGCGGTCCTTTTGGCTAGGTTCGGTTCGGGGGTCACCCTGAACCCCAAACTGAACCGGAATTTTTGGGTTTGTGCCTATCCCTACTGAAAAGCCTATTCTTACAGATCAGCTCCTTCAATTCTGTATTTTGTTCCAGCGGCCCAGATGCCTTGCCTTCAAGAACCTGCTTGAACACTGGTTGGTTTCCTACATTCTGAGGAAAGAGGTTAAAATTAGATCTGCTTGGAAAACCTGCTCAGGGTTGCATCAGAAGTCTATTGAGGTTGTCTCTGTGTTTTTGATGATTTATAATAATGTCACCATGAAAGATTAAACTTGGAAAGAAAAGGAAGATATCATGTCAAGCCCTTTCATCTGTCTATTTGCTAGTGGTTTGTCTGGCCACAATGACATGTCTAAGATAAATTACAACATTCTTTTTGGTTCTCCAAGCAGAATTTCTTAGCAACATTCAGAGAGAAACAACATTTAGAAAATGCTTGAAGTCAAATTCCCCTCTCATTAATGCTCCAGAGTATATCTAAAATAACTGCATTTATGTCACCACAATTAATTAACTGCAGATTCGCTGTGAAAGCTCTTTCTGTACACTGAACTTGAACCAGTTGTATTTTTTGCTTTCACTAGAAATTATGGTGTAAAAAGATGAAACACTTCCTGTTGGGTTTCTTTGCATGTACACTGAATGAATATTGGGGGGCATGGAATCATATCTGCTGGCCCCAGCCTCCACCAATCCAGTGGATGAGCTGCAATACCTTTATGGGTATAAAAGTAGGCCTTGGTTCCTGCTGGAGCGCACCG
>NW_015175360.1:338855-344559 GCF_001447785.1 Gekko japonicus | reverse complement strand
GGCTCTTTACTGCCGGAGCTCTACTCCTGTGCGCTCCTGCAGGAAATGACCCCTGGTGGGAAGGTAACAGCGTTCTGTGCGCCTTGGTGTTTAGTCATGCCGGCCACATGACCACGGAAATGTCTTCGGACAGCACTGGCTCTTCGGCTCGGAAATGGAGATCCAACCCTAGAGTCGGATTCGACTGGCTTTCGAGCAAGGGAACCTTTACCTTTTTTATGGCCTGATATTATGTTCTTATTCCAGTGTGAGGTGTGTGTGGGGCAATGGAAGCTGAGTGATAGGGTCTCTCCAAGTGATTGCCAGAAGTGAGATGCGTCCTGGTCTTGTGTCTTACAGATAATCTTACAAATAGTCCTTTGCATTTATATCATGCTTTCAGCTTTAAAAGGATCATAATGCTGATTGTGTGAACTTAGGCAAATCACGAGAGGTAGAGCAGGAAGGGTTGCATCAGTGCTTAGTTCTTGTGGCCCTTTATTACACACCCAGGGAAATGCTGATCACCACTTTGGGGCCAGGAAGCAATTTTTCTGCAGGCCAGTTTGGCCCCCAGTGATCCTGGAGGTTTTTTTAAATCATATTCTGGGCATGGAACAGGGGTCACTGGGGTGTGTGTGGGGGGGTGTTGGTGAATTTCCTGCATTGTGCAGGGGGTTGGACTAGATGACCCTGGAGGTCCCTTCCCACTCTATGGGTATGATTCTATAATTCACCCAGGCTGGTTGTGGGCACGCCAGCACCTCTGTCAGGCAGAAGCGCCTGAGATCCTCCTCCTCCCCTTTTCCTTTGCCCGACTTGGAGGGGAAGGGAAGGGAAAGGGGGGAAAGAATGGATCCCAGGTGCTTCTGCCTGTCAGAGGGGCTGGTGCACACTTCCGGGGATGGCAGGGGGCATGGCATATGCTAATAAGTTATGCTAATGAGCTCCTGCAGCTCTTTTTCTATGAAATGACCCTTGTATAAAAGTATATGCACATAGGCTTTTCCATGTCATTGGGAAGGCCGAAAAAGCAACATTCTTGATTCTGCCTGCAAAACCAATGTGCTTTGCATAGGTTGGTATGGGAAGGAGTAAACCTTCCACCAAATTCATGGATGTCAGAGGCTGGGCAAGCAGGTACAACCCTGCTTCACTCTGTGTGTGTCCACTGTACATGTGATCAAATTTATGAATGGGTCTCAACTGATATACAGTATGTTCTCGGTGATGCCTCTCTTTCATGCAGACAGAAATTATTAGTTGTATGGAAGTGGAATCTCCATGTACATGCTTAGAAAATCTGAAGAGAAGATGTGCCTAAGAGAACATAGTCTAAGGACTCTGGGGATGTAGACTCAAGTACCAACCACTTGTAAAGTAGACCTGAAAACAACCTGAGATTGAAGAATGCGGGTGAAATTCCTTCCCCCAAATTATTTCAGCAGTACTGAAGGCATGTGGAGCATGTCCAAAACATAGAAACGTAGAATATTCTTTGCACGTGCCCAGTGAGCACAAGTGATTTCTATTTCTGCTTTCCCCACTTCTGTTATAACATTATCAAGTGGATACTCATGGAGCTGAACCACAAACCCATTCTTAGGGACTTGGACCACAGTCAGACGTGCCTTTAGATCTGACTCAGCTGTGAATGCCTGATGGATCTAAAGGGCACGATCAGACAGCAACATCTGGGAAAGGTCCTACAGCCATCGGCACCCTGTGCTGCCCCGCCAATGAAGTAGAGTTAAAAGACACTGGGGAAAGTCTGATCCTAATGCTTGCCAATGGGCCACGGATGAACTTTCCCCTGTTTGATCACTCAAGCATGCACTCAAGCCATTGGGATGGTCTTCTCATTCCATCCTGACTCAATGCCGTCCCCCCCCACTTAGCAGTATGTGCATAACCACATGTGGAACCCTCCATGGGGAACCCTCTGTGCAGAGGTGTGATTCCTCATTTATGCACATGGGAAACAAAAGGCAAAAAAAAAAAATTCCCACTCGCCCAAATGTGCTGTCTGATCACGCAGTGACAGGCTGAGCCCACAGCTACAAAGGATGTGTGCTCATGCAATGCCATGTCAATTTCCACCACAGGAAATAGGCTCGCCCCCCCCACAACCCTCCCCTCCCCAACAACCTGTGATAATGTTTAGACTCATGCACATATAAGCTTTGGACCTGTTATGAACCATAAAATAAAAACCTTTCTACCATTGAATACTCAGGTGTTAACAGTGGCTAGGACTGGTAGTTTGCTGGCTTTCTCAGGTGAGGATGGTGAAACATTCCTCCTCTTATTTGATCTTTTGTCCCCTTGTTCCATAGGGGTATCTTGCTCTAAGGCACGCAAAAGTTCCATACCGCTGTCTTCATCCCATGCGAGAAGGCGTTGGCCTTGATGAGCCATGAATAACTTTCCTGATGGGAGCCATCTGTATTTTTGGTGGCCTTTTTGAAGCTTGGCAGTGATTGGTTTTAGGCTTCTGAGAATGGCTATGGCTTCTTTGGGAATGTCTGGGAAAATTTGCAATTGTTCTCCCTCAAATTTGAATGAACCAGGTTGCCTGGCAGCTTCAAGAATTCTTTGGCATACTCTTGCATCAGGGACAGTAATAACTATATCTCTTGGGGAAGTGAAAAGTACTCAGACGGACGAGTGATTTCAGCTTAGTGTACTTTATTAGATCAAGAACAAGACAACTTTAGCTGGCTCGCAGGCTGGCTTATATCCCCCATGAATCCACCACCCAAAACACACCTCCCCCACTTCCCAATAGGTCCGAACTAGTGGCTGAGAGTCCCACAGGCTCTCAGCCCGGAGCCTAGCCCTCTGATTGGTGCAGGCTAGGATCCGTATCGTCCATTGTCTGTCGGAGCGAAGCTTGACGCTTGCTCTTGACCACGGGGTGCCCAAGCTGACCATGCGGTCGGATCCTGATACACCACAGGAAGGGTGAGTGTTTCTTGGTGGTGGGCCTATATAGGATGCCAGAGTAATAGTAGGAAGTACCCCTTCCTCCAGATGAAGAGCATGTGCTAGAGGGTTGTGCCATAAAACAAGTCTTTATTTTTCTCCACATTTTCGGGGAGTCCTCTAAATTTTAGGTTTGCAGCCTTTAGTTCTGTTTCTAGTGAGATTAAGTGATCTTTCTGCATTGCAGAGGTTTCCTGCAGGACTCTTATGTTTGAATGGTTGGCATTACTTCTTTCCCATGCCTCATCAGCTTTTTGAGAGATCTGCTGCAGGGAATTTTTAAAATCATCAAAATGAACTGACAGTGAGGCAAACTTATCTAAAATACCTGCCTCCATAGTCTTTAAGTAGTTTAGAATGGCTGTAGATGAGTTGTCTGGTGCAGTCAGCTCCGGGTGCGCTGTGGTGGCTGCCATTTTGATTCCGGCCTGTGCCGTCGCTTTGCACTGAAACACGGCTTCAAGAGTCTCTTTGGAAGATTTCAGCAACGCCGGAGGTGATTTGTGCTTTGCCAGGTCCGGTCTGCCTATTATCTTGGGTTTCAGTATGATTTTAGCATGAAGGATCGAGGAGGAGAGCGATCGTGGGTAAGAGCTCCAGAATCACACCGCTGCCATTAACGCCATGACACCCCGCCCCCTTCTGTTGCCATCTTCCATCAGCAGGTGAAGACTTTGGCATTCCTCAGTAATCTCTCCTTCCTGACGAATGTTTTAATTGTTGTGCTTATGTCTTTGTATATAGTTTTGCTCTGGTTTTAATTGTTTTGATGATTCAGGGGTTTTTTTTGGAGGCTTAATGGTTTTAAAATATGAGTTTACTATGTAGGTTTTAATTAATTTTGCCTTGTGAGGGCAGAAAGGCAAGAAGTAAATTTTGTAAAGCAAATGAACAAATAAGTAAATAAATAAACATTCTTCTCCCTCAGAATGAGGTGTAAACAAACATTCCCCATGTCAATACGTTCAACACTCACATTTTTAGTGGTTTTCATTCCTCATTTTTTGCTGTGAATTTTATAGATTCATATGATTTGTATACATGTGGTGTGCAGATTTTTATGTGCAATGTGGATTGTATTTATACCCACAGTACCCATCATTTATATGTGTAATATATTTATATTGAATAATGTTGATTAACTGAAGCAGAAATCATGTTTATTAAGGTAAGCCTTTCAAGGGAAATATTTGGTGTGGGGAAACAGAAGATGGGACAGAAATAAAGCATTACAGATTTGATTTGCACAAGGGAGAAATGAAACCCAAGCAGAGATATTTTGGTTAAAAAAACAGCAGAGTCGAGCAATTCAAAATAATCTTTAGTCAGCCTGGATCATGATTTGTAAAAGTACCCACAGAGACCGACATCAGCTTGATGAGTTCTTCTTCATAAGAAGAAAAAAAAAAAGGGCTATAAGTTACTTTTGAACTGTTTTCATCCTTCTAATCCTGGTCACTTGCAAATCTGCTTCTGCTAAAGCGATTGAAGCCATGCATGCAAGTGAGGAGTGTAAGTAAATATAAAACAGGAAATAGATTCAGGTCTCTAACCTCTTATTAATATGAAAGTTGCCAAATAAAGTGAATAAAGGTTGCTGGATAAAGATGACAGGAAATAACAGGAAGAGGCAATGTTGGTCACTGGAAAGGAGAATACTATTTGCTCTAAAAGCCTCGAAGTCCATCAGTGTTTTTTTTTTAAAAAAGAAAACGAAAAGAATCAAATTTTATGGGCTATGGGCTAAAATCCTACCATTCATATCCTATGGGCTAAAATCCTACCATGATGCTGCCCTAGTGTTTACTTGCTTGTGGACTGAGTCATGGGTCATTCCTATAATTCACAAGAGAGGTGGAAAAGAAACACGGACTGTGCTGCCCATGCCAAGAGCAATCAAACTAAAAGTTTTGGGTGTTTGGTGCTGAGAAAGGCCTTAGGTCCAAGCTGCTTGGGAGGCTTGGAAGGCAGTGATGGCAGTGGGGGACAGGGACTGGAGCTGTGGCCTTGAGGAAGATGGGAGGGTTGTTTCTTCCCATGGGGTTGCCAGGTCTGGGTTGGGAGATACCTGGAGATTTCAGGTGTGGAGACTGGGGGGGGTGGGGTCTGGGGAGGAGAGGGACCTCAGCAGGGCATATTGCCATACAGCCCGCCTTCCAAAAGAGCCATTTCGCCACTGATCTCTATTGTCTGAAAACAAGTAGCGTTTTTGAGAGATCTCCAGCCACTACCTGGAGGTTGGCAACCATACATTTGTGTCATTTTCCTATGGAATACCCCTTCTCTACGTAACCCTAAGATCCATCAGGGATTTTTTGTTTTGTCATAATTTTGGGGCCTCTTAAAAGCAGTCTGGGGGGCCCCATTTCCAACCGATGATACATTATATGTATGGGGAAATGGATTAAATCTCCCAGTTCCCATGAGTAGGGATACCAACCTCCAGGAGAGGCCTGGAGTTCATAAGAACATAAGAGACGCCTTTTGGGGCCTCTTAAAAGCAGTCTGGGGGGCCCCATTTCCAACCGATGATACATTATATGTATGGGGAAATGGATTAAATCTCCCAGTTCCCATGAGTAGGGATACCAACCTCCAGGAGAGGCCTGGAGTTCATAAGAACATAAGAGACGCCCATGTTGGATCAGGCCAAAGACCCATCCAGTCCAACACTCTGTGTCACACAGTGGCCAGAAATACCAGGTGCCATCAGGAGGTCCACCAGTGGGGCCAAGACATT
>NW_015175360.1:299706-338359 GCF_001447785.1 Gekko japonicus | reverse complement strand
ATCATGTCACCCCTCAGTCATCCTTTCTCCAGGCTAAAGAGACCTAAGCGCTTTAACCTTTCCTCATAGGGAAAGTGTTCCAACCCTTTTATCATTTGAGTTGCCCTTTTCTGCACTTTTTCCAAAGCTATAATATCCTTTTTAAGGTGTGGTGACCAGAACTGCACACAGTATTCCAAATGAGGTCACACCATTGATTTATATAGGGGCATTATGATATTGGCTGATCTGTTTTCAATACCCTTCCTAATAATCCCCAGCATAGCATTGGCCTTTTTTATTGCAGTCACGCACTGTCTCGACATTTTCATTTTCAGTTCTCCTGGAATTACAACTGATCTCCAAGATGGGTAGCCATGTTAGTCTGTCCGTAGCAGTAGAAAAGAGTAAGAGTCCAGTAGCACCTTAAAGACTAACAAAGCTCATACCCTACCACAAATTTTGTTAGTCTGAAGAAGAAGAAGAGTTGGGTTTTATACCCTGCTTTTCTCTACCTTAAGGAGTCTCAAAGCAGCTTACAATTTCCTTCTCTTCCTCTCCCCACAACAGACACCATGTGAGCAATGCTCCCTCTAAGCTGTGTAGTCTTATGAGCAAAAATTCTACTTTGTGATTCAGTGGCATTAAAGTTTTGAGCGAGCGATTTGGCTACTGCATGAATTAGTTTGCTCTGGAGCCCCATCCTTCCTGAGCTAAGACAAAAATGTGTGAGCTAGCTCACACTAACTCAGCTCAGAGGGAACACTGCCTGCGAGACAGATGGGGCTGAGAGCGTCCTGAGAGAACTGTGACTGACCCAAGGTCATCCAGCTGGTTTCATGTAGAAAAGTAGGGAATCAAACCCGGTTCTCCATTTAGAGTCCGCCAGTCTTAACTACTACACCAAACTGGATCTCCAGACTACAGAGATTAGTTTCCTTAGAGGAAATGGCAGCTTCAGAGGGCAGATTATGGGGCTTCCCTTCCCCACTGAGGTACCATCTCCTCCCCAGCCTCCAGCCTCCCCAAGCACCAGTCGCAAATCTCCAGGAATTTCCCAGGCCAGAGTTGGCAATCTTAGCCACTATAATTTACAGGGATTCCCACTGCAGCTGTTTTCCGCAGCCAAATTATATGTTGAGGGCTCAGGTCATAGATCTTCAGCATCATGCACAGTTTGGCTCTTGGCTGGCCGTTTTGAAGATGCATTCGGACCGTTTCATAAACTCTGGACACGGGGCCAGAATATTGCTTCATCATAAAAAGGACCACCTTCTCTGCTCCTTCCCACCTCCTGGCACTTTTGGAATGGGGGAAACTGTAGCGAGAAAGGGGGTGGGAGATGCCTCTGTGGGATGGCAGGGCTTGCATTGGTTTTGGTTGTGTCACTTACATTCTAAGTCTTAAATCAGCCCTCTCCCTCCTTTTCCAGTTTGCTCTGTGGAATTCAGATGCTTTATCTCATGTGCCAGAGGTGAGCCTCTGCTTATCGCTGCTTTTACATGGCTTCTCTAAGCAAATGTTTAGCCCTACTTGACTCGGGAATGGGCCCTGTATTGATTATTAGTGTTAAGCAAACATCTGGTTTTCATTACAAATGGTAGCAGACCAGAGAGTGGTGCTGTACTGGGCGGTGCGGTCACTTAACAGCCATCAAGGCTGGCTATAAAGAAAATTTAACATATCCTGTAATTACAGACTGCAGAGCACAAAGGGATCTGCAGATCTGATTTCAGAACAGAAGAAAATGTTTATTGTATCTGCTGCACACATTTATTTACTCGGTAATTGCTGGGCTTTTGAAACATGGCCTGCAGAAGAGCTTAGTCCTCCTTTTGCTTACGAGAAGAACTTTCTTGTTTAAGTTAGGAAACTTGAGGAAGGCTCCTGGTCAGGAGGGCCTGTTTAATGCTTTTTCAAGTGAGGTTTTGGTATAACCATCACCAGTAGATTGTGCTCTAGAATTTAAATCTCATCTTTGACAACGCGACATAAGCAGTATGCAGAACCCAGGGAAGACCTGAGTTCGCTTTTCATCAGTTGAAGTCTGCAGCATTAAGAGATGACTTACACGTGTGACTGAGCTGTCAACCCAGTTTGTCATATCATTCAGTGTTACCTCAGAAGGAACCTTCTTGCCCGACTCAACAAGTTTGCTGCTGGCCATCAAGCCCTGGGTGACCAAGTGCTGCACCTGCATGTATTGGCCAATTTTCTGGTTTTTTCAGACTGCAAACAGATTTCCAGAGCAAAGCATAGTCAATTGCCTTGGGGAGATGTGTACTCTTTTATGACCCAAAACTGTAGCAAATGGATGGCAAAGGAAGCCTTCATCATAGCTGCTGTACTCAAAGGGCTGCTGAAGATGCCAATGTGCCAACATGACTCAGTGAAACACATTTTAATAGGCTGCTTCAGTACCAGGGCTATGTTTGGGCAGGAACGCACAGGAATGGAGTTCCGGCTGGCTCCCGAGTTGGCCACGCCCAGCAGGAACTCATTAGCATAATAGGCCACACCCAATAGCAGAAACTCATTAGGATTGGCTACATTAGGGGTGTGTGGCCTAACATGCAAAGGAGTTAAAAAAGGCCCTGGGTTTTGACAACAAACAAGGTAAACAGAATAAGAAGGGAAAGGTGGGTGTGTCTGGATGACCACACTTCTGGTAACATGGTGGTGTGGCCTAATGGGCTAATGAGCGGTGCTGTCAGGGTGTGGCCTAATATGCTAATGAGTTCTTGCTGTTGAGTGTGGCCTATTATGCTAATGAGCTCCTGCTGGGCTTTTTCTACAAAAAGAGCCCTGTCAGTACACAGTATTCTTGCATACTTCAGTACAAAGAATTTAATTGTTATGGATTCTGTGGCTTGGATCAGGAATACAGGTGGGAATACAGAGAGGAGAGGAGAGGAGAGGTACATGCTTCTGTGTGCTCACAGGCTTCTGAATTCTCTTGTTATGACTAAAAGGTTAATTTTCTCACCATCTTGGAATGAATTGAATTTTGCTGATATATGCACTGTATATTTTACTGTAGAATTTTAACTTTTTGATATTTATTGCATGTTCCTTTCTGTTGTAAGCCCCCCTGAGACCTGCTTGCAGGGGAGGACGGCCTAAAAATTTAATCAAATAAATAAATAAATATCACCTGCAGAGAAAAAACATAGGCATATCAACGAACAACAACCGCTCACTCTCCTTCCAGTACGTTTCTCCCCTACATACCTAAATATCTTATCCTTGTTAGGACAGGAAACACTCATCAGTGCATGTTGTCTACTGCTTATTTGTTGCAAGCAGGGAGTCAGTTCTTCAATGGACTGTTCAGCTCTTTGTGAGCTGCTGGACCCTGTTAATTGGGTTACTTTTCATGCATGAAAACAGCACAGTACATGACAATGCAATCAACAGTACTTCATGCACGTATGATGAGAGCCTGACGAGAGGTCTATTTTCTCTCTTCTCTCATAGACTTATTATTACTGCTTGCTGCTTGGCAGCCAGTCATATAAATAAACAGTGAGAAAATTAATTGGTCAGCTAGTGGTTGTAAATAGACATTGTATTTTGTTATGAAAAGAAAAAAAAAGGTGGTGGTGGTAGAAATTACACTGCTCAAGCCCTGAACATGAACACATAAAAATAATCTTGCTGGATCATCTAATCCAACAACCTATCTCATGTACAGACCAACCAGTTACTATAGAGGACCATCTACGGGGAATAATGGCCAAGGTCTTCTCCCTATGATGCTTCCTAGCTTTGGTATTTGAAGGTTTACTGCCTCTGAACATGAAGGTTTCCTTTAGTCACCATGGCCAGTAGCCATTGATGCTCTCCTTCATGAATTTATTTAATCCCCTTTTAAAGCCACGTATGATTGTAGGCATCAAGACATCCTCTGGCAATGAATTCCACATTTTAATAATTCACTGAGTTAAAAAGTACTTCCTTTTGTCCATTCTGAATCTATTGCCCATGAGCTTCATCAGGTGCCCTCAAGTCCTAATATTTGGGGAGAAGAAGAAAAAGTTCCATCTACCCTTTCTGCCCATGCATAATTTTATAAATCTTTATCATGTCCCCACTCACTTGTCTTTTTTCTAAACTGAAAAGTTTGAGAATGCATAAAATCCTAAATGAGGACACTTTTTAGGGATGGCAATGGATTTCTAAATAGTCCCCCCTTCCTGTGTTCATTAGAGTTCATCAACTTTTAACAACAATAACAATAATAACAGTAGCAATACCTTACCAATCCAGTATTTGAATGATGAACAACAAGGAATAACCAGCTACGGTCCCTGCCACACGGGACGGCTGAAACGCGGCTAAGCAGAGCCGCACCAAATGCGGCGGGATCACACGGATCCCCTCAGCCGCGGTGCATCGCTCCCCGGCACGATCAGATGCCGGGGAGCAAGAGTCCGATGGGAGGGGGAGGCTGCCGAACTGCGCATGCTCACGCATGCGCAGTACGGCTGGGGGCCGAGATGCGGCGGCGCAAGGACGCGCCGGCCGATCCCACAGCCCGGCTTAAGGCGCTCCAAGGGATACAACCACCTAGGTAGGTGGTGCTTTTTTGCTGCGCGGTATCGGTGTTTGGGACGGAACAGGGACGGGCAGGCAACGATTCCCAGATGTTGCCGTGGGATCGCGCCCCCCTCCCGGCCCAAAATGCCTCGTATGAACAGGGCCGTTCATTATTTGTGTCTCTAGGAATGAGTGCCAAATAAAATTGCACTTCTCTAAAATTAATCTTCTCCAATGAATCTTGCATCCCTGATGTTAGTTGCTATTTTTCTCATTCATCTCTGTCCTCTAAATCCAGTTTCTCCAAACAAAACTATTGTGTTCTTCCATTTCAGCCTGTCCATTAAATGAGCTGTTGATACATTTATTAGGTGTGTATTTTGCTATTTTTAGGAGACCGAAGAGTAACAGCACAACTCCCTTTTTCATTTTTATACCTCTTGTATCATTATCTGCCCATTCAAAATACTATCACAATTTAAAATACATTACTCAGGATGGAGCAAAAAATCTTTCCAACTGCAACTTTGCTGACCTGGCATCTGTATTATATAGCCATTTAATGTAAATTAACCTATTTATTAATGGTCCTTGTCGAAGGCAGCAGAGTTGTCATGAAGTAGCCTGTGCCAAAGGCTATTCTAGCATGGAGACCCAACACTTATGACCAGATACTGCCAATATATACAAAATAAGTGTGATAATCTTATGACTAGATACTGCCAATACATATAATGTGTGATAACAATCTTCTTGTCACAAAGGTTAGTGAATATGACAATGCATACAATTTTTATGATCTGATTTTTAATTTAATAGCAACATGCTTTTTACTGTGTTACTCATTGGAACCCTTAAGAATTCCCCTGTAACAGGCCATTGGTCCACTCTTATCTTCTCTAAGAGACAGTGACTCTCCAGGGTCTCAAGAAGGTCTATCCCTGCTACCCAAGATTCTTAAAAAACAAAACTAAACTGGAAACATCAAAGATTGATCTTGAACCTTTGGCTAGGAGATTATGTGCTCTACCAGTGAATTATGTCCTCTAAGAGTTTTCAAGGGGATCCCTCAAAAATAGTGGCCATGCTGAAGCCAAGCTGGATGCCACACATGACTCTCATCAGGTGTCTGTCTAGGGATGCTAGTCTCCAGGTGGGACCTGGGGATCCCCTGGAATCACAGCTCATCTCCAGACGACAGAGATCCCTTTCCCTGGAGAAAATGGGTGCTTGGAGGGTGGACTCTATGGCATTGTACTCCACTGAGGTCCCTGTCCTCCCTAAACTCCACCCCCAGATCTCCAGGAGTTTCCCAGCCTGGATCTGGCAACTGTACCCCCATCCCCCACTGGTGGACAGAGGGGACCTGGCAACCTTACATCCATCCATCAGGAGGCATCATGGCAGAGGGGGCATGGCAGGGATTGGGCTGTTTCCAGGACCATTTTGGCTTCCCAGTCTTCCCCTGGATTCCACAGTCTCTTCCACTAATGGTGGTATCCTCCCTGGAGCTCTTGCATTGGGGGGAGGCTCATCCTTGTGCTCGGGGAAGGTGCTGCCATTAGCAGCAGTATTCAGCTCAGTTTGTCTTCCCTATGCCTATTCACATATTAGATTTACTGTAATTTTGTGCATGGTGAGCTGAGTGATTACTTATGGTATAACACTTCTTCGCTCTGCCTCAGTGTTTCTTCAACTGCCTCCTCATGTGTACCATCTGTTTTTGAAGAATCTGAAGTGTTAAATAGTTTTCTACATCTTGCTAATAGTATTTAAATACCACTCACGGATGCCAAACCACAAGTGCTGATACACAAAGAATTAAACAGTCATCTAATGAATACATTGTGCTATACAAGCTATTCTGGGTAGATCATTTGGGCCTGGCTGCTGTCATTTCAGAATAAACATGCAAAACAGAGTTCTATCCTCATTTGCTCCAGATATTGAGGGAAATATTTGCTTTTGAGAGTGGGGGTGTCAGCACAAGTAGGACTGGAAGAATCATTTGCATTGCCCTTGCTCCAAAATGAGCAGATGATGTTAATTAATTGCTGCTATCTCCAGGCACAATGTATCTGTGACTAGGCTCCATTCTGCTCCTGCATTCACTACGGTCTTGAAGCCTGACCAGACCAACAAATTAAGTGGTACGACTCCCACAGGCAGCTCATCCATGAGCTTGTTTGAACTAATCAAGTGGTAAATGACATACAAGCCCGATAGTCTACCTATCTGGACAAAAGCATTTATCTTCTTCACAAGAGCAACTAGCCTATCACCATCCTTCATGTCAGGGCTTGCAAAAGAAGGCCAAACCACTGTCTTTCGCTGTGTGAGGCCTAGATAGGAAAACAGGAACAGGCGAAGACAATCCCCCTTGACAGGAAAAGTCATGAACATTCCAGGCCTACATTTTAACAGTGTGAATCTGACTCTTGTCAACACAAGCAGGCAAATAAGGTTGTGGCCCTACAATGGGGCTGATTTTGTTCCATGGTGGTAGGTGTGAGGGTGCTTATCTCTCAATGTAAAACACACCTAAGTCTCTAGAGAAAAGATCTGGAGCAACAGTGAGAAGTGTGATAGATAAATACATGAGGGAAGATAAGTCTAACACTGGCACCAGTCATAAAAGGGACTTGAAAACAGAAGTCAGCTGTTATTTCTGATAGGGAACCTATTGTGTGTAAATTTAGCAGTGTTTTAAGCATCTCACCTCTCTAATTCAAACATAACACCTATATTGGCTGCAATGCATATTCAGATTTCAAACAGCTCTCCTCTACTTTCTGTCTCTGTAATGATATTTATACAGGCCCCTGAAAATTTTACAGATATTAATAATTTTAAATATGTTCTAGCATTTATGAATGAATGCAGTCAGCCAGCTTTCCCCTCTAATGAATACTGATACCATATTCCAAAAGTGCTGAGAATCTGGTGGAATTGGTTGTATGACTGTTGGAACGAGTACAAAAAATGCTGGAGTCCACAGCCACCATCTGAAATCTAGATTTTTGGAGGTGACACATGGATGCAGGTTGGTCATGCACTGGAAGCTTCAAGCAATCTTGCTCCACTTGATTGCCACCATTTGGTGATATTAAACATTTTTGGAAGAATTTTTTTTAATGTGTCCTAAGAACAGGCTCCTATAGATCCAAATACTTTAAATAGGCAAAACAGATTCTACAATGCTTCAAGCAGAAAACAGAAAACATCACGGTGCTTTTCATTAGAACAGCTGTGACTTCAGGAAGAAAGTAGTAAAAGCCCATCCACATGGCCCAGTCAAGTCATGCAAGGCAGGCTGTGCATAAACTCCAAGAAAGCTGTCAAAGACTCATTGTGAAATGGGTTTTTAACCTTGGGATTTTCAGTCTGGGATTCATTCCTTGGCTATTTCACCTAGTTCTATCTAAAAGAACAGACTAGATCAACCTAACAAGAAAGACTCTTAACAATAACTCTTAACAGGAAGTGGCGGCTACAAGCATGGGAGGCTTCAAGGGGGAATTAGATAAGCATATGGAGCAGAGGTCCATCAGTGGCTATTAGCCACTAGATAGGGACTCCAGGGCAAGTGATGTTCTGTATTTTTGGTGCTTGGGGACGGTCAATAGTGTGATGGCTTCTAGTATCCTGGCCCCACTGGTGGACCTCCTGATGGCACCTGGTATTTTTGGCCATTGTGTGACAGAGTGTTGAACTGGATGGGCCATTGGCCTGATCCAACATTGGCTTCTGTTATGTTCTTAATAATAGGCTAGAGCAGATCAAGTGATGCTCCCTAATCCCTATAAACCTTTTTGGTCACTCACACTAGTCTGAGCAACTTGTGCATTTCGGGTAGTGATGAGTGAACATCACCATTTTCAGCCTGAAACTCCTGCATTTTTCTGAGCACTCCCACAGAACGCTCACAGATTCTTGCTGGGTATTCATGAATATTCAAAGGGTATAATCACAAAATATTTGTATGCATTACTTCTTTGTCTTCAAGTGGCAACAGGAGAAAATGATAAAAGATGCTTCATCTTACTGCTATATCACTTCTGGGTAAAATCCAGAAGTGATGTAGGATAGTTCTAGGAATTGCCAGATAGAGGTTTTGGCAATTCCTAGAGCCACTCTATGGCTGCGGTCAGATGTGCAGTTTGATCTGTTGTGGCTCCACCTCTAATTGATCCAGGGTTTTTTTTTTTGTAACATTAGAATTCTGATCAGACTCACCCCCTTAGCACTCAAAGCATTTCACCCTGTCCTTGAGCAATCAGACACAGCAGCTAGGGAGTGAGGCTGTTGGCCATTTTGATGTTTGTTTGTCCTTTGAGCATGCGCACAAGTGCTGATGAGCCTGCTGGGATATGTAGTTCATGGCCGTCTTCCCTCTCTAATCTTTTCAATTGACCCCTTCCCCGAAGCACAGAAAAAAGCTGAAGTACAGAGGCATCTTTCTTTGAAAGCTTTTATAAAGAAAACACAGTTTTGAGATGCCCCTGTGTGGGGGGGGGAGAGGTGTGAATATGCAGTTATGAGCACATCGCTAACTGGTAAAAAAATGGAAGCTGGAAAACAAGAGACCAATCAGAACTACCTGACATCTTGGATGCACAACAGAGTGATCAGACAACAGGAAATACATTTTGAAATCAGCTCAGCCCCAAAGGACAGGACTTTCACCGGTATTAAAGAAACATGCAGTAAAGGCAGGGAGGGAATGGGACGCAGATGGCTGGGGCACGACAGATAGATGTTGTGATCTGATTGTGCATTTTAAATCCGTAAGGGTACAGCAAAAAGCAAAGGATCAAACTGCACTTCTGATCACAGCCTATGTCCCTCCCAGCTTTTCCCTGGAAGTGTCATAGTTGTGCACACAGGACATTGTGGCCCCCCATGTCCCCACCCATCAGTCTTCTGCCAGTTGCCAGGCAGACCCTGGCAAACCTAGTCTGGCAACTCTAGCAGGCAAATGCTCCCAACACCACAAATCTTACTTTCCCAAGGGTTGGAGTAGTCAGCATATAGAAGATGATTTTTAAACCAAAGTTGCTCCCATCAAGCCTATCTTTCCTGCAAATAACTCTTCCCAAACTTTCCCAGCAAGATTTCTGCTGGGATTAAGAACATAAGAGAAGCCAATGTTGGATCAGGCCATCCAGTCCAACACTCTGTGTCACACAGTGGCCAAAAAATACCAGGTGCCATCAGGAGATCCACCAGTGGGGCCAAGACACTAGAAGCCCTCCCACTCTTGCTCCCCCAGGCACCAAGAATACAGAGCATCACTTGCCCCAGACTGAGAGTTCCTATCTCTACCTTGTGGCTAATAGCCACTGGTGGATCTCTGCTCCATATGCTTATCTAATTCCCTCTTGAAGCTGTCCATGCTTGTAGCCGCTGCCACCTCCTGTGGCAGTGAATTCCATGTGTTAATCACTCTTTAGGTAAGAAGTACTTCCTTTTATCTGTTCTAACCCAACTGCTCAGCAATTTCATTGAGTGCCCACATGTTCTTGTATTGTGAGAAAGGGAGAAAAGTACTTCTTTCTCGACCTGCTCTATCCCATGCATAATCTTATAAACCTCAATCATGTCACCCCTCAGCCACCGTTTCTCCAAGCTAAAGAGCCCCAAGCATTTTAACCTTTCTTCATAGGAAAAGTGTTCCAACCCTTTTATCATTCTGCTGGATCAGACCAGTGAGGGTCCACCTCATCCAGCCTTCTGTCTCACCCAGTGGCCAACCAGCTCCTCTGAAGCCCCTGTGTGCCGCCACCCCCCGTGTCCTCCAGCAGAGGCTCTCTGTAGCTGATTGATGGCAATCGTAGTTTTCTCAGTCTCCCAAACTGAATCGAAAGGCTGAGAAAACTAGATTAATATACTAATACATTAACATCACTCAACACTTTTCTTTACCCCTCTATATACCCTTCCTAATTTTCTGAATTGTAAAAGTAAAACTTCTCTCCTTTTTAGGAGAGGGAAATAAAAAAAAGAAAGAAAGGCTGATAAAACTGAAAATCTGCAGGAAAAGTATTTATTTGTTTATTTATTCAATTTTCATCCCACCCTCTCTGCTGCAGGCAGGCTCAGGGCGGCTTACATTAAGGATTAAAAATATAAAACACAAACATACTAAGTCATAGCTCACAATAAATAGAATAAAATAAAAATAAAGTGCTGGTAGCAATGGCCATGATAGATGTTCCCCCAAAATGGCCCCGGTCGGCATCCAGCATAGTTAGTTAGTATTATTCAGTTCAGTTAGTATTGTTGATGTTGTTGATGCTATTGGTGTTATTAGTAGGCTCCTGTTCTCTTTTTAAAGATTCATCCCCCATGTATGGCTACTTCCTACTTTGGAAAGGTAAGGTCTGTATCTTACGGAAGGCTCGAGTAGCCCAATGGATGGCAGTAGGCACTTTACAAACCACCTCTGTCCCATATCCATTGATATCACACCCTTTCTTCAAGGAGTCCACACAGAGTCCATGGTTCTGCGAGAGGAAGTTTTCCGAGAAGAAAACAGATAGTGACTGAAGGCTTGGTACATGACATATTTGACATGTTGGGTCCTGGATGTATGTCCAGACTCACAGTCAGATATACATTGGGGGAAACTCACCATAAACAAAAAATCCAGTGAGGAGGGAGAAGGAGCTTCTGGCTTCTCTCTTACCCTGTTTTCCTCAGAGGAAATGGCAGTGGGGGAGGGTCTTTTTGCCCCTTTTCTGTGGCTCCATATGCTCTAGATATTGGGGATATGTATTAGTTAATATAGCAGAGCTGCATGTTCACAGAAGCATGCTATTGCATGCAGTAAATAAACTCCAGAGAAGTATATTGCAAAAGGTAAAACGTACAAGGAAGAGAGAAGCTTAATCTTAGGAATACGATTCCTTGCTACAAGGAGCCAGCTACTCCAGACAGTATCATGTGCGTGCAAGTAAGATGGCATGGCTTCTACAACAGAGTCTTGTAGAGGCACGCTGGGGGCGGGGTCACGGTCATCCGAGGGAAAACTCTATGTTTTTCCCTCAGATGGTTGTGGCCCCACCCCCAGCGTGCCCGGCGGCGTCAGGTCACTTCCGGGTGACGTGCGTGCGGCGTGTGTGCACTTTGCGCGTGCACGCTCCAGCTGCCCTCCAGCCACCAGCGGGGAGTCCCCTGCTCTGGCGAAATTTTGACTTGGCAACCCTAACATCTGACTATGAGTTTGATCATATACCCACGACCTGACATGTATCGGGTGTATTGTATATTTGAGCCCTGACCTAAGGAGGGATTTGAATTCTCCTTTTGCTGGTTTGGGTCCATGACACTATCAAGGTACAATGGCACTCAAGTCAGATCCAGGTTTTAAGTGCCTGACTTGAAAAGATTCATGAGTTGGGAGCATTCTCTTTTCCAAGCTTCCTCCCTCAAAGCCTGTAATCACCGGAGACTCAATGCCTGTTTCCAGACAGTACCTTCCTGCTTCACCCTTGTCCTGGCTCCTGGCCTTACTTCCATTCTGAGTGGAGCTAGGTCTGGTAAAGAGCACAAAAACCAGTGTACAGAGGGGTAGTGGAATTGTATCTGCTTGGGCCATTCCTTCATGTTCAAGACTCTTCTTTATAAAATAACCTTGTGATTGTGAAGGGAGGGGAAAGGAAACTTTAGTAGTCCTTTATATGCAAGCTAGAGTTATTCTCATCAGACAATTGGCTTCCTAAGCAGTATGGTGCTTTGCTCCCAGATCTGTTTTAATGCAACTATCCTAGAATTTGATTCCATTGATGGAAAAGTTAATTCAAACTGAGACAAGGCAAAGTCACCCCTCTGTCAGTTTTTACCATTCAAATGCAAGCACATGAAATTAAGCACTCTGCCAAAACGTCCCCAGGCAATTGGGGCAGAATATTCTGTGCTTTCAGTTCAGTAGATGTGTTGAAACCATTCGTCAATATTGTGAGTGCCTGTGAAATATGTGTCAATATATTATGCGCAGAGCTTTATAACAATGAATCCAGATGCATTCTAATAGACAACTGGCTGAAGCAAATAATGCTGAAGTTAAAATTTCCTGATACCTGACTGTTGTAAAGCTACATGAAGCCAACCAACCTGACATGAATTATGGGACTCTCCTTGCCAATAAGCAGCAGATGCCTCGAGTCCATCAGATTATACCATCAGACCCAAAGAATGAAATAAATTGAAGCAATAGCATCCCTTCCAGTGTGACATCTGGAAAAAAAAAGAGGCTCAGATGACTTCTACAGTCCTAGGAGCTGCTGGAATTATTGCTACTCCCACTAGAAAATACGTCTAGTAAATGAAGGACTAAAAAGATGTGTTCTAATATTGACATCTTTATTTGACAGACATATATTGTGATATGTAGGATCTCCATAGCTGCCAGCTATGCTGAAACCTGACTCCATTCTTTTAAATCTGGATTTTACTTTTTTCCATTCAGAAGGTTAGAAAGGTGGCAAAGTTGCAGCTAAAACTAGATATGTGCCACAGACTAGCATTAACCAACTCCTCCCCATAAATGAGACTGCGAGGTTTATTTGGGATTAAGCACTTTTCTGGGTTTTGGATAATAAAGGTAGAGTGAGATCAGACCAATGGCCTTTCTAGTCCAGCATCCTGTTTCCAGGATGGCAGAGCAAATGTCTAGAAAGCTCACAAAGGCTGCGGTCACAACTGAAGGCTTGGCATGATCTGGAGGTGCCTCTGTTTGCAGCAGTTTAAATCTTTGTGGGAAGGGGTGACAAGACAGCACACCCTGAAGCAGCTCCTCTGCATGCCAGTCCCACACTGAAGCATCCACATTACTGGCACATCAACCATGAAGCGTGGCCTTTGCTGGCAGTGGGGGTCACTTATGCTCACATGCACTTATGCGCACATCCCATGCCATTTTCATGATCTCTGTTGAATCTTTTGAGCTATTAGAGGCACTCATGTACCACCTCTGGCCCCACATGGTTACCCTCCCTGGCTACATGGCTGACAACCACAACTGTAGAATTAGTTTAGGTTGTGACCTTTGCTCACCTGCATAGCTGCTATCAGCAAAAAGTGTCCTTAATGTATACAATCACTTCATAGGGAACTTTTGATTTATTCCGGGGAAAATGGCAACATTCAGCAAACTGGTCTATTAAATTAAGCAATTAAAAACCTTATAGTCAGTTAAGAATGGAACCCCAATTAATCAGGAAGCACATTTTCCCCCAAGAAAATTATTTTTGACACAAGTCTGAACAAAAACGGCAGATGGCAGATGCTAACTTAGAAAAGTCATTCCACCATCTCTCTCCCTTAGTAGGGCATGCCTCTTCTAAGACGGGGTTTGCTGTGACACATGTACAGAAGAAGAAAGAAAGAAAACCCAGTTGCAAGGTGAGGAAATTTATTGAAGTTTTCTAGATCATAAAAAATTATTGAAGTTTTCTAGATGATAAAAACATGATTTGTTAAAATATAACAATTGAAATAATGAAATTGCAAGCATTATTAAAATATAATACAAACAGGGGTAATTTCCTGTGGGAACACACAGGGACGGAGCTCCAGCAGTAAGGAGACCAGGGGGTGGGCACATGCAACAAGCCCCACCCCCTTCTCCCAGCAGCCCTCACTTGGGCCATGAGGAGCAAGAAGCAGCCAGGTAAGTTGCAGAGCCCCCCCCCCGGTCTGCCTTCAGG
The DNA here is from genome assembly GCF_001447785.1 of Gekko japonicus. Taxonomy (NCBI): domain Eukaryota; kingdom Metazoa; phylum Chordata; class Lepidosauria; order Squamata; family Gekkonidae; genus Gekko; species Gekko japonicus. The sequence goes on along the minus strand of NW_015175360.1, from coordinate 324,131 downwards.
TACAAGCTCTCCCTCCTCTGTGAGGGCAGATCTGCATGTCCCCCCCCCATAGCTAGCAATCCAAAACAGCCCAGTGGAGCCTGAGCAGTGGGTGTTGCCTTCTGACACACTTCCGGTGATGTCAGGGTGTGTGGCATATGCAAATAAGTTATGCTAATAAGTTATGCTAATGAGCTCCTGCACCTCTTTTCTACGAAATGACCCCTGAATACAAAGATACCCATCTGAGCATATTACAGGTTTGCCTTAAGAAGTTTCTTTAACAGTATCCAGCTACAACAATTTGTTATTTTCAGAATGGAAGAAACACAAAAATATTTACACGAATAATTTACACAAATAATGCTTGGGTCTCTTTAGCTTGGAGAAACGACGGCTGAGGGGTGACATGATCGAAGTTTATAAGATTATGCATGGGATAGAGCAGGTCGAGAAAGAAGTACTTTTCTCCCTACCTCACAATACAAGAACTCGTGGGCACTCAATGAAATTGCTGAACAGTCGGGTTAGAACAGATAAAAGGAAGTACTTCTTCACCCACAGGGTGCGTTCAGACGGGGGCTTTCTGCCGGCATAAACTGCACCGGTTGGAACCGGTGCAGTTTATGCCAGCAGAAACGCGATCACACTTACCCTCCATTTTGCGGATCCCTTTGGTGTACGCCCAATCACACGCTGCGGGCGTCGGCGTGTTTTTTTTAAACACAGTTTGAGCATGCGCATAGGCAGCCATTCACAGAATGGCGATCTTTGCGCATGCTCAAGCCCCCCCATTACATTTAAACTTTAAAGGTAAGGACTTACCTTTAAAGTTTAAAGCCCAAACTGGCCTCCCTTAAGTCCCGGACTCCTCCGGGAAATTAAACTAAGGGCTTTTTTTTTTTTTACAAACGCTCAGGGCGAAGCTTCGCCCGAGCGCATATCGCTTAGAGTAAAAAAAAATGGCGGGGAAAAAAAGGAAGCCTCAGGCTTCCGACGGAAATGGCTAGGCACCGGTGGAGAGTGATCAGACGCCGGTGTACATCGGAAGCCACCGTTGCACTCAGGATACCACCACTTGGGACCTAGTGGCAGAGTGCAACGGTGTAAAGGGTTTTACACCGGTTAGGGACAGGAGGCAGATGTGCCCCGTCTGAACGCCGGTGAGTACAACAGTTGGAACCGGCACCCTAACCGATGTAAAACCCCCATGTGAACGCACCCAAAGAGTGATGAACACATGGAATTCACTGCCACAGGAGGTGGCGGTGGCTACAAGCATGTCAAGAGGGAATTAGAAAAGCATACGGAGCAGAGATCCATCAGTGGCTATTAGCCACAAGGTATAGATAGGAATTCTCAGTCTGGGGCAAGTGATGCTCTGTATTCTTGGTGCTTGGGGGGGGGCAACAGTGGGAGGGCTTCTAGTGCCTGGCCCCACTGGTGGACCTCCTGATAGCACCTGGTATTTTTGGCCACTGTGTGACAGAGTGTTGGACTAAATGGGCCATTGGCCTGATCCAACATTGGCTTCTTTTATGTTCTCATGTTCTTATGTTCTTAATTCAAAACAGAGTGATAAGCACTGACATGATGACATACCTTTTATGGAGTTTTTCAAGTTCCACCTTGAGCAATGAAATTAGTAACTCATTTCATTGTTCAAGGTGGAACTTGAAAAACTTCATAGATCCCTTTTTATGCTATTTAATAAGACATCCCCTGATGAAAAGCGAGCATGGGTTACTAAGAGCAAGTATGGGTTTCTCAAGAACAAGTCATGGGTTTCTCAAGAACAAGACATGTCATACTAACCTTATCTCTTTTTTGAGGATTTTACCACATTGCTGGATCAGGAAAATGCTGTAGACATAGTTTATCTTGATTTCAGTAAGGCTTTTGATAAGGTTCCACATAATATTCTTGTTGACAAATGGGAAAAAAGTGGTTTGAATCCTAAGGCTGATCTGTAACTGGTTGACAGATTGCATCCAAAGAGTGCATGTGAATGGTTCCTTATCTTCTTGAAGCAGAGTGACAAGTGGAGTGCCTCAAGGATCTGTCCTGGGACCTGTTTTGTTCAACATCTTTATCAATGATTTAGAAGAAAGGATAGAGGGAATGCTTGATATGTAGGATCTCCATAGCTGCCAGCTATGCTGAAACCTGACTCCATTCTTTTAAATCTGGATTTTACTTTTTTCCATTCAGAAGGTTAGAAAGGTGGCAAAGTTGCAGCTAAAACTAGATATGTGCCACAGACTAGCATTTACCAACTCCTCCCCATAAATGAGACTGCGAGGTTTATTTGGGATTAAGCACTTTTCTGGGTTTTGGATAATAAAGGTAGAGTGAGATCAGACCAATGGCCTTTCTAGTCCAGCATCCTGTTTCCAGGATGGCAGAGCAAATGTCTAGAAAGCTCACAAAGGCTGCGGTCACAACTGAAGGCTTGGCATGATCTGGAGGTGCTTCTGTTTGCAGCAGTTTAAATATTTGTGGGAAGGGGTGACAAGACAGCACACCCTGAAGCAGCTCCTCTGCATGCCAGTCCCACACTGGTACAGAGTTGTTTTCTGTTGCTCCAGAAGGTCAGACCAGAACCAATGGGTTGAAATTAAATCAGAAGAGTTTTTGGCTAAATGTTAGGAAGAACTTCCTGACAGAGCAGTTCCTTAGTGGAACAGTCTTCCTCAGAAGGTGGTGGGCTCTCCTTCTGTGGAGGTTTTCAAACAGAGGCTAGATGGCTATCTGACAGCAATGTGGATTCTGTGAACTTAGGCAGATCATGAGAGGGAGGGCAGGAAGGGTTGCCTCAGTGCTTAGCTCTTGTGGCCCTTTCTTACATGCCCAGGGAAATGCTGATTGCCACTTTGGGGTCAGGAAGCAATTTTTCTCCAGGCTGGTTTGGCCAGGGATTGTGGAGGTTTTTTGTCATCTTCTGGGCATGGAATAGTGGTCACTGCGGGTGTGGAGGGGGCGGTATTTGTGAATTTCCTGCCTTGTGCAGGGGGTTAGACCAGATGAGTCCTTCCAATTCTATGATTCTACGCCTAGAGCGAAACGAGTAGGGATCTAGAAAACTTCAATAAATCTTCTCACCTTGCTCTTGGTTTTTCATTCTTCCTGTCTACTGGTGCAGCCATTGTTTCTCCACACATGTATACAATTATCTAAAAACAAATGATTTATATTCAAAATGATTGTTTCCTTCACATGCACATTTATATGGATTTAATTGATTAAAATGTCATGATTCAGACTCATAGAGTTAATCAATGATGGCTGTAATCTTATGGGCACTTGCCTGGGAGTAAGACCCCCTTGAACTCAGGTAGGGCTGCCAACTGTTGTCTGGGAAATCTCTAGAGATTTGGGGGTGAGGGCAGAGGGAGGGCCGAGTCTGGAGAGGAGAGGGAGCTCAGGGGGGATGTGATGCTATCTAGCCTGCCCTCCAAAGATGCCATTTACTCCGTCGGAACTGATATCTGTCGTCTGGAGAGCAGCTGGAATTTCAGGAGGCCCCATCTGGTGGCTGGCATCCCCATCAGTGATACTTTCTTCTCAATAAATAAGCATAGGATCAAGCTGCATGATTTCTGTAACTGAAGGAAAGCCCTAATACCAGCAAAGACATTGAAGAAAACACAAGTTCCTTTCACAGTATTTTAATTGGTTTCCTTAACAAATGAAGGGCAATCCCGTCCATTCAGCATAACATGTGCACTGTTTATTTTTGCTGGTAAGATTGAGAAAGGAATTTGAACTAGAAGCAATTGGCTTACTGGGCCAAATAAAGATTGATTGTCGAGGAGTCAAAGCAGCAGCCAGATAACTTGTGCAGTTTGTGTTCAAGTGTTGTCTCTGTACAAAGTACCGCCCCTCCCTTTTTATGGTCTAGTTCTGTTTTTCCATCCCAGAGTTGGTGTACCATAATTCACATCCCCTTTTAAACTGGTGTCTCACAATCCAAAGGAGAATGCATAGTTAGAACAGAAATATTCAATATGACTACGGCTGTCGTAGTCTGAAACTTTTTAACAGCCGACATCCCCCAGCTTTGGTGAGTGCATATTTATCCTATTTTAAGAGGGTTTGGTGCATTTAAATTCCTTAAGATCTCATTTATGAGATAATCACATGTTCATTGCTTAATCCAGATGCATTCTACAAGGGAACTTTTATTCGCCTGGATATCTTCCAAGAAACCAGTTAGCTATTGTTAATTATAAACTATTGCATATTCAGAATGCCGAAGAAGATATTTTTCTCAGTTGATAATATTATTTGGGAAATGCATATATCAAATCACAGTCCAGAAGCTAAACAGATAAAGTTCTAAGGTACATCCCTGAATAGTATATCTGAATCCCATGTGGCTTCAGACTCAATGACTGCTCATAGTTCAGAGGTTTCTTAAATATATTACTTAAAGATATTTATGAATGCTTGCCTTTGTTTAACTACTAAGAGTTGACTTCCGATATGTTATCCTGCACAACTAACCCCTGATTCTCTAACACAGGACTCTGCAACCTTTTTGAACCCAGGAACATCTTTGGAATTCTGACACAGCATGGTGGGTGCATCCACAAAATGGCTGCCAAAAATGGCTACCATGCGATATGGAGCCAGCTACTAAATGGCTGCTGCAGTTTACTTTCAGTCACACAGTGAAGATCTTTGTGTCGTGGTGGCAGCTGCTGCCAAAGCAATGTTTTTAAAAATCTGAACAAGCAATCAAATCTCCAATGTCCAATCAGAAGCCTTGCTGGGTCAAAGCCCCACATGGCCCTGCCCACTTTCTAAAAACACTTGGCGGGTACCAGGAAAGGTGTTGGTTGATGCCATGGAGCCCATAGGCATGACACTGGGGACCCCTGCTCTAACATCTGCTAAAGGTTACTGAAACTCCTTGCTTCCAGCCAACCTTTAGTTTTGAGTATGGGCTTAGGCTGTTCCAACTTACCCATTTCATTTGTTTGTTTGTTTATTTAATAAAGCATTTCTATACTGCCTTCTGATTTGCAGATCTCCACGGGGCTAAAGAGATCAGAAAGATTATAATACAAAATAAAATCAATGAATAAAACAACAGTAAATGACTAAATAAATCAGCAGACCAACAAAGCTAAGAACAGCAGCAATATAGCATGTTGTTGGCAGTGAGGCTAAAGGCTCTCTGCCTTGGGATGGTGCCTAAACACTAGCTGGGGGCGATGAAATGAACCTTCCAAGGGAAGAGTTCCATAATCTTGGTACTAATTCTGAGATGGCCATGTCCTGCACGACCACTTCAGATGGCAATGCTCTAAGAAGAAGGGCCTCTGTGAAAAAAGAACTGAATATATAAAAGATTCATATGAGAGAAGATGGTCCTTATGTGTAAATATTTGAACAACCAGGAGTGGAAGAAGTTAGTCAGTTGAATAAAATCCTGCCTGTATTTTGTGTCTATCTTCATAGGGTTAGGGGGATGGGCCAAATCTGTGCAACGGTGAAAGGGACAATTGAAAAACAGCTCTGTGGACCTGGTGAAAAATAGGCTTAAATGTACGCTGTTATATCACCATACAAAATGGGCAAAAGAAGACAGGAAGACAAGCCAGGCAAAGCCCAAGAGTAGCTTGCTGCCAGTCTCTTGGGACGAGCAAGAGTGCAGCGTCCCTAATTAATCTGAAATTGCTCTTTGCTTGCCTTTCTGAGATCAGAAAGTGTAGCAAAAGAAATTGCCCTTTTCCAAAGCCATGTGATCTGAACCCAGATGTCAAACTGCATAAGTTTCAACAGGCCGAATTCTACTAACTTCAATGAGAGCAAATTTTCTACAAATCCCAGCAGTCAGATCACCAGTAGGTTTCCTAACACTGCCTCAGCAAATGGTGGGAGATTTTGGGGCAGTGCCTGGGGAGGCTGAAGTTTTGGGGGGATGTGATATCACTTGGAAGTGATGCTCTAGGCTGTTGCCACAAGCTTCTATGGTGTTTACCATAGATATTGGAAGAAATTTCTAGAGCATCACTATGTGGAGGCCATTTTTTTCACCTGCTCCTCAGTTCCTTGGGGTGGGTGAGAAATTGGGGCTGAGGGGTGGGTAAATGGGAGGCCTAATCATGAGTTGTGCTCCATATGCAACAAACAGATATGTTGATTGTAATTTTAAAATAAAAATGAAATCATTAAAAAACGTTAAAATACTTTAGTACCAAATGCCTCCCTGTGCCCTCTGTGTAACTCTTTTTGCCTTCTCGGGGTGCCAGATACCTCCCTCTGTCTGGTGTACTGTACAGGAATTATAATTGCCTATAAAACTGCAACACTTTTTCCTGTTTTCCTTGAATGAAGGCTACCATCCCTGAAATTTCATTCAAATTGGGTGGAAAGTAATGACAGTACTGCTGGAAATGTGTTTCCACTGAAACCAATGGGAATAACAATGAATCAGTACAGCAAGGAATGTATTTTTTTTAATCTAGATCACTATTGATTTCCAAAGTACACAAAGTAGTTTGAATGGTATAAAAGAACACTAAATACAAACAATCACATACAATGCCAGAGTAAAAGCTATTGTATTAAAGAACAGTAAAACCTTTGGATTGGAAAATAGCATTTATCAGATGAAAAACGTTAAAATCATTTAAAAAATTAACAGCACAATCCTAAATAGAGTTATAGTTTTCTAAGTCAATTGAAATCAATGGGTTTAGTCAGGGGTCTTGTTGTAGAAAAAGAGCTGCCGGAGCTCATTAGCATAACTCATTAGCATAACTTATTTGCATATGCCACGCCCCCTGACATCACCGGAAGTGACAGAAGGCCACACCCCCTGACATCACCAGAAGTGTGTCAGAAGGCCCGGCTACTTACCCTCCTGCTTCATCCTCATTCCCAAACGGAATGAGGATCGAAGCAGAGGGCGGGGTAAAGAAGGGGGCGGGGCTTCACCACGTGACCGCCCCACCCCCTAGAGGTTCTCTTCCGGAGCTCCGTACCTGAGAGCCCCCCCCCCACTAGAGCCCTGGTCATGCCGGCCACATGACTCAATGGGTTTAGAAGGGTATAACTTATTTACGATTTCAATGCAAAAGCCAGCAGGACAGGAAAATCTTTGCCTGTCTCCTACAAAACAGAATGAAATGGAAATGAATACAATTCTTAAAACAAAACACCTCCCCCAGCATTCACAGATCCCTACATTGAGTCTTAAGCCAGCCAAAGAAGCACTTTCAAGTGAGACTATTTATACTTAAATTCAGGTGGGTAGCCATGTTGGTCTGAAGCAATAGAACTAAGTCTGAGTCTAGTGGCACCTTTAAGCCACTGGACTCAAACTTTGTTCTATTTATACCAAAATTTACATCTGCCCTGCTGAAGTCAGTAGGATTTAGATTTCACTCTTTTTATGAGATAGGAGATTCTAGGCTGGGAGTGTCCTAGAATATGTTATCTTAGATTACAGTTGCTGCGTATTTTCCAAATATATGTACACAAAGTCAGGATACTTCCTTGTCCAGAAACAGGCAGATTTTATATTGACTACATTCAAGGCAGCCAGCAGTCTAAACTTTATATTTCAACTTTGATGGCAATGGTAATAATCATCAATGCTCTATGGAAAGAAAGCCCAGTGTTCAGGGCTTCAGTGAAGGGATCCTGAAGTTTCACCATACAAAACAACTTCTCTAAACATCAATCTAATGCTTTACAATGGCATCAGCAATGATCCATTTTGGCAGAGAATGTAGTTTACTGGCATGGTGTCTGGGAAACATAGCTTATTAGACAGCAATGCTTTATGGCCTCCTAATGAACTCCAACTTAGAGTCCAACTCCCTCAAATTGTCTCATTTTAAGATTAATTTGCCTCTTTTCCCCTGCTAAGAAGGCTATTATTGATAGGGAGTGTCCAGTGCAGAATGAGTAAAAAAGTACTAATGTATGTTCTTTGGGGAGAAGAGATAACCTTTCTACTGACATGATGAATGCCATTTTTACAAAGGATGATACACTTTCTACTCCGTACCTTATATATTTGCATTGATTCTTGCCTATGACTCTTCCCAATGATATGTATAGGTTTTGTGCTATAGATCTTTTTGCGGGGTCAGTATATAAACCCAGTAGTCAGTGACAATGACCAGCTGGAAAACTGTTACAGCTAATGTAGTGAGATTAGAGCCTTGCATGTCTAAAGCTGCTTTGATTGGGGTGGACAGGTTGTTGATCATTTGGGTCACACATGCAGAGGAATGAGAAGACAGACACAAGTTTGTCATTCGCCCACCTGCAATGGGTAGACCACACCATTGGCCCAAATCTCCCACCCTTGAGAAATTGAGGAACAGGATTAAAAATGGTTGTAAAATGGAATTTCTGTACATCTCTATGGCCTTTCCCTTAAGATTAGGAGATATTTCCTCAAATTTTACAGAAACTTGAGGTGATAGAATGCACTACTTAAGACTGCAGGTGGAGGATCACATTTCTGAAACCTCCTCTATGTTAATTTTTGAATGCGCCTTTATGTTAAAAATTCCCCACAAATAGAAAACCCACACAATCCAGCAAGTAAAGGAAAGAGGGGATATAAGCTTTATCTCTACTGTGCTAGTTTTCTATTTACATGTGAAGGAACATTCAAAACTGGAATCCAGCACCCACAGTCTGAAGAGGTACAATTCATTCTGTTGGTAGAAAGCACCATCAAATTGCAGCCAACTTATGGTGGTCCTGTAGGGTTTTCAAGGCAAGAGACTAACAGAGGTGGTTTGCTATTGCCTGCCTCTGTGTAGCAACCCTGGCCTTCCTCAGTGGTCTCCCATCCTAGTATTAACCAGGGTGGACCCTGTTTAGCTTCTGAGATCAGATCAGCCTGAGCCATCCAGGTCAGAGAACAGCTCATTCTACCACCTCAGTGTTCTTCCATATCATTCTTCTGAGTGTGAACCAGGCTTGAAGGATCCAGTAGCATGTAGCAGATAACGTGGAGGCAGACTCAGCTTCAAATCTTCAATCAGTGGAAAGGTTCCCGGGTGAGCTTAAGCCAGTCTCTTAGCCTAACCTGTCTCCAGGCCCGTAGCTAACGTGGGGTCCACGGGGTCCGCCCCCCCGCTGTTTTTGTGGGCCCCACCCCTGATCCTCAGCTCCCCCTCATCCCCTGATTGATCTGAGCCAGCATCTCCCAGTTTGAGCTCATCTGCGATGAGAAGAGTCTCTTTAGGACCCAGCAGCAACCGGTGGTTGACTGAGACACACACACATTGGTCGGATTGCAGCAGTTAGCTCCTCCTGTTGGATTTTCCGCTCCAGGCTCCTCGGCTCAGGGAAGGAGTGAGGGAGGAGTAATGCCAATAAAGGGGTGTGTGTGTGAGTGAGTGAGTGAGGAAGGGAGGAAGCTTGATCCCCGCTCTCCTTTTTTTTTAAAAAAAACATGCTTTTCTAGACCTTTTAGTGTCTATTAACATTGGGATTCTGGCTCACCTCAGAGGAAGGCTGTAGTGGGGGCTGTGTGGGTGCACGCCAGGCAGACCCCCCTTGCCCTGGAGCCTTTGATGTAATTAGCTGGTGGGCCCCCCAAGGCCCCCTCCCCCCAAAATCCCTAGCTATGGGGCTGCCTGTCTCACAGAGTAGTTGTGATAAAATGGAGGAGGGAACCAGGTGCACTAATCAGAAGGGTAGGATAAAAACATAGCAATAATAAAATGAACAAGATTAAAATATCAAAACAATTGACTGGGGAGAATTTCCACATGCCTTTTTCATCAGTGATTAACTGATTCGTTAACTACATTTCTATCATTCCTTGATATTTCATCTTTATATTAAAGTGTATTTACATACAAAATGCAGACACTGAAAGGCGTCATTAGCTGAAAACTGCGGGTGGGGAGGATTTGGCTCTTTTAGCATGTACACAGACAGTTGTTCAAACAATAAACATGGAAAGATTGCAAAGATATTTAATCTCTCTGATTTGTAATCTATGAAAAATGCAAATGCAAACTCACTCTTTCTGTCAAAACTACTTGGTTACAAAGGACCTTGTGCTTTGTAATGGTCATTTGATCTCATGGACCTTAAAGGGTAAAAAATCCCAAAGCTCTTGATTGTTCACAGGTGCCTGTTCCTCACTTGATGACTAGTGGCAAGTGATGGTGGGCATGTACAAATGAGCCTTCAGTTACCATGCATATAACTTGCATATCACCTATCACAAACTTCAGCACAACATTTCACAATAGAGACAGTTTATACATTTTGCTGAAAATCAGCTGTTAAGTAAAGCCCTAAATGGTCAGGGGCCTGCCTACCTGAGGGACCGCCTCTCTCCGTACATTCCCCCAAGAGCACTGCGGTCTGGATCACAACACCGCCTGCCCCCCCCCCGGGCCTAGGGAGGCCAGGTTGATGGTAACCAGGACCAGGCCGTTCTCCCTGGTGGTGCCAACGCTGTGGAACGAGCTCCCTAATGAAATTAGAGCTCCACGGGACCTCCAGCAGTTCCGTAGAGCAGTGAAAACTGAGCTGTTTCACCAAGCGTTCAAATAAGAACTGACTGCACCGGCTGGGTCACACTAGCACTTTACCACAGGATGCTGCCGTATTTACTTAGTTTTACTGTATTTATTGCATTTTATACTTTGTATTTGCTGGTTTTAAATTGTATGTTGTTTTAAATTGTTTGTAAGCTGCCCTGAGCCGCCTCAGCGGGAGGGCGGGATAAAAATACAATTAATTAAATAAATAAATAAATACTGGCCCCATTGTCATTGATAATTACCACCCACCTACATGCAGATAGCATTACATGCATGTAAACTATATGTGCAGAGGATCCATCCCTGTGATTGAGAACATTAGTTCTTGATCATTCATTCCTAATTTTGGAGACAAAGTCTGTCTACACATCACTTGCTGTCTCATCAGTAAACAACTCACTTAGCATTTGATGACTGGCTGCTGAAGATAGGAACCACCACCGCTGAAAAGGATTGCATTTCTGGAGGGTGATATGAAAGGTCTCTCTACAGCAATGCTTCTCCCTATTCACATACAGAAATTATCCCTCAATACTGCTGCCATCAAAGAAGGGATATGCATGCATGAACTGACCCTAATCTAAGACAAGCAAGGAAAATAGAAAAATTCACCAGTACACAAAAGCTTCAGTTGTATAAATCAAAACAGAAAATTGCCTTGAAATGTGGAATTAGTTTTATTCTTCTACCAAATGGGGAAGGGGGAGTACTTTGGGTTTTTTTATTGCTCACCTGAAATGCCCCCCCCCCAGTGGTTGTGATAAAATATTTATGATGTGAAAAAATGTGTCTGAATAATACAGGAAATGAGTGGACATCCCTTCAAGATGCTTCATGTTTTATTTGTTCAGGAGAGTAGGAGGAGTAGGAATTCTAGAGTAACTTGTTTATTGGCAATGGCCCTCCTCAATATCTAGTTTTACCCTGTATTTTAAAAAATTCAACCCTGGAGCCAAAAATGCAAGAAAGGGAATTAAGGAGAATAACACACTTGAACTAATGGCAGGGAGACTTAAATAGCACACATCAGCAGAAAAGAATGGGGAAACCTACAGTACACTGACTTCATTGATACCCCATTTATCAGCAATTACTGACTCCATTAAAGGCAGAGTTTACAGCAGACTGAGAAGCAGAGTCTAAAATATGTCCCAGCAGATGGACGGAGAGTGTCAGTGATGCTGTATTTCAAAGGCATCTGCAACTTTGTTATCATTGTCTGTGGAGTCAGAAAGACAGGGGGTGGGGAGAAATGGAGTAAGGGCCAGCAAATGATTTACTTGACCTGCACAGGCAGAACTGAGAGGGAAAACCTCATTAATTCCCTGGGTCATTCTGGAAGACATTAATTTGGTTTAAACTCAAGACGGGGAGAGATTTTCCAGACATGCCCCAGGAATTATGAAATCTCTATAGCAGGAGGAAAGTATGTCCAAATCGCTTTCAGTATAAATCAAGCTGACTTTGGGAAGAAGGATAATATGCTTAATCAGGGGAGTTATGGAACTTCTTGTACTTATTAGACAGAAAATATGACAATATTTTATATAATTATCAGAGTGGGGAGGATTGTTCTGCAGCCCCTCCCTTGTATTACAGTCCTCCTTTGCCATCTCTCCAAAGCTGAGCTGAAAGAGCATGTGAATAATTTCCAAGCCACGTATTTTCAAATATAACTGTGCACCATGCTTGTGTGTGTTGGTAGGTATACACACACATGTAGCTCAAAGGGTTCTTTCCGCGTTTTGCACCAGCTGCAGTTTCCGAAGTTGCCCCAAGGGCAGCCCCATGTAGAGAGCATTACAGTAGTCTAGCCTCGAGGTGACCATAGCATGGATCACTGAAGCCAAATCATTGCGTTCGAGGAAGGGGACCAACTGCCTAATCAGCCTAAGGTGGTAAAAGGCTGCCTTGGCAGTGGCTGCTACCTGGGCCTCCATTGTCAAGGAAGCATCCAGGAGCACTCCCAAACTCCTCACCCTCTGTGCTGGCACCAATTGTGCCCCACCGAAGGCCGGAAGCGGGGTCCCTACCCCCGAGCCACTCCAATTCAGGCAAAGGACCTCTGTCTTTGTTGGATTAATTTTCGGACGACTCAACCTAAGCCATCCCGCCACGTCCTGCAATGCCTGGTCCAGATCTTCCGGGTTAGAGCCAGACTGACCACCCACCAATAGATAGAGCTGGGTGTCATCCGCATATTGGTGATACCCAAGCCCACTCCTCTAGGCAATCTGGGCAAGGGGGCCCATATAGATGTTAAATAGCATTGGGGAGAGCACTGCCCCTTGGGGCACTCCACAGACTAGTGGGTGCCTTTGGGACATCTCTTCCCCAAGTGCCATCCTTTGTTCCCGACCTTGGAGAAAGGAGACAAGCCATTGCAAGGCCAGCCCCCGAATCCCCACGTCAGCGGGGCGGTGGGCAAGCAGCTGATGGTCAACCATGTTGAACACCGCCGACAGATCAAACAACAGCAGCACCGCCATCCTGCCCCGATCCAGATGCCTCCAGAGGTCATCCGTGAGGGCGACCAGTGCTGTCTCTGTCCCATGACCAGGGCGGAAGCCGGACTGGAAGGGATCCAGTGTGGAAGTGTCATCCAGAAAGCTCTGCAACTGTATTGCCTCCGCCCTCTCTACTAATTTGCCCAAATAGGGCAGATTGGAGACCGCCTGATAGTTGGCCAATTCGGCCGAGTCCAGAGATGGTTTTTTTAGGAGAGGGCAGACCATCGCTTCCTTGAGAGCCCCTGGGAAAAGGCCCTCAGAGAGGAACCTGTTGATAATGACCCTAAGGGTGCCTCGCAACCCCTTGGGGCCAGCTTTAATTAGCCAGGAGGGGCACAGATCAAGGCTGCATGTGGTTGGACGTACCGTTGAGATCAATCTGTCAATTTCCTCTAGGCTGAGAGGGCTGAAACAATCCTGAATGGGACCAGAAGATGCACATGGAGCCTCGAGTTCGCATACTGTCTCAAGTGTGGCCGGGAGGTCGCGGCGGAGCAGCAAGACTTTATCTGCAAAATAGCTCGCAAAAGCCTCACAGCCTATATCCAATTCCCTAACATTTTGACTGCTCTGAGGCAGGGTGGTTAGAGACTGAATCGTTCTATACAATTGTGCCGGGTGCGAGCTTGCAGATGCAATTTCGGCTGCATAGAACTCCTTCGCAGCCTTGGTTGCCATCTCATATGACTTCATAAACGTTCTATAGGATGCTCTTGACGCTTCGTCATGAACTCGCTGCCACTGTCTCTCTAGCTGTCTGAGCCTTCGCTTCATCAGCCTTAGCTCCTGGGTATACCAAGGAGCCAGCCTTGTGTGAAGCGCAGAGGGCGTCTGGGAGTGATCTCATCAATGGTCGCCGAGAGTCGGCTATGCCAGTCCTCAACTAGCTCATCTAACAAGCCGCCAGGGGACAATGGATCCCGGAGAGCCATCTGAAGCCGCGAAGGGTCCATTAGGCTCCGCAGGCGAGCCAAAATCCACTCACCGTCCAAACAGGGTTGGGGTGACAAGTTCACTCAGGCCTTCAGGGCATGGTGGTCTGACCATGGAACGGTCCACTGTAACCCCCGCTGTGAAGATCAAATCAAGCGTGTGACCGGCCTGATGCGTGGGGGCTGTTACATATTGGGAGAGTCCCAGTGCCGCATGGACGATGCCAGGTCCACCACTTGGGAAGAGGCTGCATCATCGACATGGACATTGAAATCACCCAGGACTAACAGCCTAGGGTGTTCCAACGCCCAGCCTGACACAGCCTCCACCAGAGATGGCAGGCTGTCCACCCGTGCATTGGGCAGATGGTACATTAGCCAGACAGCCAAACTCTCCCCAGCTTCCCATACAAAGCCGGGACACTCAATGCCTGTGATCCTCACCGCTGGGAGTGCCCTGAAGGAGTAAGCCTCCCGAATGAACAAAGCCACTCCTCCCCCCCGCCCCAAAGTCTGAGATTAGTGAAGGACTGAGAACCCAGGAGGAGCCAACTGGGAAAGAGCAACGGTCTCCTCGTCCTATACCCAGGTCTCGGTCATGCATGCCAGATCCACGTCCTGCTCCAGCAGGAAGTCCCACAGGACTGAGGTCTTATTGTTTATGGACCTGGCGTATGCTTGGGGAGCAATTTGAAGTAGGTGTACTCAAAAGTAAGTGTCATTTTGTTCAATGGAGCTTAGTCTCAGGAAAATATTCTTAGGATTGCAGCAGTGGTCCCACTCCACTTCTATGCATGTCTTTCCTATATGCTCATATGTTGGGTGTACAAAGCTTACATATCAAGGGGTTCCTCAGTGAATGTGTCCATACATGAGGTTTCCTTTTTCTTTATAATTTTTCTGTTCCAATGAGGGCTGTAATTCTTGCCTTTTAAAATCTTCTTGGTTCAGCTGTCAGTCCCTGCCCCCTGTAGATGAGCTCTTAAAGAAAATTAAGTGCCACATGAGAGTTTATTATTTGTGTATCCTTTATTAAGGAAAGGGGCCTTTAAAAAGACTTGCAGAACTGCTCCAGAAATTGGGGTGGATGTCGGTTTGTAATGTCACAGTACTGGTCAATCAGTGCTGTCCACAGTCACCTTGAACTGCAAAGTTCAGCACTATGGAAGGAGAGGTCTGTTTAGCATGTCATCAGACTGGGATAATGGGGAAATTACTGGGCTAAAATGTACTGATTCATGCCGTAGGAAGTTTAATAAGGGAATAAAATCTGACACGATGAGAGGTTTGCAAGCCAGCCCACTTCTGTGTTCCACCGTGCTCATTTAAGTCCTGAATCATTGCACTTCACTCTAATGCTCCTTTCCATATGTTTGATTCACATTTACTCTTTCCCCATTGACAACCCCAGGAACCATTTCTCTTTCTGACGCCATCTTGGCACTCTGTCGACCAGTATGTGAAAGCAACTGAAGCTGTACATATGGAGACTTCATCCTCTGTTGCCTAATGGATTCAGAAGACATCCTGAATATTCATCATTTCTCTTTTTATGAGCGTCTGGGCAATTGGACTCCAATGTTAAAGACTGCTGTAAATTAAGGAATGGCACTGGGTGAATACCAATTTATCTGTGATTCAAGGCTCCCCTCCTTTGCTCCCATTCTTCCAATAGTGCAGTGCCTATAATCTTTGTGAATACGAGGTATTGTTTCAGCTCCACTGAGGCAGAATTGTTTGTACATCCCCAAAGACTTTGATATGTCTGCATTGAGACCGCTCATTTTAAACAAATGTGCACTTACTGTACACTCTCCGGAACTCCCTTCCTGAAGAAGTTAGCACTGACCTTCCCCCAATTAATGTTAAACACATGCGAGACAGTTGGCTTCTCGATAGGGGATTATACTTATTAGCTCCAAATCAGCAAATACTGGATTCCTCCCTCTTCCCACTTTTATATTGGCCACTGTTTTACTGCACTTTAGATTCCATGGGTTGATTGGAGAAGAAATCTACAGTGTTCATTCCCCCCCCCCCCTGAAATTTTGCAGTCTAAGGGATGTATTTTCATAGCAGCAGATAATACAGATGTATAGAGGGGAAAAATACTGCTCTCAATTGTGAATATAATTCATTTAAAAAAAAAAATAGTTCAAGTCTGCATCCTGCAAATCACACATGGACATTCATTAGCCATCTTCCTCCAAGGAACTCAGGATATCCTATTCTACTATCACAACAGCCTTGTGAGGTAGGCTAGGGTAAGAGCAACTAATTGGCCCAAGGGCATCCTGGGGGCTTCATAGAAGAGCAAAGATTTGATCCTCAGGTCATTCCAGTCTCATTCCAACAGCCCGTTTACTTTTACACTGGCATTAGTTTAATGGATGTTTACAACACGTTGAATGAATGTGAAATGATTTTTTTAAAAGACTGTTTGCTTAGGAAATGGCGTCTTTGGCCTGCTTGGTACTTTCTGTCAGTGCAAATCACCAATAAAAGTTTGAAATATTTGAATCAAGGAGATTTCTGTTCACTTTAGGAATGCAGCCTTATTCTGTCTTGGGCTGCAATCCACACTCCATCCAGATCGTTGATTTGAATAGAGCTGGACTGTACATTCAGTTCTATTGCCAGTTGTAAGCTCATGTGCTAACCACATAGGTGTTATTCCGATGACGAATGCATTAAGGATCATAGGGTTCTCAGATGCTGTAATAAAGGGAACCAGATAAATATCTGAGGACTTTGACTTGTCTTGCTCATACAATACCCTCAGTATGTGGCTGTGAAACAGAATCCAGCACCCTGCATAGCTCTTCCCCCACAGCTAGCAGAAGGGAATAAATTAGGCAGATGTATGCAAAATTGTTCAATGTATTTTATTTATACAGGTTAACTTGGCATATGTACAGCTCTGATTATGAGTAGGAACAGAAGGGCAGCTCCATAAAGTTTTATAAAGACCTGCCCTGACCACTGGAAATCTCACTAAACTGTCTGTGGCTCCAGAGATTTCACAAGATATTGACCCAACATTTCAAGCCATAATCTACATAAGGCAGCTATGTTGGCAGGTGAGCAGACTAGCAACTTGCTTCTTTAGCAATGTTGAGGGTGGAAGTACATGTTGGGCTGGACCCTACTGTAGTGAAAACAGGAGTCTTCCTCACCTGCCCCATCTCTCAGTAGCCTCCTGTCCACCTTGGATACTCTCTGCTGAGAGTCAGGGAATCCTGATGCACTGGGGGATGCAGTGAGGGGGAAATCAAGTTAACAGCCATTCACAAGATTAGTGCCATTTGCCCCGGCCTCTTCTTACAAAGGAGGCATGAGTAGGGTTGCAACGCCTGGCCAGGCAACCAGGCAACCAGTGGGAGAGCAGGTAGGGTGGGGATGTGGGGGTGGGGGTGGCCATCAGTGATAGTGCCAAATCCTCCCCACCCCCAGGAAAACCAGAAGTGATGTCACACATCTCTAGGAATTGCTGGGATTTACTGGAGAGGACTGATGTAACTTCAGAGTCTTTCCAGAAGTGATGCCAGCATTGATGGCGATTTACTTTTTTTTCTTTCTCCCTCCACTGCAGGAGTGTCATTGGGTACTACACACTGGGGTGTGTGTGAGAGATCTCCCACCCCTCAGCAGGCCCATGGCGACCCTAGGCTTAAGGCATCAATGGTCAGGACTGGAGAGGAGCTGTGGCTCAGTGGTAGAACATCTGCTTGTGTAGAAGGTCCCAAGGTCAATCCATGGTATCTGCAGCTGAAAGGATCAGGTGGTAGGTGATGTGAAAGACCTTTACCTGAGACCCTGAAGAGCCACTGCCAGTCTGAGTAGACAATACGGACCTTGATTGTCCAATGCTTTGATTCAGTATAATGCAGCTTCATGAATGTTCATGTATGTAATGGGGAGAAGGTGGCAAGTGGCTGTACAGAGGAGAGATACCTCCTCCCACATGGGCTTTCGCTGCTGTGTTTGACTGACCCACCCTCCCATGGAATACTGTGGGATTAACTGGATGCTTACATAAGGCCAAGCAGGAATCGGGTGTGTGTGTGTTACCAGATGGACCTTTGAGGAAACCTCCCCCCCCCGCTTTGTGAGGTCCTGGGAAATGGAGTGCTTAGATAACTAGTCCTGGCTTTAGACTGGTTAGGCCACAACTAGTTGGCTGGAATAGTAGGGTATTCAGGACAGTAGGGTAATTGGCAAACCCCCTGTTTGGAACAGCCATCATGGTGGCTGCGCTGGGAATGGTGGGCTGCACTGGGAAGAAGTCCCCTTGGCATGAAGCAGCATTGCTTCATACCTGCTGGGGGCCTTATGGCCGGGGCTGCCTGTTGGCCCATTGCCACTCTGAGTGGTGGCAGGAGTAGAAAAACACACTGATGTCAGGTCTGTCACTACATCATTTTGGGGATTCCTAAAGAATTATGAGATGTAGCCATGTTTGTTGTTCATAGTCAGAAGAACATTTCATAACCACCTTGATTTTTCATAGCTGGTAAATAGTCCCATAAAATGATAATAGAGCATCCATAGGGAAAATACTAATTTGTTTTTATATTGAACCCTTTCGGGTTTTGAACCAAGCATGGAAAACATCTATAAATGTACAGTGTACACTTTCCTTACACGAATAACCATGGAAATTAGGATCACATTGGATATTTAATGCCATTTTAGATATATTACTTCCTTACACAAAATGGCTTATTTCTGAATGTCCTGGTTAATATTTCTAGCTAGACACATGTTTCATTGCTAAGTCTTTGGTAATTTAGGTAATATTTATGATTAGAATACTTGTTCCAAGGGCTTGGATTGAAGTATGTAGACAAAAGCAACAGGGTTCTTAAAGGAACTTTAATTGGCTATCAAAAAAATATCCACAATTTATTTAATGTCTCCTTTCCAGGAGAATATATTGTTAGTTCAGCTGCTACTTCTTAAATCTGACCATATTTTATATGCTTTGGCCATTGCATATTGCCACAAAGTATACTATGTAGTGTGATTTAAAGCATAGTCTGATTAAGTACACAGAAATGGGCTCCTTGGCTGGGTGAGGAACGAGGGGAGACATCACTGCTTAAGTGTAAATTATGCCGCTGTACAGCACCTATTCAATTTAGGTACTTGAAAAATATTGAATGATGATGTTGATGAATACTAAAGTATAAACCCTTTTAAATAAGGATGCAGTCCAGTGGAAAGATCTCCTGCTCATGCCCAATGGAGAGGAATGAAAGGCCACACTTTTGTACACTTTTTTGTTAATTTCACTGAAACTTATGCAAGAGATCTTTCCATTGGATTGAGGCCTAAATTAATATATTTGACTTCATGCTTTCTCTACGTTTTACCTTTTGGGGGGATATTTTTATTCAGGAGTGGCTGCTGTTTCACAAGGGAATTGGGGGAACTCGTTAAATAACAAATTTGTTACGGAAAAAATTCAAGGCAGGTTTCTCCTTAATAAATTAAAGTGGAAAATTTTGGCCAAGTTAGTAGGAAAGCCAGCTTATTATGTATCCAAGCAAGGGTTGGTTTACACCATCCTTTTTGTAGAGGAAAAGCCATTGAATGACGAAATGGACTTTGGAGTGCCCCGATGTGGTTGGATCGTGAGCCACAGTAGTTTTTATTAAATACTGTCAGTTTCAGAGTATTCCACAAAGGGAGCTCTTTTCTAAAATGAGTTCACTCTGTACAAACTGAAAGAATTACCTTCTGGTGACTTGTCCATTAAAAATATAATGTATGAGTAGACCCAAAGACAGTGCTGAGCCTAGAGAAGGCATCTGCATGGATTTCCCGCCCAGCTATTAACTATGGATTATTTTTTATATTTGGTTACTTTTTTGACATTTAACAATACATGACTGCTGATTTTTCACATTATTTGCTGGAGGATATGCAATAATATTTAATATTTGTTGGCTAACATGCTATGATATTTAGTATTTGGCTCTACCTGATCACTGACATGCAATATCATTTAGCATTTGGTGCGCAGGTGGTGGTAGTGGTGGAAAGTGCCATCAAGTCACAGCTGACTTCTAATGAGGCTTTCACGGCAAGGGATGTTCAGAGGTTGTTTGCCATTGCCTGCCTCCATGTCATGACCTGATATTCCTTGGAGGTTTCCCATCCAAATCCCATCCAGGGCCAACTTGGTATGCAGAGACTTGCATTTGACAGCTGATCCAACATTTATGTAATGAATCAGATAAATTATATTTTCAAACCTTTGCTAACAAGAAGCTTCTCTGCTAAGCACAGGGGAGTGTTTTTGTACTGGAATTTGTGAAGTAGAGATGCCCTCTCTCTATTAATTTCCCACTGACACTAGTGACTATCATTTACATTCCTGAGGCCCCTTTTAAAATAAGCAACATGGTGATATAATGCATATACTTTATAAAGGAGGAGAGAGGAAAGCAAGATCCAGGCTCTGGCTCGGTATCTTTTATGGAACATCTTGAGGACTATAATTGGTGTCATGTTATGAAAACCCTTTTTTAAAAGGCGCCAGAGTTCCAAATAAAACATAAAATAGCTTTGATATAATAAATATAGCTATCATTGTTTAAAAATGTTGTGACCCGTCTGCTTGTTTCTGAGAAAGAGGTTTTCCAGCACTGCAGTTTAAAAAACAAAACAGAACAAAACCTCTGTTATTACAGATAAGGGTGAAGGAAAAGCTTCAAGACAGCCTTGGTTTAAATTATTGCATTGCAAGGCCAACTTTGTCCTGTTGAGAGTGAACCTGTAAATTTAAAGAAGCCTGATCTTCAGCAGAGCTCTGAAACCTCTCCATTGTGCAGACAATTGATTCTGTTTATTAGGAAACATGAATAATAATCCAGCTCTTACCACTTGGGACAGTTCGAACAAGGGCCAAACTAGCTGGAATGCTCAGGACATGTATCTTTTCTACTGCTATGCAGAACAATGGCATAGGGTAGAATTTTTTAGCAGGAAAAACAGCATGAGAAGGAAGGGTTGGGGATGTGTTATTTAAATCTATTGACTTTGCTTTCTAGTGTCCTGAAATGGAATGTAATGGATTTTCTGTTTTGTGAGTCAAATGAGGTGTTGCCTCTAGTTCTGTTATCTTGATGGCCCTTTTAAAAGAGGAAAATCAATTTTTTCAGGGGAGGTTAGGAAGGGAGAAGCAGCAGAGGGGCTGGAGTTCCTGAAGTTTACAGGTCCCCTGTAGCTTTTCCACCAAATATCACAAATTTGTATTTACCTTTTCAAGCAAGCATTTGAAACCCTGTAGGGGGGAAAGATGCTTTGTGGTAGGGAGGTAGTTTAGAGTCAGGAAATGGAGGGCGAGGAAAGGGGGAAGCAGATTTGACGAGCTAAAAGTTATGTTATGACCGGAGGTGAGAAGGGACTCATCTGGTTCTGGTAAGTCCACATATATGTTTCTTTCCACCTCACTGGTTAAAGGAAACTTCCAATTGCGATTCTATGGTTGTGTTCAGACTGGTAGTTTGGCCCGATATAGGCACATTTTACAAACGGATTAAAAGGCATGATCACACAGCTACATCTGTCAGGCATTCCCTGGGCATACTCACCCCGTCAGAGGATGACTTGGAGCCACCACCTCCGAAGTGGTGTTTTTGTTTACCCGCACATTCATTGCGCATGGCCGAATGTCTGAACATGGGGAAGCGTGCGCAGAACGGATTTCGCAGTGTGAACCTGCAGATCTGTTCTGCTGCTACGGAGGCGGTTTTTTAAAAAAAGAATTGCCTATGTGCGCATGCATGCGCATGCGCACTATGCACACACATGGTTTTTTGGATTTTTTTTGCAGTTTGCTCCGTAGGGCCAAGGGAGTGCCTGGGCTGGATGGGAAGTTGGGGCGCCTTGGCGGTATGTCAGGGGGCCGGGCCCTGAGATGCCCCACTGTAGCTACAGGCCTGGGGCATAGTGGGGAAATATCCATGATCCTTGCACTGAGTGATCTCTGAATCTATATCTTTATTGGCACAATGAAATTATGCAGAATTGCACCCAATCTTACTCCTTCTCTGCTGGATCTCAGCCTTTGTATTGCAGAGGACCTGAAAGAAGACTAGCCTTGAACCCTTGTTCCTTGCTGCTGCGCAACACGGCAGTGGGGGTGGTGTATGAGTGGATAATTCATCACTGCACTAACACACAACATCACTTCTGGCACCACTGGGAGCGGTGGCGCAGACAGTAAACGCCTGCTTTAGTAACATCGCTCGGGCAGCCACTATGGCTGTTCGAGCACCACCGCGGTCGAGGTGAGCTCTCGACCTTTATCCCAGCTCCCACCCACCCAGCGGTTCGAAAGCAATTAGTTGCAAGTAGATAAATGGGTACCCACCCTTAGTAGGGTGGGGGGCACCCTGCCTGATGTGGTGGTCGGCGGCGGCGGCGGATGAGTCATCGGTTCCAGAGATCGGAGGTGGCATGGCGCGGCGAGATTGCGGCGGCGAACATCCAGGCGGCTGCCGTTGAGATGGGCACATTATGATGATGTTGGACGCTGGCACAGCGGAGCCAGAAGGAAGTTGCTGGGACCAGAAGAAGACGTGAATTGTGCGCCCCGAAAGAAGAACTACCGCTGAATCATGGAAGCCCGCCGGGGACGACCAGAGTGCCGAGCTGAGCGAAGTACCGAGTGTCGAGCTAAGAACGAACATTCCAACCACCACCACAAGGGTGCTGATAGGTAACCCCACCCCTACAAACTCTGTGGCCCTAGTTAGGGAAAAATTGTGTGACTAGCACCACTTGTAAGCCACTCTGAGACCCCCTGAGAAAGAGGGCTCGAGCGGGATATAAAGTCTAAAGTTAAATAATAAAAATAAATAAATTAATTAAATTGGAAGGGATGTCATCATGTTGGGGCAATGCTCTAGGATTCATGCAAAACTATAGTTTAACTGCAAATTGCTTGACTTTGTCCCTCCCCCAGATTCTCCTGCTGAGGTGAAAACATCACTCAGTAACCCTACTTGAAAATAATTTACTGGGCCTCACACAACTGCTAGGGAACAGTAACCAAAATGGAGAGGAAGAGAGAAAGGCCAACAAAATCGAGACTTGAAGTATAAAGCAAGGGCTTTCAGATGTGTTACTTGCCTTTAAAACATGAATCTCAGTTTGACCTTCACTCTTAAGAGGGAATCTATCTTTTTATAGAAAGAGTATAATCGACTAATATGATATAGATGTGGTACAGATTATTTTTGTCATAGTTTCCCCAGATTGACCCAGAGAGTACTCCATCTTTCTGTGTTATACCTCTGAAGATGCCAGTCACAGCTGCTGGCAAAACATCAGGTACTACAATGCCAAGACTACAGCCATACAGCCTGGAAAATCTACAACAACTAATTTCCCCAGATTATTATTGCCAAATTATAAGTGATTAAGGAGGCCAAGTATCTCGCCCTTTGCTGGCTTTGCCTTCTAAGACTCAGGTGGACAGCAGGGGGGAAATGCTGGGGGAAATGAGGGGAGGGAATCAGGGTCACCCCAATAGCATGGCATCACTTCCAGTGCAACCCATAAGTGATGTCATGATATTGGATGACACTGTAGCATTTGTCCAAAAGCTTATTGTTAAACCATTAAGTTTTGGGTGAATACAGGGGGGGTAACTGTTAGTAAACTAGCAGCACCAGTGCAAAAAGAAATGGAAAGCATGGTTGTCAAAACAGTGGATCCAATCAAAACTCAGATGGACCAAACTTTAAGACGAATAACACAAATAACTGAGCAATTTACAAATAGTATGCAAGCCATTCAAAAACAGGTGGCTGAAAACTCAAAGGACATAGCAGAGCTGAAGAAAAACAATGAGAAGACAGAGAAGATTAAAGCAGTGGAAGAGGACACAAGAAGGATGGAAGACAAACAATGGGAATATGAACCAGAGCTAATATGATTACAGGTGGAAAAAGGGGCATATGTGTTAAGATTCCAGAACATTCCAGAGGAAAAAGATGAAGACTTGCCAGGGAAAATGGCTAAATTACTGGCAGACCATATGGACATGGAAAAAGATGAAGTGGAAAAAGAGTTTGATCAAGTATTTAGAATGAATTCAGCCTATGCAAGACGGATGAAAGTTCCACGGGAAATACAAGTACGCTTCTTTAAGAGGATGGTAAGGGACAAAGTACTGAGGGAAGTAAATGCAAAACCATTAATGAAAGAGGAAACTGAAATAAAAGTCCTGAAGGAAATTCCCTGGAGGGTTAGGGAAAAAAGAAGAGAATATGCTAAGTTAACATGGTTACTGAAGAAAATGACATTCAATACAGATGGCTATTTCCAGAGGGCATGGTCTTTACCTATCAAGGGAAAAAAATACTGGATTACATCTATTTTTAAAGCGGAAGATTTTTTAGGAAAATATGGGGAAGAACTTGGAATGGAAGAAGAGGAAGAAGAAG
>NW_015175360.1:299287-299612 GCF_001447785.1 Gekko japonicus | reverse complement strand
GGTAAACAGAAATTGGATATAATTTGTTTACAAGAAACACATATTTGTGAAAAAGATGAGAAATATTTGCTAAATAAAAAATTAGGAAAAACATTTATAGCTTCAGACAAGAGGGAAAAGAAGAGGGGAGTGGCAATAATAGCTATAGAAAACCTATTACCTGAAAAAGTTCATGCTTCAGATGATGCGAGAATTTTGATGGTGGAAATCCAAAATCATGAGAAAAAGATTTTGGTAGTAAATATTTATGCACCAAATCAAGACCAAGAGAAATTTTATAAGGAACTCTATGAACTTATTGTTGGACAGGACTGTCACAATATTT
>NW_015175360.1:285899-298968 GCF_001447785.1 Gekko japonicus | reverse complement strand
TGGACCATGAACTTAAGAATTTTGAGAAATCATAACTTTGTAAATAAAATGAAGGAAGAGCTAACAGCCTTTTTCAAAGAAAATAAAAAACAAGATACATCATTAAAGGTGATATAGGATGCAATGAAAGCATTTTCTAGAGGATGATTAATTCAAGAAGCAGCAAAAGTAAATAGGCAAAGGAAACAAAGGTTTGAGAACCTGAAAAAACAAATACATTTACAAGAGAATACTATGATGTCTAAAGTAAATAATGATGGAGCAAAAAGAAGACTAAAAATGTTACATCAGATGAATTGCTTATTGAAAGAGGAGATAGCAAAGAATTATACTTTGCCAAAGAAAATCTTTTTTGAGAATGCTAATAAACCCACTAGATGGCTGGCCTATAAAATTAATCAGCAGAAGGATTATTAAAGTCTTGAGAAAAGAAGGGAAGGAAATCTATAGAGATGAAGAAATCAAAAAAGCTATGGAGGAATACTATAAGGGAAAACAACAGTGAGTATGGATAAAATCAAAAGTTATTTGGAAAAATATAAATTGCAAAAACTTACAGAAGGACAAAGAAAAAAGGTTATGTAAACTTGATGGAAAGGATTATGAATGAATATGAAATGTAAGGCATCAATACAAATTTTTAAAAAGTGGAGGAGTGGATAGAATTTTACCATATTTTTGAAGAGCAGATTGCACTGACCTTTAAGGATATATGTAATATGGTGAGAAAACAAGGCAAAATCCCAGATACGTGGAAAGAAGCAAATATTTCTTTGATTCATTAAAAAAACTTAGATGAGAAGGAAATGAAAAATTATAGACCAATATCACTGTTAAATGTGGATTATAGGATTTTTGCATCAATTTTGGCGCAGAGGCTGAAAAAAGTGTTAGTGGAAACAATAAATAAGGACCAGTCGGGATTTTTACCTAAGAGACAAATGAGGAATAATTTGAGAATATTGATGAATGTGTTAGAATACTGTGAACTACATCATGAGAAGCAGATGGCAATAATCTTTCTGGATGCGGAGAAAGCATTTGACAATGTTAACTGGACTTTTATGTTGGAGACGTTTCACATGTTAGGTGCAGGAGAAAGTTTTATTACTATGATTCAAGCAATATATAGTGAACAAAAAGCGAAAGTTATGGTCAATGGAGAACGTTCAAATAATTTTGAAATCCAGAAAGGTACGAGGCAAGGATGTCCTTTATCCCCACTTTTGTTTATTATGGTACTGGAAGTTATGAATGAAGCCATCAGAAGGGAGCGTAAAATAACTGGACTTCAAGTAAAGAAATAACACTTCAAAATACTAGCTTTTGCAGATGATGTGGCATTATTACTTGAAAACCCAATAGAAGCAGCAGGAGCTTTGATGGATAAGATTGAAGAGTATGGAGCAGTGGCGGGCTTCAAAATAAATGTAGAAAAAACTAAAAAAGTTTAGCTCACCCCCCCTCCCGTAAGTCTTCTGCTGGTTCAGGCTGGCAACTAATTAAGTGATATACCTCTGAGATGTTAAAGCATGGACAATAAACAAAAGTGAAGTGCATTTAAGGTGAGTGGTTTCAAATGGATTGACCATACTTAATTCTGTTTGGGTTGTGGCTTTAAATTTCACCTGTTTCTATGCTTACCAGGTTTCCTGCTATGATGGGAATATCCCACCTTTGCTGGCTCTCCCCTGATCTTTCAGTGGAAGAAAACAGGGTCTGTGTGTGTCATGGTTTTCTACCATGCTTTAGGAATTTCCCCAATCTCCATGGTCTTTACTGAAAAGATCTGGCAAATTTCTAGAGTGGCACAGAGCAATGACATGTCCCCTCCCCATGATCTGCTCCCCAAAGGCTCCATGGGATTGACAACACAGGGCTGGTAAGCCAGACTGCACTGGGTATAACTGCCGTGTTTTTTCTCCATGGAACTCAGGCAGGTATACTCAGGGAAGGGACACTGAACAGAATCTTCAGTATGGTGATCAAGCTTAAATTTCCAAGCATTCTTTGACAGAAGCTATAAGAGATAAAGCTGATTAAAACCAGCTTAAGGGCATTCAGCAAATGTCTAAATACACTGATGTCCCATTAAAATAAATGGTATTTAAGGTCACAGCTGCGCTCACTTGTGCCATAAGGCTGTAGTATAGATATACTCTTAGTCAATGGAGGCCTCTAGATCTGCATAAATGAATCCTCACATAGTCTGTTCAGCTGTTCCTCATAAATCATAATTTTGGTTTAAAATTGAACTTCAGCCTTCTTTGGGGCTTTATCTTGGTCTCCCACGGCTGCATTCCTGGAACTATAGCAGTGCAAAGATTTAAATGAGTCTACCCTGAGGAAAAAAGATATCTCCTCATTGGAACTGGGGACCAGAAAGACTCTGAACAAAAAGGAACATTCTGAGGCTACGGTTAGAGCACACTGTAGCCTCCTGTCTTCTGTCTCCCTCAAAATCAAGAGTGAAACAGAAATATTTTACATGGAATTTTGCACAACAAAAAAATAAATAAAATACCTGTACTTTGCTTTGAATATATTTGTCAGGAACTGTGAGCATTTGTTGATTATTTGCTGATATTACAATAGGAGGCTCTCCAACTGAAATTTAACAGGCATAAAGAAAACCTGAGTATATCCCCAAGAACACCTGTAGCTCATTCAGTTATGTCTGATCCTTGGGGAAAGAATTATCTAGCTTTTCCTCAGCAGTGTAATCGGTGATGAAAGTATGTTGTGAATGAAATGAATTTTTTTTTTGCTTGTATTTAGTGACACTGAGCTGGACAAAGAAGCTAACTTTTGCACTGAGCTTCAGGTGTCATTTTGAATGAGAATGTCCCTGCAATGCTGAGGGTGAGTAGCAATAAAAGCAGCATAACTTCTTCCAACCCAGGTGCCATGTGTGGAGCACCTGCACATTCTCTAGGTCAAGTGGAGAGATTTTACATCTTGTTCCTTGCTGGAGAAGGATGAGTCAAGGAAGTGCAAGTGGTTCCCCAGATGATATTTTGGCAAATAAATTATAAAAATCTGGATAGATTTTCTTGTCTTGCAGTGTTCTGAGGTGGATGAGACCCAGATGTTCAGTCCTTGCTATGTGTTTGTGCAGGGAAATGAGTCCTTGTGCATCTTGCTGTTGCAAGATCTATCTGTCTATTGGTCTATCTGTCTCTCTGTCTTAAATGAATTCTACATTTCCCAAGCCTAAATACACTTCCATGACTGCTACTGGAATCCCTCCCATCCTTATAGGTCACTTTGCTTGCTCTATGTCAGAAAACTGCCCTGTTATTAGGTAAACTTTATGTGTTGGATCCAAAGAACCACAAACTCTGCTCCACCCATGGAATTGAGATTTTAGCCCCCTTTCCTCTTGCTGAGTCTTCTGAAATGTCTTCTGGGGTCCAACAACGTTTATCTATCCCGGGCCCCAAGGAGGTGAGACTTGCCGTTACCAGGGTCAGGGCGTTTTTGGTGGCGGCTCCTTACTGGTGGAACAAGCTCCTGGATGAGATCAGGGTCCTGTGGGACCTCTCACAGTTCCGCAGGGCCTGCAAGATGGAGCTCTTCCGCCAGGCTTTCAAATAGGAGCCGTCACCACAGTTACCATCAATCCAGAATATCGGACTGGCCCACTCTGAGCCTCACTGGTGAACATCTGGACCGTGGGACTGATTTTTGGACCTGAAGACAGAAGGAATGCAGACACAAACCATTCATCTTAAGGTTACTCTGTAGCAAGCACTTTATTGTTAATATTATTTTTAAGGGATTTTAATATTTTATTGTTATATTTGTATCAGCCTGTTGGCCGTCTTCTGTAAGCTGCCCAGAGCCTGTTTACAGGGTGGCGGGGTATAAATGTAAATACAAATTTAAAAAAATAAAATAAAATGTGATGCAAGAAGCTGAAAGTTGAGGGGGAAAACCATAGAAATCATTTGTACAAGAAGTTTCTTCTCTCACAAAAGCTGGTTTGCATTCAACACATTGCCTTGAATTTTAATTATTAAATTTTAAAATATCTCCTTCCAGCATGTTCTAGTCAAGAGGTTAGCAGCAACCCCCCCCCCCAAGCAGGACTCTTGTGATACTTTAAAGACGAATACATTTTTATTCTATAATAAATGTACATGAATTACAACCCACTTCATCAAATGCATGTCAGACTATTCTGGTAATCACTCTATTTTGGGATTCCTGTGTAACAAATTATAGCTGTCTAGCCGGTGTGTGGAAGCTGTGGGTTCATTTCTTCTTCCCTATTTTAAGATATGAGGTAAAATGCTCCTATTTTTAGAGTTTTCTGCCAGATACCAAAGCTGAAACTCAAATACTTTGGCCACCAAATGAGAAGGTAGCACTCACTGAAGAAGACCCTGATACTAGGAAAGATTGAAGGTAACAGAAGAAGGGGACGCCAAAGGATGAGATGGTTAGACAGTGTTATTGATGCAATGAACATGAAATTGAGCAAACTCTGGAGGACGGCAGAAGACAGGAGGGCCTGGCATAGTATGGTCCATGGGGTCGCGAAGAGTCGTACTTGACTGTGTGACTGAACCACAAAAGTAGTGTGTCTTGGAATTTCTGTATACAGAGAGAGAGAGAGAGAGAGAGAGAGAGAGAGAGAGAGAGAGAGAATCCAAGGCATGCCCACTACTAGAAAACTCTAAAAATAGAAACATTTGTACTTCATTTCTTAAAACAGGAATATATTTGTGTGTGTGTGTGTGTGTGTGTTCTGAGGGAACATGACACGCTTCCTTTGGAGAGGAAGATGTACAGATATCACACTTGCTATAATACCTGGGATATTGTTGGGTTAGTTTTTTTTAAAAAACATATAAATCCAAAGATATCATTGTTAACATCTTTAATATATAATTCAGAATTGAAGATCTTAAATTTACCACAGGTTGGGAATATAGTACAATGTACCTGGTTTGTAGAAACCCAACATTTTGGGCAATGTCTAACTTTTTTTAGAACTACAAAATAAAATTCCAATAAAATTCCTGGTTCAAATATTTCCAGCTATCCATACATCTAGTTCTCAACATGGCCCCATCTTTGGATACTTAAAGAAATGTGCTTCTGTTAGCTTGTTGGCATCCACCTGCTTCACGCCATGTGGGAGATGGAAGAGGCGAGGGAGTTACCACCACTGCTGAGCCACAAAGGCTGTGGTGATGCAGGTAAGATGGTGAGGGGAGACAGCAGGAGCCAACACCAAGACTCCTCATGCTGTAGAGTGGCAGGAAAGAGAGCAGATGGGCAGGGGGGAGGCAGGGTGGCAGGCAGCAGGCAGTTAGGTAGAGTGGTGA
Organism: Gekko japonicus; assembly: GCF_001447785.1. Lineage (NCBI taxonomy): Eukaryota > Metazoa > Chordata > Lepidosauria > Squamata > Gekkonidae > Gekko > Gekko japonicus. The sequence goes on along the minus strand of NW_015175360.1, from coordinate 293,632 downwards.
CAAGGAGTACAGAATGGTGTGTGTGTGCATGCAGAGGTGGCCACACTGTAGGTGGGTGTCCAGGTGAGGGATGGAGGAAGAATGCCATCCCCCATGACTCTTGTGTTTGTGACCTGATATTTCTGATAAAGTAAGAAATCAACAAGTGGGTATTTTTGACACTTCTAGAGGAGGTTTTATTTAATACTACAGAATCAAATGGATTTCTAAAAATATCGTATTTTGAGTTGATTGATTGTATGATAAGGATAAATATGATTTACATAAACACTGGGAATCAATACTGAAACAATTATTTCTGAAGCAGAATGGAAGAAATTGGACATTCGGATAGATGTGAATATAAAAGCATGTATTACTAAAGTATGGCAGATTGCTAACCTGTTGAAGTTCAGCGAGTTTGTGTGCTTGAAGAATGGTAGATATAAAAATTTTGTTTTTCAACAATATAACTTTTTTCTGTATTGGCAACAAAAGTTGAGTTTTTTTAAAAAAATTGTTACATTTTATGTGGGTCTAGGGTGGGTAACATCATGATTTCATTGACAATGTAATCAACAAAATTCAATTTACAATATAATCAGTAAATTTAAAATTATTAAAATTAAAATGGTGACACTTTTCTGTTGGCTCCATCAGCTGGATAGATGGCAATCATAACAGCTTTCACTAGGACCACTTTGCAGGGCCACTTTGCAGGTGATTGGACATCCATCGCCTCAACCAAAGGCCTGGCGGAATAGCTCCATTTCGCAGGACCTGTGGTATTGTAATGGGTCCCACAAGGCCCTGATCTCAAGTGGGAGCTTGTTTCACCAGGTGGGGGCCTGGACTGAGAAGGCTGTGGCCCTGGTTGAGGCTAGACAGACATTCAGATCGGGTTCATCGGTAAGCCCGCATGGAGCAAGTTATAGTAATCCAGCCTGGAAGTGACCATTGCATGGGTCACAGTAGCTAGATCCTAGGTGGAGAGGTAGGGAACCAGTTGTCTGATCCACCAAAGATGGAAAAAGGCAGATCTGGCAACAGTGGTGACCTGGACCTCCATATTAAGCAAGGCATCCAGGATCACCCAGGTCCAGAAGCCTGATCCCCAACCCTACCAGGTACAGGACCTCTGTCTTTGATGATGCAATGATTTATGGTCCAGAAGCCTGATCCCCAACCCTACCACACCCAGGTACAGGTACAGGACCAGGTACAGGACAGGTATAGGTGTTCTTGTTTTTATATGGATTTATTTGTTTTTTCCCCGTGCAATTCTGTGCCTGTCTCTGCTTCTCCAGGTCAGCCGCTTTGGCCTCACAGGTGTGAACTCATTCCCTGAGAACCAGGACTTCCTTGCACCGAGCACATACCCATGACTTCTGTCCAGCTGACAGATAGTCATACATGTTGCACTCAGTGCAATACACCAGATAGCCCCCAACTCCCTGCTGGCATTCTGGCTTCATAATTGCTTTTTAAAAAATCCCCTTTTAAAATTGATTTCCTCTTTATGTAGATTTGTTTGTGGAAAGTACACTTATCCTTTTTAGGGATGTGTAGAGACAAGTGCCCTGGCTTCCTCACCCTGCTGCCGAACTCATCTGTTTATTCCCTTGTTCCAGATACTTTGTCACTGGAGCTGGGACACTTCATCACTAGAGTGGAGTAAGGCCTGTTACCTTGCAGAGCTTGGGCCTGCTTGCAGAAACCCTAAAGTCTTGGGCCAAAACTCCACCCCCACTGGAACCAATCACACTGATTGAGAGCTAATCAATAAAAGAGGATGAGTGAGTCAGCCTCTGGTTGATTAACACCAGTATTGCTGAAAGGAACTGCTCAGACAAGAGCACCTCTTCTTTCCTGGCTGCCTTTTACTTCAAATGCTAATTTAATTTCAAATGTTAATTTAGCCCTTCTAGGCTTGGATTAAAGGGGACTCTTGCTGAATAGCCTCAGTGGTTAGAGGAGGTATGTGACTGTGTGTTTTCTTGTAGGAAAAATACCCTTCCTTAAAGAATGTGAGAATTAGCTTAAAATTGGACCCCCTGTTTTTCTAAGCCCTAGCTGAATTTAAAATCTAGCTGCAGCTTGTTTGATTTGTTTTCCTTTTTGTATTACAAAAACCTGCCTAAGGTTTAGCCTTATCTGTGAACTCACTGTCTCTCGGCTCTGGTATTAGTACTTTAATCTATAGGTGTAATAAATTTTCAAAGTTATATTAGAGTTTAAGATAGCACTCTGCCCTCAGATTTAATCCTTGTCCTTTGTTTGACTCTCTGTTTAACCCTTCCTGTACTGCAGTAAAACTAGCCAAGAACCTCTGAGCCTGTTTAGAACTAAACATCTGAGCAGTTTAAGCAGCTACAATACTGAGAAGTTACCAAATATTGGTACCTAAAGACATTTTAAAACTATTTGCCCTCCTTAATATTTAAAACCTTTTCACTTAACCTATATTGATAGAATTTTATATTACACTTTAGATAGATATATAGATATAAAATGCCACTTACCCTCTCCTCACACATCTGCTAAACTTGTCTGTTTATTCCCTTGTTACAGACACTTTGTCACTGGAGCTGGGACATTTTGTCACTGGAGTGGAGCCTACCACTTCACAGAGCTCATGTGTGAAAGGGAAGGATAATTGTCTATGAGGGTTATAGATGAACTGGAAAATTCTTATCTGAGAGCTGTAGCTGACAATTCTTATTTTTCCCTTCTGGACCTGTCTATAGGTGACTCCTAGAAAATGTCTTCCTATCAGTTTCATACAGCTATGATTACTGTAGAAACATCACCATCAGGTGAGTTTTTTGCAGTGAAAGGTCTAATGAATTGCTCTTTATTGAGGTCATATGATACAAGGAAAACTATAGTGGAATCAGTTCTGTGTTCAATTGTGTGTTCAAATTTCACTATGACTCAGCTTACCATGCATGACAAAAGGGATGATAACACCCAGTGATTCCCCTAAAGGTATGTCTTAATGACTGTGAATGTTCTGACCAAGTAACCATCAGGACTGGAGGGATGACCTTTCCTTGCTAGCTGAGACACAAAGAAAGAAAACAGAACTCATAGCTGAGAGAATGTTGAACATAAGAACATAAGAGATGCCAATGTTGGATTAGGCCAAAGGCCCATCCAGTCCAACACTCTGTATCACACAGTGGCCAGAAATACCAGTGCCATCAGGAGGTCCACCAGTGGGGTCAGGACATTAGAAGCCCTCCCACTGTTGACCCCCCCCAAGCGCCAAGATGACAGAGCATCACTTGCCCAGAGTCCCTATCTAAGCATCACTTGCCCCAGAAGTATCTTGAAGTATCTAAATGATGAGGTCTCTCTCTCTTTCTGGATCTGATATGGGGTAGTAGATCTGTTGTCATTTAGGAATGTCTATGGGTTGCCACCCGTGCTCTATCTGTATATCTGTAAATAAAGAAAAATATTACAGAAACACCATAAGTCTCTAGTAATCACTTCTTTGAATAGGAACCAACCCATGCAAGCCTTTCCCAGTCCTGCTTCCTGAGATCACTTTGAGATACTTAAGGCCTTCTGCACTCAATGAATGTGGTTTACCACTGAGCTCTAATTTCCTTGTTCTATAACACAGTGGTTCCCATCCTTTTTGGGTAGGAGGACCCTTTTTTGTCCTTAAAAAACTGGAGACCCCCCCCCATGGTAGTAGTTGTGCTATTAGGATCTGTTGATTGAGACAATATAAAGATCAACATGACAAAGCTTAGTACGCATATGGATTTGCAGACTCTTTGCAATAACTCCCAGGTTGGGATTCACTACTATCATGCATTCTCCAGAAAGCTAACAAGTGTTCAAAAGAAATGTCCCATGGAAAACAAGGGCGCTTTGCCACTGAAAACTGTCATACAATTATGACACCACTGAGCCCACGTAAAAGTTTCAGAACTGCTGTATGGGCAAGATCTGAATTCTTATTAAAAAACAGAAAAACAAAACACAGCTCTGGTAGGTGAAAGGCTTCCAGAACTGAAGAACTACCAAGCCCACCCGTGCGTAATTTCTCTGTCCAAGAAAATCAGATTTTTGGGGATATAGGTTGAAAAACAAAAACATCCTATAAGGAGACTGTTTAATAAGCTGGGGTTGCCAAATATGTGAACTCCTCTGTGATCCTCTCAAAGCCTTGTTGGGATTGGCGGTGAAGTTTCCAGAGCACATGGAGCTGGTCAGACATTTGAAAAGGACCAACATATTAAGTGCCAGTAAGGAAAAAAGGTCTGTTCCAAAAGATCACAGTACATTTTCTGCTGAAGTACGTTTCTTGCTACTTGCCCTTACCAAAGGTTCTTGTGGTTTAAATGTTAATTAAGCTGAAACTGTGAACTGACACAAGCTCTGTTCACAATTTTAAATGAATGCATGTAAAATCTGTGTACAATGTATGCTTGATTTTTCTTTATGTGTGCATGGAGTAATTCTCATATTACATTCAATGGAAGTACAGCTGAAAGTGTGATTGAAACCACACATTTATCCAGGTACTGTTGTCCTGTTTCATTTGTAAATGGAATACATATTGGCTCTTTCTTACAAACAGATGTATGCATGTACATGCAAGATGGATATGTGGTCACACGTGTGAACAAGGCTATTCTGAACTGGACTTGGAAGGGTGAGAACCCATTTTAGGAAATGAACACAGTGAGGGAACAATCCTAAACCAGTTTATTGAGATGTTAGTCCCATTTTATACAATGGAGTTTAATCCCAGGAAAGTGTTATTGGGATTCTAGTTTGAGCTGGTCCTCTCCTTTTACTAGATGCCATCCATAACAAATTAGAGTGGCGTAATGTTTCATTTGCCCTGACCTGGATAGCCCAGGCTAGCCTGATCTTATCAGATCTCAGAAGCTAAGCTGGGCTGACCCTAGCCAGTATTTGGATAGGAGACTGCCAAGGAATACCAGGGTCTTGACACAGAGGCAGGCAATGGCAAATCACCTCTGAACGTCTCTTGCCTTGAAAACCCCATGGAGTAGCCATGAGTCAGCTGTGACTTGATGGCATTTTCCACCAATGTTTCATGTAAAAAAAATAGCTAGGCAATAGCAAGAAACTTGCATTCATGAACTTGTATGATTTTTGTAGCTTTCATCCTTGCTTGGGGAAAAAAACACCAGGACATTCTGCAGCAATTGAGAATTCTTTGAAATTAGTACTGAATATAAACAAAAAACTCTAACAGACTATTGGGCCATGTCTATAGCCAGGAATGTTGAGTGGGGTGTAACAGTGGGGAGGAGTACTGGAAGTTAAGCAAAAATCCAACTACATTTCAGTGCGAAACTGCCAAGTATCCAAAGTTGTGCTGCCCAGCTTTTCGGGGAGCTGCACACTAGCTGTTTGCCATGTTGAATACAGGATGTTGTTTCAGCACTCTGTGCCACACTTCTTGGTATGAAGAGGAGGCTTAGGAATGGAACCTCCATGTTCAGAGCTTTGGTACCTCTGATAAGTAGAAGCTAGAAGGACACATAATATTTAAAGGTCTCCTTTTCTGGGATGACTATGTGAACCATCTTAGATCAGCTCAGCGGAGACTGCTAGACGTACCTATAGCAAGGGCATTAGCCTTCTCAGTGGCTACTCCCCCCCTTGGGAACAGTTTTCCAGAGGAGGCGTGGAGATCCCTTAACTGCTTTTTGGAAGGCATGTAAAACAGTAGGCATTTTCAGTTTAGTGAAAAATTATTGAAACTAGACCTCAGTATGTGTAATCCCCCCCCACGCCTCTTGGTTTTTAATTAGTTTTTGTAAGCAACTCTGAAATTGTGGAAGGTGAAGCAGATGAAAGTGTAAAATAAATAATAATGAGAATGGATAATAATCTTTGTCCGATTCCGCTTGCTAACTTCCCAGGGAGATGTGACTGGCCACTGCTGAAACTAGACTAGACAGACATTGATCTGATCCAGTTGTCAACTCTTATGTTCTCAGCAGATTTGCCTCACCAGGTACCGAAGATGCTTCAAGTCACTCTCAGTGTAATCCTATGCAGATTTAACCCAATTTATGCCTGTTGATTTCAACAGATTTAGACTGAAGTAACTCTGCACAGGACTGCACTGTAAGTAAACTATATCTTTACAATTAGGTTCTGCCCGTCAGGCACTTATATTTCCCCAACTGACTGATGGATGAGTGCACCAGACAAAACAAAATGTTATCCGCTCATATCAGTATAGAATATGATCTTACTTATTATTCTAATTCTTCAGCAAGTCATAGGTAATATTTTTAATATATTTCCAGCAAAGAACAAACTGTCACCCATATAAAGGAGTATAAAGTGCCATAAAAGGCTACATACATGTCATTCAGTATTTCTTACTGAAAGTGTCTGACTCTGAGTCAGACTTAATGAAGGTGGTGGGATGTAGCCTGATCCTCCCATTAGACTGCTTGAGTCAAATCCAGTAATAGCAGGATTGTCTGAACATGAAAGAGCCAGCCTAAGAACATAGATTAATTTCCCTGCTCTGGCATAGAATCATCCTGGCAAGACCTTCAACAGAACAGTTCTTTACCCCATCATCAAGCGTTACCATTTTCTGATGGCTATGAAATCAGAGTGGTGAGACAGAGCTCACACCCCTAGAACTGAGTTGCCATGTGGTCCCTGTCAAAGAGTCCCAGTCCTGTCCAGGGCCAAAAGTTAGTTTAAGGCCTGCAGAACATAAAATTACAAAACCCTGGGGTGTGACTCCTCACACATCAGTCTGGTAGTCTGCCACCAGCTCTTTAGACTATCCCCATGATCAGAAGCCAAAGGGCAAGCTTCCAGCCTTCCTGGGACTAAACAAGAAAGTCAACCCTGCAAGGAAGAATTGCAGAATGAGTTTCTCACAAAAACAGTTACTGTAATAGGTGGGTCAGCCAGTCTAAAACTCTGGATTTAGGTTGAAGATGGTTGAAGGCAGGGCTATTTTTGGGCAGCCCCTGGGGTTAGCAGAAGTGTTCTGTGACTAGAATGAGAGACCATGGAGTGGAATGATAGCTCTTGGGGGTAGCAGGAGTATTCTGGGAATAGAATGACAGGCCCCAGAGTGGAATGACAGCCCCTGGGGGGTGGTAGCAGGAGTGTTCTGTGACTAGAATGAGAGACCATGGAATGGAATGAAAGCTCGGGTAGGAGATGTGTTCTGGGAATTGAATGACAGCCCCTGGGGGTAGCAGAAATGTTCTGTGACTAGAATGAGAGACCACAGAGTGGAATGACAGTGCCTGGGGGTAGCAGGAGTATTCTGGGAATGGAATGACAGCCCCCTGAGTGGAATGACAGCCCCTGGAAGTAGCAGGAGTGGTCTGGGACTGGAATGAGAGACCACGGAGTGGAATGACAGCCCCTGGAAGTAGCAGGAGGATTCTGGGACTGGGGCCTGTCATTCCAGTTCCAGAATACTCCTGCTACCCCTAGGCTCTGTCATTCCACTCTGTGGTCTCTCATTCTAGTCACAGAACACTTTTGTTACTCCTAGGGGCTGTCATTCCAAGCTGGGGCCTGTCATTCCAGTCCCAGAGTAGCCTATTTGGGCCCAGAGACCCTAATGGAAAATCCATTCCACATTTTCTTTGGAACTCTACTTGTACTATAATGTATTTCAATGGAGCCCATGCAAGTCAATTGGTATTCCTGACTCCCATTATTTTCAGTGGACCTTCAAGTGTCTCCCATTGTTTCCAATGCGCAATCCT
>NW_015175360.1:255483-285630 GCF_001447785.1 Gekko japonicus | reverse complement strand
ATGCATACGTTGCATGCAATGCTCCCTCTAATCTGTGGAGTCCTGTGAGCAAAAATCCTACTTTGTGAGCTACTGGCATTAAAGCTGTGAGCGAGGGATTTGGCGACTGCATAAATTAATTTGCTCTGGAGCCATCCTTCCTGAGCTGAGAAGAAAATGTGTGAGCCGGAGGCTAAAAAAAGGTGAGCCAGCTCACACTAATGCAGTGTAGAGGGAACCCTGGTTGCATGCAACCTATGCTCCATACAAATATATGATAAGTCATGTATGTGACACTTTACGGTCAGGAAGCAATTTTCTCCAGGCCAGTTTGGCCAGAGATCCAGTTTTGTTTTGTTTTTTGCCATCTTCTGGGCATGGAGCCAGGCTCACTGGGGATGTGGGGGGAGGTAATTGTGAATTTCCTGCATTGTGCAGTGGGTTGGACTAGACGAACATTGAAGTACCTTCCAACTCTATGATTCTGTGATTCTACTGGTGAGGATTTTATTGGTTTTGTTTCAACAACAAACAATATAAACAGAATAAGAAGCAAAAGATGGGTGTGGCTGGATGACCACACTTCTGGTAACATGTGGGGGTGTGGCCTAATATACTAATGAGCTGTGCTGTCGGGAGTGTGGTCTGTTATGCTAATAAATTCCTCTACAAAAAGAGCCCTGGTTGAAGGCAAATAACCCACAAAAGTCATTAAAATATATTTTTATTAAGGTGCAAGAATACTTTAAACAGCAACAAGAAACTGTGAGGATAAAACAAGAAAGCTAGAAATTTAAGAGCTAGCTAAAGCAGTAATACATTGATTCCAAGTTACAGGATGTTACCCATTCTCAGTTGAATATTCCATTAATCCAAAGTGGCTCTCTCCAGAGTCCGCAAAGGCCAGCAGTTGTGTAGTCCACACAAACAAATGTCCAAAATGGCCACCTTGAGCCAGACAGTGACTTCATATCCAGATCTTAGGTAGTCACCATCAGGCTGGGAATAAACTAGAATTCTACATTTTTATGGGTAAGGGGCCCTTGTGGTCTCAGACCAATAGGGATCCTAGATGATGACATATAGCCAATTTGTTAAACCAGTGGCTAAGTAGATTACCTAAGTGGTGGTCTGACCTGGGAAGAAGGAACCGAAACCAATCTGCAGCTAGGCTCATCCCCTTTCCCCCAGGTGCTTAATTAGATGGAATGTAGTTAATTGGGGAGCCAGTACCAAGCTCTTGACTCCCTTCTGCAGCTGGGTGCTACCTGCAGTTTCACAAGGTCAGCTTGCTCTGCTTCAGCAATGCTTTTCTGAACTCCGGTAACTCAGAAGCAGGCCTTCAGTCTCAACCAAACTTTTATCACAGGACAAGAAATTTTAGGGAACCATTTTCTTTACAGTCCCCATAGAAATTTGCATCTCTATACAGATTAAAATCTGAAAGGGTGAATTAACCATTACTCAGAGTATTAGCTCAGAGGCAACTCCAGAAAAAAAAATCAGGTGTCCAAAGAAGAGCCAAGTGGAAAAAAGAGCTTTTAACAGAAACAGAGAAACTGTATTTTACATTTGATATTTCTGGTTCAGTCAGGTGGGTGAACAAATGGGCAGGGAATTTTAGGATAGGTGTTTGTCAATCCTGCCCCCTCCCACTGCACTACTGAAGGTGTCTGATGGCTGGGACATTCTCCTAAGGCCCCGGTCACACGGAAGGTTTTGGGCTGGGAGAGGGATGGATCAGGGGCACAGGAAGAAACGGCCGCGATCTCACCGCAACATCTGGGAAGCAGCGTGCACCCATCCCCGATCCGGCCCTTCAGGCCGAAAATCTACTGTTAAAAGAAACCACCTACAGAGGTGGACTTACCAGAAAGGCCGCAGGAAGCGCGGCCGTGGGATTGCCGGCGCATCCTTCTGCCGGCGCATCTGAGGCTCCCAGCAGAACTGCACATGTGCACACATGCGCAGCCGGCTGCCTCGGTCTCCCATCGGTGGCTTCCTCCCCGGCATCTGATCGTGCTGGGGAGCAACGGCGCAACAGCTCTGGGGATCTGTGTGATCCCGCCGCCGTGTGTCTTTTTTGGTGCGGCTCTGAATAGCCGCACTTTGGCCGTGTTTTTTACTGCCGTGTGGCAGGGGGCCAAAGTTAGTCTAATTTGCTACATTCCCCTTTCAATGACTCCCATCCAGCTGTTTTGCCTCACTGACTAGACCATGCCACTTGTAAAAAAAAAATATGAAATGTGGCTGGGGGAGTGGCCTATGAGGAATGGGGTCAGGGCGAGGAGAGGTGGTGGTGTTGGGGGGATCCAAGGGAAGCTGTATGCTTTTGACTTACCTTCAGCTTGGAAGTGAAACAAAGGGAAAATTGGCACAAAAGCACTCTCAGAAGACCCAGGGAAACAGTGAATGGAAAGGGAACTGAGCGCTGAAGGGAGGAAACAGAACAAAAAGGAAAACCTGATGGACATGCACAGTAAGCAAGGCAAAACACCCATGCATAACAGCCCTTAGATTACCAGAATAGAACCTTTTGGGACCTTCGAGGGAAACCTCATTGCAATGATGAGGCCACCCATAACCAGGCACTTTGCACAGCAGGGTACTTCTGAAATCCCAGGTGTATTCAAGGGAATGGAAGGAATGATGCACCATCAAAACATGTTAGCTATTGCAATAAAAAGCAAATGGCTTTTTATTTGCAATTAATTTTTAATATGTGGTTATTGCCCTCAGAAAAGTCATTCTGTAAAATGATATCATGAGGTGCTATGTTTATTTTCTCTCTCTGATTTCCCCAGCTGGGAGGGCAAAGTATAGCCATACCTCTAGTTGCTAGCAGTGCAAATTCAAACCATGATGTGCTATTTCATGCTAATGCATAGCCTTTATGCTTCTTATGGTAAATCATGAGTAAGAGGAGAAAAAGCAAGTGAGAGAAAAGGAAATAGGGGGATCCTTACCAAACTGAGATCAACTTAACATATGCTGTCCTTGTAACTGCCCAGTACAATCGCTAGATTATTTAAAAAAGACTATTTAGTTTGAGATTTTTAAATATTAAAAACAATAACAGTAGATATTTTAAAAACTCAATGAACTTATTAAATGTTAATTCTATTTTACCTGGTGTTAGATCCCCAAACATTCAAAATAAATCCACGTTTAAAAGTAAAGCAAAATTTATTTCAAAGCGAAGGTTCGATCAGGAACAAGGACATTGTTAGGAATAACTGCAATCACACTGGGACTACATAATAAAGGAACTTGAACCAGGTAAGGGCCAATTAGCCCCTTTCCCTCTGGCGGGAATAGAACAGCGAAAGCGCACCCAATTCCTTGGGAACATAACGGTCCTACATTATACACAAGTTCAGTTCTCAGGCAAGCTAACCATAACAGCGAAGCAATACCACGACTCCCACCTCCAGCTGCTCGACCTTGGCCAGTTTCTGCAAAGCTACACATGCAATATAATGAAGCAAGATGACACACAAGGGGGGGATGGGTGTAACAGCTTGCACAGGGAATACCAGGTACACCAGACATAATGGCAGCTAGCTGACACCTGGTCAGAGAGAGCCAGTTTGGTCTGGTGGTTAGGAACATGGACTCTGTTCTGAGATAACCGGGTTTGAGTCCTCACTCTTCTACATGCAGCTGCTGGTGTGACCTTGGGTCAGTAAAGGTTGTCTCAGAGCTGTTCTGTCAGGAGCAGTTCTCGAGAGAGCTCTCTCAGCCACACCTACCTCACAGGGTGTCTGTTGTGGGGGCGGGGGAAGGGAGATTGTAAAGCGCTCTGAGACTCCTTCGGGTAGTGAAGGGCTGGGTATAAATCCAATCTCCTCCTCCTCCTCCTCCTCTTATTGCTGTTGTTGTTAGAGTGCCCTGACCAGGATAGCCCAGGCTTGCCTGATCTCCTCAGATCTTAGAAGCTAATCACAGTAATCCTGGGTTAGTATAAGGATGGGATGCCAACAAGGAATACCAAGGTCATGATGCAGAAGCAGACAATGGCAAACCGCTTCTGATTGCCTCTAGAAAACCCTATGGATGCCATAATTTGGCTGTGGCTTGACTGCCCAAAAAAAGTTGTGGAGTTGAACCAGCTCTGATTTTCTCTCTCAGGCTTTGGTAAGTTCCAGTTTTTGTTGTTCCATTTTGGAATCCATACAAAGCCTCCAGAATCTGCAATGGGACCAAAACAGTTTTAGAATCATATTTTAAAGGCTTTTTGATATAATTGGATATAATTTGTTGATTGATTAATTGATAATTTTATGTATCATATAATTATATGTATCATATTTAAAATGTTGGCAAACCTTCATTTTTCTCTGATCAGTTGCACAGAACATTACCAGGGCTCTTTTTGTAGAAAAAGCCCAGCAGGAACTCATTAGCATAATAGGCCACTCCCAACAGCAGGAACTCATTAGCATATTGGGCCACACCCCTGACAGCACAGCTCATTAGCACATTAGGCCGCACCCATATGTTACCAGAAGTGTAGTTATCCAGCCACACCCACCTTTTGCTTGTTATTCTGTTTACCTTGTTTGTTGTCAACACCCAGGGCCTTTTTTGTAGCAGGAACTCCTTTACATGTTAGGCCACACACCCCTAATGTAGCCAATCCTAATGAGTTTCTGCTGTTGGGTGTTGCCTATTATGCTAATGAGTTCCTGCTGGGTGTGGCCAAAAATAGCCCTGATTGATACATGATTGATACTTGACCAATAAATATTGTCATTGGAATCTGTTGTAGTTTTAAAGTTTACTTATGTATATATATATAGGTCATACTGGTTTCTGAGGAAGTGTATTCTTGTAACACATTAGGGTTTTTATTGATTTTTGCTGCTCAAGAATGAATCATTGTCATAATTTCTTATGCTGCCTACTTCTGGTTTTGTGCTGTCCTCCTTTTTGACATAGCCACAACCAATGTTCCCTCTAAGCTGAGTTAGTGTGAGCTAGCTCACACTAACTCAGCTTAGAGGGAACTCTGGCCACAACACTGTCATCTACAGAAAAGTCCAACTATCTTACAAATACTTAGATACAGGGAATTATGGAAACCAATAGCTGTTCTGTCTGGCACATAATAAGTTAATTTGTTGGTTTCTACTGATTTGTATCCCACCTGGCCTTGATGGCGCAAGGCAGGGTGCAGTGCCTTGTAATAGACCCAAAAGTTATTTGTAGAAGTAGAACAATCCTCCTCTGTAAAATTTCTTTACACGGAGGCAGATTAAGGATGGTGGTCTTGGCTCAACCCACTTTTTCAATGGTTTTCCAGGATGTGGTGAACCATGAGTTTTGACATATGTTGGAGCATTCAAAAGGCTAGTGCGCCATGCCAGAAATCTTTTGAAAAGTCAACTCGCAGTAACTTCGCCATGTGAAAAAAATGACAATGTGAATTGGCCTCATATCCAGGTACTTTGGCTTAACTGGTTTGTAGATCATAATGGCAGTAGCTAATAAATGGGCTCCTTGAGTGAGTGTGGAGTCTTGGGACTCTAGCTCATTGGACAGAGAATCATGTGTTCAGTTCCTGGCATAGCAATTACTGTCCTGGTCATCCTGCAACTATTAGTGACTACTCCAGTGCAAATCCCTGGAGTCCTTGGGCCTTCATCAGACTCTTTGTGCTATTTCAACACTTTTTACTTCATGCAATAAGCAGCTAATGCTGACAGAAGAGGTGTCCGGAACTTTCAGACTCCTACAGCCATCTTTGCTATTTGCAGTCGTTCCTTACAAAACCCTGAGGGAACAATTCCATATTGTTTTTTCTCTCTGTGTAGCTGGAATAACTTTATGTAGCTTGAATGGCCAACAGAAGGGAAATACTTCACTATGATGCTGCTGGGAAAACTTGGAAGTTATTTTGGTCCATGAACCTGATTTCTTGCCAAGAAAAATGCAAACATAAATAATAAAAAAAATTTCTCAAGTGTTTGGAGTATGCTGGTTTCTTATCTCTTATTACAAAACATAAGTGTTGGCAGCAGAAACCAGACTTTCTTCACAGTGCCAAAACATTTAACATGGCTTCCTCAATATTGGTGTGTGTGTGTGTGTGTGCATGGAGAGAGAAGTAATCTGAAGAAAAACAAGAATAGTCATTATCTGTTTTCCCCTTTCTCCTCATTTAATAACCATTTCAGTAGCACAGTGCCTTAAAAGCAAAGCACATTCCCCTGGCGTAATATGGTCTCAAGACATGATTTGTTGGAAAATTTAAGTAAGATTAATGCAATTTATTATCCAACAGGATATCCCTACAAGCTGCACTGCTCGGCTGAATTTTTGAATCTCAATCTAATATTTCAGATGAGATTTCCAGACGGGTGTCTTGTTCCTCTAGCAAGGGTGATATAGAGTTTGTAAAACAGGAGAGGTTAAACTAGTTTTAACACTTTATTAATCATTTAAATTACTTTGTTGCTCTTTGAATCCATTGACTTTTGTTTATCAAGTTACTCCCTGCAAACTCCCAGCCAACCCAAACTGCAGGCAGGATGCCAAATTACTAATTTACTCAGCAAATTCTTTCAGACACTTTAGAATGGAGGGGAGGAGAGTGAATTTATAGTGGCATTGAAAGGGTAGAGTGATTTTAGTTCATTGCTCAATAAAAGCAACTTTAGCTTATATGATATATTTTTAAAAAAGTTTGCAGACTGCTGGCCAGCTCCTAGACAGATAAATCTTCCAAGCAAATGAAGTGAATAATTAACAGAGCTTGGCTATGCATGCAAATGTTCTTTGGATAAAATCTGCTCATATAGAAAACTCTTCTGGGCCCTGCTCTGCACACAACAGGGAAAAAATAAGTAAGTTTAAAGACCAAGCAACCTTTGAAACAGAATCTAGAGACAGAGGATCGTGTCCGCCCCCCACTCCCCGAGTTCAGTTGAAGGGAGAGATTTCTGCTCAGGGTGTCTATGCATCCTACCTTTGCTTCTGGTAAAATGGTTTTGCAGGTGTCAAAAACCTGCAAACCCTGTTTAACTTGCAGGAACAGTGAGACAAACTAAATGTGTGACAATTAAAGTAAAGAGAAAACCTTTGCCAGGGGTCATTTCGTAGAAAAAGAGGTGCAGGTGCTCATTAGCATAACTTATTTGCATATGCCACACCCCCCTGGTATCACCGGAAGTGTGTCAGAAGGCAACACCCACTGCTCAGGCTCCATTGGACTGTTTTGGATTGCTAGCTATGGGGGGGGGACGCACAGATCCTTGTGCTCCTCGTGGCCCGGGGCTGCTGGGACTTGTTGCATGTGCCCGCCCCCTTGGCTCTTTACTGCTGGAGCTCTGCTCCTGTGCGCTCCTGCAGGAAATGATCCCTGGCCTTTGCCAAATCACTTTCAGAGCCCTTAAAAACTATTGTGTGTTTAAAACCAGGAGTGATTATCTGGAGCTGGATTAACAGTGGTGCCAAGTGCACTGCACTGTGCTACGTTGCCAGTTATTGGGTCCACAGTTGTGAAGGAATTGCTTCTTTAATGTGGACTTCTTAAAACATTTCCTTCATTACAGAAATATTTCCTTCATTACAGGACAGAGCAATGTCTCTTCTTCACATTGAAGATCAGCATGTTCAGGAGCCATGTTATTATATCAGCAAAGGAAAAATGTAAAACTCCTGAGTAGGATTGAATGATGATGCATTCACTGATGTGCTCCACCAAAGACTGTACACATGATTCAATGAACTCTCACAAACTTTTCAAAAAGAGCCTTAGTTGTTGTCACTAAGGGCCAAATGATACTTGACTAAATTCCAGCTGTGCAATTTGGGCCTAAATGGCAGTCAGGAGGAAGGAGGTTGTCAAGGGAACCAACACTGGCCTTGACCAGATTCACACTCAGGGTTTTCCCTTGCCCCATGAATTGTAAATCTTCAATAAAGTGGCCCTTAGTTAATCCCAGCTTCAATGTCTCCCTCTTTTTTCCGATGGGGCCCCCCAAAGCTTTCTTTCTCCAGCACTGGATCCTTATTTGTTCTGCCCTTTCTCAGTTGGTTTTTAGGGCCAAAGTATATAACTGAAGTTCCAGTCACTGGACTCCAGCCTCACCAGCAGTCTGACCCTAACTTAAAAGTTTGTCCTTCAATGGAGTGCTGTGATGACAATTTCCCATTTTGACTTTCAGCCGGATGAGCCAAAAACAGGATAAAACAAAAATAGTTGTGTGAATTTGCTCTGTTAGTGGAGAGTGCAAGTCTGAGAAGAAACAGAAGGAAGGAGGTTGTCAAGGGAACCAACACTGGCCTTGACCAGATTCACACTCAGGGTTTTCCCTTGCCCCATGAATTGTAAATCTTCAATAAAGTGGCCCTTAGTTAATCCCAGCTTCAATGTCTCCCTCTTTTTTCCGATGGGGGCCCCCAAAGCTTTCTTTCTCCAGCACTGGATCCTTATTTATTCTGCCCTTTCTCAGTTGCTTTTTAGGGCCAAAGTATATAACTGAAGTTCCAGTCACTGGACTCACAAAACAAAAATAGTTGTGTGAATCTGCTCTGATAGTAGAGAGTGCAAGTCTGAGAAGAAACAGAAGAACTTTTCATTGGAACTGTCAATCATTTTCCAAAAAATCTGATTAATCATCCACAATTTAATCAATGTTAAAATGGACACATTAACAGTCCATTAATATTAGTAAGTTCTCAATGAGCCACCTTTATTTAATGCACCATAGACTGTTTTACGAAAGTTCCTTCTGTAAGTTGTGTTCTGAAATAGAAATTCCTTTTCCCCCCTCCCATATAAGCATGAAAAGGCATGAAAAAGCAATTAAAGATTACCTTCTTTAGAGAGTAGCTATACATAACGTTTTTTAAACTGTCCAGTTGAAAACAAAAATAACCAACAGGTCAAGAAACAGTCTAGCTGTCTCTGCTCCACATTATGACTTTGGGAAATTGATTACAATTTCTTCTCAAAGACCTATCAGAATAACCGCTAAGTCTTCAACATAAATTTGAATTCCAGAGTCTCTAGCTAACCAAGCTCATAAATGAATTCCTAAATGTCAACTTGTGCCAGAAAATCCAGCACTGTAGAAACCACTTGGCAGAAGCTATTTGTTTCAATGAGATGAACTGCTCTATTTAGGTCTCATTCAAAACTTTAGAGAAATGCCAAATTTCCATAAACATGGGTTTCCTTGAATTTCTAGGACTTTGATTAACTGGTGAATGAGAGTATCTTACAAATACATATTTGTGTGCAGGGCTCAGTTTAGGAGGAATGAGGGACTGGAAACTGACTCTAGGCTCTGCCCCCACACCCCAAAAGAATTGCACCAAGACACCAAATATGGGTAAACTAGACTTTATTAACCTTTACAAACTGAACTGTCCCTAATTAACTCATTCCCCTCCCTTGAGTGAGGGTTCACCAGTGTTTAGGTAGTCTCTTAGGAGTAGTAACTTTGGCCACTTCACATAGTATTGGGACAGAAACATTGCAGGACTGTGCTGCCAGAGACAGGGTGATCTTGGAGCTGAATAACAATAGACCAACAGGATTCTGGCAGTAACCAATTAAGATGTAAAGTTTTGTAAATAGTCTATCATTGGGAGTGGGGTGTGTTGGGGTGTGGCCACTGCAGGCAGGGGCAGATTAACCATTAAGCAGACTAAGCACGTGCTTAGGGCACCAGGGCCAAAGGGGGCACCACAAAGTTGGGAAAAGGGTCAAAAGCTTAGTTTGTACAGTATATTATGAATAAAGTTTTGTATTGCTGCATCCTGCATTGTATATCTGGTCAGACAGGTCAACAACTAAAATGGACTGGGTCAGTGTGGAAAGGAGGGGGGCACCAAGATTGGTCAATGCTTAGATCACCAGTGAGCCTTAATCCGCCTCTAATTGCAGGCAATATAACCGAGCTGAGGCTCTGGTCTACAGTCTTGTTCTTGCTGAAATCACTGAATAAAGTAGAGCTGATCACTAGACTGGGAGTTTAACACATAGCCTGAAAAAATGCGCTGAGAGATGCTGACCAGCGACGTGATCCCCCAATGCTGTTTAGCATGCACGTTCAAGCACCAATGCCCAATATCAAGAGAGTTTCTTTCCCAGGGCCTGGGTCCAGTCAGGTGAGGACACAATGATGATTTGGATACCTCTCCCCATCTATAGGTAGCTAAGTTGCTGCTGGTCTAATAAATGTGAATGACCAAACCCACTATGTTTACCAGCTCGGGGATGGGAAATTCCTGGATATTTGGGGGTGCAGCCTGGGGAAGATTGGGTTTGGGGAGGGGAGAGACCTCAGATGGCTATGCCAATGCAGTCCACCCTTCAAAGTAGCCATTTTCTCCAGGAGAACTGATCTCTCTAGCCTGGAGATCAGTTGTGATCCCAAACCTAAAACCCATACTAATTCTGCCAACTAGGGTTGCCAAGTAGGTCGTTGCGCTGCAGCGGGGGACTCCCGGCTGGTGTCTGGAGTGCGCCGCACGCACGTCACCCAGAAGTGACGTGACGCCGCCGGGCACTCTGGGGGCGGGGCCACGACCATCCGAGGGAAAACCATAGAGTTTTCCCTCGGATGACCATGACCCCGCCCCCAGCATGCCCAGCGTGGTCGCGTCACTTCCGGGTGATGTGCACGTCAGGGTGGGGCTTCAAGCCCATTTTTGCGCTCTCCTCTTTTACCCTAAGTAAGAGGCTCTTTAGGTCCTCTTCACTTCCTGCCATTAGAGTGGTATCATCTGCATATCTGAGGTTGTTGATCTTTCCCCCAGCAATCTTAATTCCCGCTTGTGATTCATCCAGGCCAGCATTTCGCATGATGTACTCTGCATATATATTAAATAAGCAAGGTGACAATATACATCCTTGTCGTACTCCTTTTCCTATGCTAAACCAATCAGTTGTTCCATATCTGGTTCTAACTGTTGCTTCTTGGCCCTTATACAGGTTTCTCAAGAGATATGTGAGGTGGTCTGGTACTCCCATCTTGTTAAGGACCTGCCATAGTTTGTTGTGATCCACACAGTCAAAGGCTTTAGCATAGTCAATGAAGCAGAAGTAGATGTTTTTCTGGTACACTCTTGCATTCTCCATAATCCAGCGAATGTTGGCAATTTGATCTCTAGTTCCTCTACCTCTTTGAAACCCAGCTTGTACTTCTGGCAGTTCTCTATCCAGGTACTGTTGATGCCTAGCTTGTAGGATCTTGAGCATGACCTTGCTAGCGTGTGATATGAGTGCAATTGTGCGATAGTTTGAACATTCCTTGGCATTGCCCTTCTTTGGGATTGGAATGTATACTGACCTTTTCCAATCCTGTGGCCACTGCTGCGTTTTCCAAATTTGCTGGCAAATTGAGTGCAGCCCCCCCACATACATACATACATTCATGCACACACAGTTATGGGAAGGACAACTATGGTAGGCTGTGGTATACAGCAAAGGAGAATAAGTCTCTTTGAGCTCAGCCCATTTTTACAAGATTCCACTGTTATCTTGGGATTTCATTCAGTTTGACTGCTTCTCACATTCCCATCATGTTAAATCTGAGCGGTATATTTTTGGGCTTCTGGAATAGCTTCTCTGAGCTATTTCTGGCCTGTTTAAAACAGGGAAAAGTGTAAACAAAATGAAGTAGCTAAACAAAATTGGAAAATAGAGCAAAACGTTTGTTCAAAAAATGCCTTCAAAGAATGAAAATGTGAGGATGCTTTTGACCCACCTTTAATTTTACCTTTGCCTTCTGTGTCATGGATATAAACTCTGGAACGCTGAAAACTCTGGGTACATTATTCATCTAATTGATGCCAGTTGTTAAATACTAATTGATATTTCAGGATTAAACAACATGGGCAACTGGACATGAGGTATCAGCAAACAGGCCCCTTGTGGTCTTTAAGACTGAAAATAGTAGCTGCTGGGGTATGCAATCCACACTGCAGTGGAGGAGGAGGAAGTATGTCAGTCTTCTCTCAAAGCTATTTTCCTGACCTAAGTAACATGAAAGTGCCTTATTGTAATTCATTCCATTGGTCAACAAGGTCAGTACTGTCTATTTTGACTGGCAGCAGCTCGCCAGCATTGCAGGTCTCTCACATCACCTACTACTTAATCCTTGTAACTGGACATGCTGGGGATTGAACCTGGGGCCTAATATCTGTAAAGCAGATGCCCTACCATTGAGCCATAGCCTCATCACAAATGAATTGCCTGGAGTTCCTATTTGCCCTACCCAACAAGCAAGCAGATATCCCTAGGTGCCCATGTATTCTCTCCTGAGGGCCAAGCAGCTCCAGAGAACCGAGGATAGTGGGAAAATAGTGTTAGGTTAAACTGTCATGTCATGGCAATGATGTGAATCAATCACCCAGTAACTGCTGTTTCTACCCATTCTCTGAAATGCAAATCTGTCAATGTATCTTTCAGTACCACAGTTAGTTTGACTTATGCCATTTTAAGGACAAAACTGCCAAAGTATGTATAAAACTCTTTTCTTTTGTAGGGGAGAACAGCTCCTGCCTCTGAACTTCCAGACTTGAGGGCCAAACTAGAAGAGAATGGAGTTCCCAGCAGGTTCCCCCACCCTTCAGTTATCAGACATATGGAAGCCTAACTCTGATTGGGAAGGTGGCATGGCGTGAGGTGGGGGCTGTGCCTTCCCACTTGTGCCATTCTCCTTACCTGAAGCTGCCACATGGAATCTTTGGGCAAATACGCAGCTCTCTCAGACTGGAGAGGCTTAGCCCCTTGTCCTCATACTATGGTGCTGATTGAAATCAGGCCTCTGCATCCTGATACTTGAAGGAGGAAAAAAAAACCACTGGGAGCCTATGGCATAGGGGTGGCAGGGATAAAAGGGGAGAAGCCAAGAGAGACAGGAGGAGAGGAAGGCAAACTGGCTGGGAAAGGTTAAGAAGGCACACAGAAGGGTGGAAGGGGAACATAGAGGAGGAGCTGGGGGCTGGGACAACATAAGACAACCAGACCTGTTTAATACTGGTTGATCTGATCCATGGCAGAGGCACAGCTCAGTCCCCTGAGGTTTTAAAGGGGCAAAGTGGGCAGGCGAAGGGACCTGTGTTCATGTGGATACCTGTGTGGACTTTGCTTGTTGCAATAAAGGGAGCCTTAAGGAGCATAATTGGGTCTGGGTGAGTCTTTGCTGAGCATGAAAAGCACTGATGATGTCTCACAGCCCTCTATTGAGGCTACAAAGCTCCATTTATGGAACTCCCATTGTTATGTCTTTTTGGCCCTCACTGGATAACAAGCCGATCTCTGCCTATCCTACCTCAGAGGACTCCTGTAACAATAGAAGGGAGCAAAACAATAGCCTTCATCCAGTGTGCTTAAGGAAGAGGTGAAATTTATGTTCCGGTTTTGGCATCTGCTATGGCGGTAGGTTTCTCCTGGACCTCCAGGAGACTCCTGCCAGCGTCTGTGGCTGGGAGAGGGTCTGATTGTCCATGACCCCCCCTGGAGCCCTTGTGTAAGGCTCCCAGCCATGGGGCTTTTGAGAGCTCTTCCCCCATTGAACTGGCCGGTAAAGAGGGCTTCTCCTGCCCCGATGGTCCCACCACGGAGCAACCGCAATGGTAGTAAGAGTGCACACTGGGATCAAGCATCTGGTGGCCAAGTGATTCTAAGCTATAAAAGGCGAGCTATGTTGAACTGTGAATGTTGGTTAAACGAAGACACAAATATTTAAGTGGAGAACCCGCCGGGATATTGCTGAGGGGGGGCAACCCTCTCTCGGGTGGACTAAAAAATAACCCTTTTATAAGCGGATCAAGAGGGGGCTGGATTACAAAGCGATTTTGGCAAAAACAGAGAACTTTTGAGAACTTACCAAGCGTTGGTATAGATTCTCGGAACTTTTGTAACTCGCGGCAAAAAGTAAACAAATCTCTAAACATGGTGCCTCCCAGAAGGGAGGACAAAGAAAAGCAAATAAAGCTGCGGTTTCCTCCCAGGAGTGTGAGTCCAGCGAGCGCTATGCCTAGACAAGGCAATTCTAGTGAATTGCAGAGCATGTTGAATGAAGCTCTGCGCCCTCTGCTGGACCAAATGACATCATTGCATGCCAAATTCGACTTACAACAAAGCCAAATAAATGAAGCCATAAAAAAAACAGAGAAAGTGGAACAAGAAGTGAAACCAGTTGATGCCAATATGCAAAAAATTAATAAAGAATTCCAAGTGATGGAAAAAAGAGAATTATGGCTCAAATTTTGGAAATACAAATGGATAAATCAAGTTATGTCTTGAGATTCCAGGATGTCCAAGAATCTAAAGAAGATTTGAAACAGATCATCTGTGAAGTGTTGGAGTAGGTGACAGATTTGAAAGCGGATTTCTTGATAAGTGAAATAGATATGATTTACAGATTGTACTCTGAATATATACGGAAAAATAATCTGCCCGGCGAGATTGTAGTGAGATTCTCCAGAAGACAAGTATGGGATCAAATATTGAAAGCATTAAATGGAATTACCCTGAAGTTCAAAGACTAGGAGATAAAAGTTTTGAAGGACATTCCATTTGAAATATGAAAGAAGAGAAAGAAATATAGAGACTTGGTATTGTTCCTACAGAAAAATAAAATTCCATATAAATGGAATTTTCTCGAAGGCGTCATCTTTAAATTCAAAGACAAGAAAGAAAAAATTGACTCTGTTTTCAAGGAAACTGAATTCCTACAATCGCAGAAGGATCCAACAGAGGACGAAGGGCAAGACAATGTTCCCAGAAAAGAAACTGAAGAAGATGAAGGCATTGCATCATCTGATGAGGACTCAGCCTCCGAACAAGGGGTGGCGGCCCCCAAAACTGGTTACAAACTGAGAAAGAAGAAAAAAAAGATAAAAAATGAGTTGTAGATGTTCCTATGAGTCTTGTTTTAGCGGACTTTAAATGTTTCTCGATCTCTGTACAGCCACTTTTATTGTTGTCTTATTATAAGCATGAAGAAGAATGTACTCATATACATAGTTTAGACTGCTCAAATGTATTTTTAAGCTAACTGCAAGCATTATTGACGACCACCACCTCTTGGGTTTTTAGGGGTTTTGCTTTACTTTCTCCCCTTGTTTGTAGTTTCCCTTCCCTTATTACTTGTAGTTTGTAGAAAATTGCATAAATAAAAAAATCCCCTATGGGGGGCTAAAAAAAACAAAAAACAAAAAGGAAGGGGCGAAATCTAGGAAATAATAGCACTGAAGTTTGAAATAGGCCTCTCTGACAAGATACAGGCAATTGTGGGGGAAGGTATGAAGTCACCTATACTCTAATGTTTGTGATAATTCTCTATACCTCCTTGCAAGCAAGTGTTTAGGTAGTGTGACCTTTGTCACTTTCAGATGTATGCTTTTCCTTTTGGTTAGCACAGCATACACATATACAACAGCAAAGTGACATGGTCAGCTCATTCCAATGAAAAAGAAGAAGAGAAGAGATTGGATTTATACCCCGCCCTTCACTACCCAAAGGTGTCTCAGAGCGGCTTACCCCACCCTTCACTACCTAAAGGTGTCTCAGAGCAGCTTATAAATTCCTTTCCCTTCCCCTCCTCACAACAGACACCCTGTGAGGTAGGTGGGGCTGAGAGAACTCTGACAGAAACTGCTCTTTTTTCCAAGAACAGCTCTGGCAGAACTATGGCTTGCCCAAGGTCATGCAGCCAGGTGCAAGTGGAGGAGTGGGGAATTGAACCTGGTTCTCCCAGATTAGAGTCCGTGCACTTAACCACTACACCAAACTGGCAAACTGAAAGAAATGGCAAGGATGCTGTGGTCATTTTACCATGTGTGCTGGTATGATCCTGTGTAGGTGATGAAGGGATCAAAATTTCTTGGGCAGAAGGAAAAGTAATTCTGCTGCTGCTATTATTTTCCTCCTACTTCATCTTTTTTTCTGTGTGTACTTCTTCTTCTAGCTGTATATTTTCTCCTGTTCCATATTATAGACTTGAAGCTGTTTCCTGTCTGAGTGTGGCAGTACTGAAGCCCTGCCGATCAGCTTGTACTTTCCAGCAAATATTTCTAAGAAACAAAAAGCCTTTATATTACTAGAACGATCGTCATAAATCTATGGCTAAATGCCATTCCTTGTTTGAGTGCAAGAATTATAGAGATAATAACATGCAACTATGGTTTATTAACCTTAAAACACCCTTAAATCAATCAGCAAATGAAGGGAGCCAAGAATACTATTGTGGTCAAAACATGATGATTGCTGTTTAGCATTGTATGCTTTTCCTTTGGACTGTTTGCCATCTTTGATATAGCTTTGTTCCGAATGGAGGGTTGTTTTTTTAAATACAAAGTGGGGTTTGTACATGTTTCAGGGTTGGAATCTGATTCAGCATTTTAAAAAATCAACGTGTCTGCGTGGGTGTTGAGCCACGGAGTCTGTGTGTGGCCCTGCGGCTTGGCACGAAGGTGGCCGAATCCCTCCTACTGCTAGTGGATTCTGCAGCTGTGAGGGACTGCATGAAGTCTTGGTCCTACTTTACCTTTCTCAAAACCAATCACCTTGCCAACATTTTTACTGGCTCCTCCTCCTCTGCTTTTAACGATAACTTGATCTACAATTGTTAGCAGGTAATAATGCTGTGGAGCTGCGGTGGCTCAAGTGGTTAAGAGGCTGAACTGCAGGCTGTGGAAGGTCAGTAGTTCAGCAGTTCGAGACCTGGGTGCCACATGATGGAGTGAGCTCCCATCTCTAGTTCCAGCTCCTGCCAACCTAGCAGTTCAAAAGCAAGGAATTGCAAGTAGATAAATAGGTACCACTTCAGTGGGAAGATAACAGCGTTCCGTGAGCCTTGGTGTTTAGTCATGCCGGCCACATGACCACGGAAATGTCTTCGGACAGCACTGGCTCTTCGGCTTTGAAACGAAGATGAGCACCGCAACCCTAGAGTTGGATTCGATTGGCTTTCGAGCAAGGGAACCTTTACCTTTTAATAATGCTGTGAAAAGCTTCAGCTGCTGATTGCTGCAGATCAGATAGCTGGTTAAGTCCTGAGGCCAGGCAAACTTATTTTTCTGGCCTGTTGACAACCTTGCTCCCTGTCACAAACGTTCATGTGAACAAATGGAGCTGCCTTATATTGAATCAGAATCGGACTGCTAGTGGCTCTCTACAGTTTTGGACAGAGAAGTCCCCCCCCCCCCCCTGTTTCTGTTTCCTGAGCTTCTTTTTTACTGGAGATGCCATGGACTAAAGCTGGGACTTTCTGCCTGGAAAACAGGTGTGCTCTGTGACTGAACCATGCCCCCTTCCCTTAATGATCCCTACCCCAATCAATGTATCTATATTTTAGAATTATGAAGTGACATTTAGAATTAGATACATCATCTTAGACTGGCTACTATAAGTTTCGTTAGTTATACATGCACTGAAGATGGATGATGATATGTCTTTTGGCTTTCTGGCAGCTTTGCGGTCCTGCTTCCATGACTCGTTACTCACTGCTGCCAATGTGAAGAATGATGAACTATTGTCAAGCAATTTTTCTTGAAATGCCGTAGGTGGTCTTAGGCCAGGTAATATTTCACAGTCTAGCCTACTGTATAGCACTGTTGTGAAGGTAAATGTTTTTTTGAAGGAAGGTTAAATTCAATGCAATCCTAAAAACTCTTTGGAGTAAGTCCCACTGAATAGTCCTGAATAGGTTTCTGAGTAGATCTGCTTAGGATGTTACTCTATATCTTTGTTCTTCAACTGGAAAAATGGATCAGATTCCATTTTGGAGAAGAACTTGGTGCTGGGTTGTAAAGCCTTGATTCGGAAGGGACCCAACCCCTGCTGAATGTAGAAAATCCAAATCAAGCATATTTTCAATAAGGGTTGTTCAGCTTCTGTCTAAAGACCTCCAGTGAAGGAGTATGGGAATTGAGAATGACTGATATGAGCTAAAAGTAGCATCTTACCACCATAGCATTGAATTACCACCATAGCACTGAACACCACTGTAGCATTTTTTTCAGCCCCCGAAGGGATATTTTTTATTGCATTTTCTATAACCTACAAAGAAATAAGGGAGGGTATCTACAAACTACAGGTGAAAGGAAAGAAAAACCTCTAAAAACCCAAAAGGTGGTGGCCATTACAAAGCATATTAAAAATTGCTAAATTATTAGAGAGATTATTAGTTACATTGAGTGTGATCAATATATGTATGCTTATGTTATCAAAACCAGTTAAAATAACTGGTTATTTTATTTTTAAAAGGATGCCCTCAGGTACCAACCATCTGTAGGGGATGTTGTTTGTTTGCAAAAACCTTGCCAAGTCTTTACATTTCTTTCTCTTCTTCCTAATTTCAAATTGAATATCTTTCAAAACCCTTATTTCCTTGCCCTCGATTTTTAGGGACGTTCCTGATGTTGCTTTCAGGATTTGATCCCTCACATGCCTTTTTGAGAATGTGACCACTATCTCCCCTGGCAGATTTTTCTTCTTTATATATTTTGGATATGATCTATAAACCATATCCATCTCGCTTTGTATATAATCCGCTTTTAATTCTGCAGTCGGGGCCAAGGCATCACTCAGAATTTGTTTCAGATTCTCCCCCTTAGTTTCAGGGTGCCCCTGAAATCTCAGGACAAAGCTTGCTTTTTCCATTTGTAGTTGCAAGAGCTGTGATTCATTAGATGTTCTCTTCTTTTCCAACATCTGCACACATTTTTAAAACTTTTTAGTCTTGGCATCCACCTCCTTCACCATCTCGGTTGTCTGCTCATTCTTTTTGTTAATTTCGCTTAGCTGGAGCTGCTGGGCTGCAAAGTTCTGATTTAAAGTTGTCAGTTGCTGGTTTACGTTTGTAATTTGTTCCAGCAGAGGCCACAAAGAGTCTGCTAACATTTTTGAAATGTCTGTGGAAGTTTCCGGTCTGCTGACCAGTCACTTTTGAACCTGTGCCTGACATTTTCCCCAAAAGCACTTTCCTGCAGGCATCTTCTTTGGGGGGGGGGCTATAAATCGGATCCCCTAAATCCAATTTGAACATAACTTGGAGGACATGTAGAGAAGTATCAGAGAGAGGTTCCCAGTGAGCTTGATGCCTCCAGCTTGCACAAGGTATGTTCTATACACTCCTGAACCTCTTGAACATGCACCTGTCATTTCCCCAGAAAGCACTTTCCTGGTGGCCCCTTTTTTTGGGGGGGGGGGGGAGGCTTTCTGCCTTTATCTTGGTGTTTTCGCTTTCATGGACTCACAGTTCATGTCAGCCCGAAGACCTCGCCAAAGGTACGTGTTACTCGCTCGGCCTCCATGCGCTTGTCCCAGTCAGTGGCTCGAGATCCATAGAGGATGCACAGTGGCAGGACTGTCGGGGCAGAAGGGAGCCTCAATTCTCCGGCAGCATGCCAGAGGAGAGGCAACCCTTTAGCGCCCCATGACTGGGGGCCCAACACAAGGGCCCCGGGAGAGTGTGTACGATCACACCCACTCCCAACCACTGGTGTGCAGATCGCGTCCCTGGGAGCTCTCCAGGAACGCGTCCGCCATTGAGACACCAAAAACCAGAAACCACCACCATAGCATTGAATACTATATGCATTGGAAATTGAAATATATCTGCCAAACACAAGATGTCACACAAAACTCAACATCAAACATGAAATGTTCAGTTCTAAAATTTTGATTTTGAAATGTGGCTACTCAGGAGCATTGCCAACCTCCAGATGGGGTCTGGAGATCTCCAGACAACAGGGATCAGTCCCCCTGGAGAAAATGGCTGCTTTGGAGGGTGGACCTTTTTTGGTATTGTACCATGCTGAGGGTCCTCCCCTGCCCCAATGCCACCCTCTCCAGATTCAACCCCTGAAATCTCCAGGCATTTCCCAATCCAGAGCTGGCAACCCTAAGCTACTGACATGCAAATTCAAAATAAATGCATTTGGATAAGAATTCCATCTACAAAATCTGATCATTTGACTAACTTTCCCTCATTGAATTTGTAGTTCTATGTACTTAAAAGTAACCTGGAAAGCAGTTTGCCCATTGATAGAAAATATTATACAGTGTTGCAAATGTGAAGAATGAAGAATGATTGCCCAAACTTTTTCTCTTAAAATCCATATACCATAATGTATTACAAAAGAGGAATGTTATTGGTTTGGATGACACTGTGTCCAGCAGTGCAGGCCAAGGATGTTTACTTTAGATAACAGATTCCAAAGGCATATTACCAGTACTGATTAATGAATAGCCTTCTGTTCATTTGTTTTTAGCTTTTGCCTGGATCACATATGGAGATTGCATAAGCCCCACCTGTTTCAGTTCCATAACACAGATACTTTTGCTTGCCAGTTTTCTGTGTGATAAAATTAGTTTGGAGATTTCTTTCTGAAGGGCAGTTAAATGAGGGTGTGTGGTTAATTTATAGGGATGTGAGAGGGGAAGCATGAATAATTTTATGTTCTGGTCAACAACGAAGCAACGAAAGATTCTCAGTTAAAATCTCAATAACACAGTGATAGAAGAAGAAGTATTAGAGAACGGAATGAATGTAACTGAGTGAAATGTGTGTCAAAATGTGCTGTATGTGTCTAAGCTGCCACTAGGGTGAGTTTCTGTTTGGTAAGTTTTACTTTTGCCCCTTTTGTGTTCCTGTAGCATTATCAGAACACTTTCACTGGCCTAGTTGTTACCAAGCTGAGCTAAAAACGCTTATGGGTACAATGCTAGAATAAATGCACAAAATTACTTTGTCACACTCTACACTATTATATTTTACACCTGATTTTCACAAGTTGTTACGAAGACAATTTAAAAAACTGAACAATATCAGTTAGTTGCCATTTGCCCAGTGGCAGTGGACAATCTCACGCCCCCACCCTCAGGCCCCTGCTTTATCTCACGCCCCCACGACAATCTCACGCCCCCACCCTCAGGCCCCATTAACAATGGGGGGCAGTGTCAGTGGTGATGCTCTAGGAATTACTCTCTATGGTAAAGTGACATCATGGCCAGTGGTCCTCCACTCAGAAGTGAAGTCACT
Source organism: Gekko japonicus (assembly GCF_001447785.1). NCBI lineage: Eukaryota > Metazoa > Chordata > Lepidosauria > Squamata > Gekkonidae > Gekko > Gekko japonicus. Next base: position 264,637 of record NW_015175360.1, on the reverse strand, counting down.
TTCTCCAGGTGGCTTTGTTAAATGTCTGGAATCTATAGGGTAAAGATCATGGAGACTAGGAAATTTCCTAGAGCAGCACAGAAGTGACATTGAATCCCAAACTCTACCCTCCCTATGCACTGCCCCCAAATCTCCCAGTATTTCCTGGAGTAGGATAGGCAATCTTAATGTAAATCTTAAGATTCAGTCACAGAGGTTGGGAGGAGCACCTTAAATATTCTCATTGAATTCAATAGAGACGCAAAAATGAATCCTGTCTATAACCTACATAACCTATAAACTATATCCAGATACTATTAGTCAAGGGAAAATGTATAGGTAATCTCTTGTGTGTGCATGTATGTATACCCCTAAAACACTCCAAAGATCAAAGTAAAGGGAACATATGGGAACAGCTTTTTACAACTTTTGAATTTCTAATGTTTCAATATCCCAACTCCCAGATGATTATATGTGGGGATTTTAATGCTAGTACTGGACCGGGTAGCCTAGAAACCTGCAAGAATATAGATATCCAGGTTGTCAATCAAGCCTCCCTGTTAGAACACCACTCCTCAGACATAGTGATTAATAGCCAGTAAAACAGTAAATCACCGTGTACAAATAAACAATATAAATTGATTTTTATCTGCAATGTTTTAGAATTCAATTATCCACAAAATTACAACCATGACACTATAATATGCAATATAAAGCTTAGCAGTACATATAGAATACTACAGTACTAGTTATAGACAAACGACGGAGTTCTAGTACACTGTCCGTTTGCGAGTCCTTCTTCAGGTTTGTCATTCTGTACTTATATCTTCATTAGAATGAAGTGCTGCAAGCCATATTTCAAAATGTTAATTCTTATACAATTTTTTGATGTGCGCTACCGCGCTTATTATGGAGCTGCGGTGGCTCAAGTGGTTAAGACGCTGAACTGCAGGCTGTGGAAGGTCAGTAGTTCAGCGGTTCAAGACCCGGGTGCCGCAAGACAGGGTGAACTCCTGTCTCTAGTTCCAGCTCCTGCCAACCTAGCAGTTCGAAAGCAAGAGATTGCAAGTAGATAAATAGGGACCACTTCAGTGGGAAGGTAACAGCGTTCCGTGCGCCTTGGTGTTTAGTCATGCCGGCCACATGACCACGGAAACGTCTTTGGACAGCTCTGGCTCTTCGGCTTTGAAACGGAGATGAGCACCGCAACCCTAGATTCGGATTCGACTGGCTTTCGAGCAAGGGAACCTTTACCTTTACCTTTACCGCGCTTATTCTGGTGACTGGGGAGCTCCTATAGCAAGCTCTAATGTGGCTAAGCTTCCCTCAGTCCCTGGTAGGGAAATTCCTGGAGATTTTATGGTAGAGTCTATGATACCTGGCAATCTTCAGGCTCCACCTGGAGGTTGGCTACCCTAGGCATAGCAGTCAGTGCTTCAGAGCTTGGTCTGCTAAACCCAGGTTCTTGCTGTGTAAGCTGAATGGGTGATTTTGAACCAGTCACAGACTTTCAGCCTAACCTACCTCACAGGGTTGTTGTGCAAGTCAAAAGGGGGAAAAGAGAATGCTATAAGCTGCTTTGGTCCCCATTACAGAGAAAAATCTGTACTTTTCCACCTGGGGAACCATTGTTGCCAATTTCCAGGTGAGGGCTGGAGATCACTCAGAATTACAACTGCTCTCCAGATGGCAGAGATCAGTTCCCTTGGAGAAAATGGTGGACTCTGTGTCATTATACCCTGCTGAGGTCGCTACAGCAAATTGACGCTGAGTGCCCAAGACCGGAGCACTCTCCCAGAGCCTCTTTCTAGAACTTGTATTTATGTTCACAACGAGTCTTATTCCTAGTAAAATATAATTGAGTAAAAGGTGAACATTAATAGAATCTCAGAGAGTGTGTGTGTGTGTGTGTAATTCAACTTCTCTGAAGTCACTCATTAAAACTGGTGATCATTTGGTACCAGGCCGCCCCTGACCCCAAGGAGGAAAGAATCATCAAACTTGAAATATTTCAGGCACAGCAACACTGCTCCAGGGAAGCAAAGACTCATGGAACCTGTATGAGGGAAGGTTGTGCTTTTTCTTCTTGTTTCAGTCTCACTATATTCTGTAACTCCCTTTCCTTCAAAGCTAAGCATTTGCTTTTAGTATATTCCATCAATCTTCCCCCACAGCTTCATGTACAATAATAAATAATTCTGCAGGCACTAGAGACTTCCTCATCCATGTTCAACTGGAATCAGCCATGAAGGGTTCGTATTTATTTCAACCAGTTGATTCTGTTAATGTTTACACCAGTTCTTTTCTGGATCTGTAAAAAAAAAGTTTGCACATTTTTTTTAATATGGATGTTATGTGGTAGCATTATTTGGGCTAATAAAGATGTATTTTTTCCGCTGTCATGATCTAGGGAGCAGGCTATATTAATGGTTCCTGTTTTAATTTATGTCCCTCTGAGAGAACATCTGCCACTTTTCATTCTTTACTACTTATCTCCACACTTCCTTGTTGCTTTCACCGCATTTGTAATATACATTGATGCTGCAGTATGTTTCTCGTACATTTTGAACTGTTTTCTCTCTATCCCCACCACAACTTCCAGTTTTCATTAAGTGCATTAAATGGCACAATGTTTATTTTGACTATATTTAAAAAGAAAAATGATCTATATTAATAGTTCCTCTCATGAAGTTTACTTAAGGCAGAATTTAGCCAAAGTTAAACAATATTAAATAATTAGGTAAAGGTAAAAGGTTTCCCTTGCTCGAAAGCCCATCGAATCCGACTCTAGGGTTGTGGTGCTCATCTCCATTTCCAAACCGAAGAGCCAGTGCTGTACGTTTCCATGGTCATGTGGCCGGCATGAGTAAACACCAAGGTGCACGGAATGCTGTTACCTTCCCACCTAAGTGGTACCTATTTATCTACTTGCAATTTCTTGCTTTCAAACTGCTAGGTTGGCAGGAACTGGAACCAGAAACGGGAGCTCACTCTGTCATGCGGCACTCAGGTCTCGAAGTGCTGAACTACTTCCAGCCTGCAGTTCAGCATCTTAACCACTTGAGCCACCACAGCTCCTATATTAAATAATTAGAAACTTGTGAACATTGAGGTTCTGATAGAAGACCTGCTCAGAACCTGTATGCTTGCCCAAAGCTATTGAGGTGGTACATTGACTGGAGGAAAGTAGAAAAGCTGTGCATAGAAATAACAGTATTTAGTAGGAAGATAAGCTACCTGTTCTGCTTGGACCCATCTGGGCTATTCTATGTATAAAGCATGTGCTCTATTACCAGACTATGATGCTTTTACTATTTAAAGAAACTGAAATACATCTATGGATCCTGCCTTCCTCTAAGGAAACTTTATCCATTGGAAGAAGAGTCACAAGCTGGATCCAGTCACCTTAGGCTGAAGGAGGGCTTCAAACTTTGCTCAGTGGAATTATTTTTGATTTACGGTTGGTATAGTAGGTATAGGTTCTACCTCATTGCCTATAACAGGCATTTTTAGCAAATTAAAAATAATAATTTTGAACTTGATATAGAGCCCTTCTTACTTGAATTGGTTTCAAAAAGATGCTGAAAGGATTAAAAAATTCTTTTTTTTGGGGGGGGGGTCAGACTACTTTGTGACTCTGTTGTCTATATCAAAAACCCACCCTGTGTGAAATACATAAGCCCAGGTTCAAATGTGCAATGTGAAAACAATATCTAAAATTAGGTGGCTCTACTGCTTATGTATAAAATGGGTGTCTAGTCATGAGATGGTTTTATAATCATGCACCAAGGATCATAGACTTGGGGAGAGATACCAAATCAAAACACCGGGAGACAGAACAGGGAGATGTGGAAAACTGATTTATTCATTCAGAGTCAATAAAGGAAGCATGCAGTAGCTGGACTATAAATAATACTGCATAGGAGATTTATAAGACATCAGAACTGGAAGACAGTTTGATCCCAGTTAAAAAGTACATTTCAAATCAAGGAAACCATAACTAAATGCATAATGTGAGACCTTGAGTGAAAGATGAACCCTAAACATTGAGTGAATTAGAAACTGCAAGACATTCCATTGTGTTTTTTTAGATGGCCACAATCCACCAAGCACGCATGCCATACAGTCTTGATTGATTTCCATGGGGATTGTACTGGCTTCCCATGTAGCCCCCTTTAATCAGTGGTAGCATCTGGTGGATTGTGTCCTTTTTTATCTGCAAAGTGTGTGTGTGGGGGGGGAGAGCCCCAGTAGAAGAATATACTGTGCTTAAAACTTCCTTTTGCTTTGGGTTGCCATGTTTATAAATCAAAATTATGTGTCCTGAGGGAAAAAGGGAAGTAAAACTGCTTCCAACTGAAAAAAAGCCCAATGCCCAATGATTCATTTCAGTTCAAATCATAATTGAAAATGCAGAGAGGAAGAAATGATTCTCAACTGTTATTTTAATTTGCAATATCTGCTTCGTTAAAGACAAAACTATCAAGGTTCTTTTTTTAAAGACCAATTTACTGCTATAAATCTTTCTTCTTTGGCAAACTATACCTACTGAAGGCTTTCAGTTCCCTCTGTTTCATCTTTTACTAGGTGAAAACAATTATTGACTGTAACAACTGAGGCTAAAAAGACATCTTTAAAAAAGGATAACTATGATAAATTACTAAAGAGAAGCCAAATTATGTCTTAATTAACACTGGGACTTGCATAGCATTGCAGAGAAATGTGGAGATCTTGTGACCTATTTTGCATTCCGGGTAATTGCATTCAAATACTTATAGAGCTAGCAAGAAAAGGCAAATCAGTTTTGACAGCTTGGATACCCCAGTGGGCTTCTATCTGAGCAGCACATCTCCCTCTTCTACATTCCATTCTGCTTCAACCATCAGAATTCATTTCAATATATGCTCCCAAGATGGGCCAAATTGTAGCGTTATGGAATTTATTAGGGAGCTTTTCTGTTGACTTTAATAGTGCTACAATTTGGTTCTTGGATGCTTAAAAGGAATAAGATAGCTAAAAATTGACAACAACCAAGTCCATTTAGGGTCTGAGTTTTATGAGCATGGAAAAAAAAATAAAAAGTAAGTAACTATTTCAGAATACTTGTATGTATAGCTGTATGCATATTAGTATGTCCTTTATAATATAGCAGTATTCTGGGTTTGCCTCTATATCATGTGTGACAGCTTTTGAAAGGTGAACAATATTATTCCCTTGAATTCCCTTATGCTTATATAGTTACTGTAGGACATTTCTTAGGTAGTGGCAATATTGTGGGATATGATGGTTTTTAGGACTCTTGACTAAGGAGAAGACAAAATGTAATGTTATGATAGGAGTTTATTCCTTTATACCCCACTTCTCCCCCACTGAGGACTCAAAGTGATCTACAACATTCTCCCCTCCTCAAATTTATCTTCACAACCCTGTGAGATAGGTTACACTGAGTGTATGTGACTACTAGGGTAGCCATGTCCTATTGTCATGCCAGAGGGGGGATTAGGGGGCATTCCAGGGGTGGGTGAGGATGTCAGCAGGGTGACACTCTGCTTTTTTTGGGCAAGACTCTATGGTAAAAATGACCTCAAACCATAGAATTTTGCCCCAAAAGCAGAGTGTTGTCCCCCGACATCTCCAATGCACTGATGTCACTTCAAGGTGATTTCAGCACGTTGCACAAGGTGTCAGGGTAGGGGGGAATTTCCTCTCACCAGCCAGGTCACTGGCGGCGGGCAGGAATCCATGAAAGCCTGCCCATGAAAGTGGGGAATCCCCCACCTGGGGAATGGTCTCCAGAGTGATTACAGGTCGCCCAGCAAGCTTCCATGTCAGAGTGGGGATTGAAACCTGGGTCTCCAAGATCCTGGTCTGACTCTGTAATCACTATGCCACACTGGTTCCTGAATTGCTTTCTATGGCAATGCAAACAACCAAGCATAAGAAGTGCTAAATATTGAAAAAGAGGCATTTTAATACTTCAAAAATGTTCACAAAAACCAGATTAATTTCAGCTCAGCTCGAGTTCTAGCCTTGCCTTCATTGTGGTATTCACATTTTTGTAAAAAAAAAAAATGCCTGGAAGTTGCAAGGATGTGAGTCCTTAATATGTTATTTTTATATGTCTTGTGTTGTGATACAGTCCCAGAAAGACTGTGCTGTATGAGTTGTGGATTGCCTCCATCTCTCAATCTGAAGGGGCTCAGAGTTTGAGATTTGAAAGTGGGGTACAGTCTTTCCTTGGGGAAGGGCCATAGTGCATCAAAGGGAACTAGGTTAAATCCCTGATATTTCTCCTTAAAGGATCTCTGCTAGTGACATCCAGGGAGAAACACTGCTCAGGATTTTGGGTAGATGCTGCCTGTTGGAGTAGATAGTACCAGGATACAAGGACCTGTAATTTAAGTCAGTATAAGGCATCTTCTTAAATGTAATCTCTGACTTTAGACCCACAGAAATCCTTGCTCTGGTTTCCTATCTTTGCCCTCCATTCTCTCTTCTCCCCTAATTTTTCTGAGCAACAAAGGCCAAGGGAAGCAAAAATCATTTACACTTCTTGTTGCAGCAAACAAGCTGCCCCCTTCCCCTTTTGCTAACCTGTGATATAATCTACAGTTGTTCGATGGCAAGGCCAACACTGAGCAGACTCAGCACATCTGTCATTCATATCTTGCACATGAAGTTGTTTTGGGTGTTTTCTACCATTTGTGTCAAGACCAAGTACAGCAACTGAATGGGGGAAAAAAAATCAAAAGCAGTACAGCCATGATATATGGGAAGCCTGGACCAAAAAACCCCCCCCGCCAAAAAACAACAACCACAGAAGTCAAACCTCTTGAAAAGTAGAAGTTTGATGAATTGCAGGAAATAAGCAGATTAAAGAAGAGAATGATCTTTGCTACCATAATGAGTTGGTGATAGGAAATTTCACTAAGGTGATATTGAATTAAGGTTTGAGAGAGAAAGAGAGAGGGGGGGGGGAGAGAGAGAGAGAGCGTGGAAACTGGGTTACATTAATTAAGGGCCAAACAGTGAGACTAGGATTTGTAGTTTTTCTTTAAAAGTTACACAGCTTCTTGCTGGGTACTTTAGTCTTTATGTACATCCCCTCCCCAGTCTAAAACTCCATAAAGGAGAGGGAAAATAGATATCTGTATTGAGTTCAGAAGCAGTAGACTTCAGATTACCGAAAACTGGAGAACCAGTGGTTAGCATCACACCCAGACTGTCTGTGCAAGTTTCCACAATGGGGCATTTGGCTAGCCTCTGTTACCAGAAGGCATTCTGGATTGGATTGACCCATGGTTTGATCCAGCAAGATGGAAATTTCTCAATAAAACATTCAATAAAAGCTGTTCAGCCAGCAAATGAAATAAATACATTTATTTGGGAAGTGATGGCAATGTGTGTTCACAATAACGGGAAGCTAAGGAGAAGCTGTGGTTACCATGCAGTTACTTAAAGCACATTTAAGATACACATATCACTGTGGGTTTTCATTTGTTTCCACTTTTTGAGTCATTCTGAGAAACTCTACCAAGTTGTGCAAATTCCAAGCAGAGCAGAAGCACCAGACCTCCTTTTTTCTGCAACGTAAAAAAGAACAGATTTCACAGTGTAGCTTAAGCAAGGTAAACACAAAACACAGTTGTTCAGAGCAAATTCTTGAGGCAGGATGGATAATAAGAGCTTTGTTCAGTCCTGGCAAATGAGAACAATTCTTGTCATTAACCCCCCCCCCTCCCCGCCATCAAGAAAAAGAAGAAAAGAAAAAGGGAAGTACACACTTTTAAGTAGAAAAGTTGTTTGTCCTGGAAATAAGCTGCTGAAGTCGCACAAAACTGTGGTGGTGTGGTTTTTTGACTTGTTGGTTGAGGAAGAATTTTTTTGACAGGAACCGTTTGAATATTTATTACAAGATTATACCCTTCTGGGCTTATTTCTGCAGCCAGAATGTTAGGTAAATCACTTTAAAGCAAACAGCTCAGCATTCATTGGTGTGCAATACAGGAACCATTAAGGACGTTTATACACTTGTAGAAACAACCTCAACATCTAGGTGTAAATCTGAGAGTGTTACTTTTCCTCATACACCTCCTGAGATAAGTGGTGAGGAACAGGTAGAAGAAAATGACAAAAAGCTGGTTTTGAGGGCGGGGGCGGGGCAGAGCAGTCAGGGCAGCCTTATAATACCGATTATGCTTTTTCTACTTTATTTTCATAGTTAAAATGCTAGCTGTTTATATAATCCCACTGAACTAGACTAATCAGAATATTGAAGCAGCTAGCATGAAATAATTAATACAGTAAACCCACAATAACAATGACAAGATGCCACATTGAGGGCTTGATCTGTTCAAAGTTAAGCACTGTCAGATTATATAGGACAAAGAAGTGGAGACCTGGAAAAAGACCCCACAATATATGTGTGTTTTGCTGCTACTTTTTTACATTACCTTTACCACCCTCCTTTACTATAAATCTGAACTTTATTTTGCATTTTGTTTCTCAACTTCCATTTAGATTGTCTGCTTTTGCCAATACCATTTCCATGTAAGTAAGGTTCTGTTTTGCCACTTATGTTATCTTTTTTTTTTAAAAAAAAAATCACAGTCTTTTGTCTCAAAAGTTTTTCTTTTTGCACACAACCTTATGTCACCCTGCTTTGGGCAGTTTTTAATTCTCAGCGACTTAGTAACAACTCATTTTGTTCTCATCACTGGCTTGCTTGTTGTGATCTATTTTATTCCCGCTCGTTGCATATTTTTGCATATTTCATCCATAAAAATGTTTTGACAATTCCTTTTCTTTCATTTTATTATAGGAATGTTCTAACCTGGATTGTTCTAGGATTTGGATGAGTGGGATGCTCACTTCTGTTCCCATTCCACTCAGATCTCCACTGCTCTCAAATGTACTTTGTGGATGAGCAAAATGCTCAGCGTTGCTTGCTTGCTAGTTAGTGTCACCCTTTCCCCACCAGCTGTCTTCTCTCTCCTTGTATCTATACACAGCCCTCAGCTGCTATTACTCATCCTCACAGTTCTCCAACAATGCATGCAAGGAAGGATGTTTTCTGTCCCATTTTTTTAATTAAAAAATACTTACTTAGGTTACTGCCTTCTTGTAACCTCCACTGGGGTGAGAGACCTGTTACGACAGTCTACCCCCATAGGAT
>NW_015175360.1:203918-255432 GCF_001447785.1 Gekko japonicus | reverse complement strand
TGTTGTTCTCTGGAAATCTGAAATGGCCCTGGGTAGCTGATATAATTGTTCCCAAGTGCCCTCTTCAATTTAGAGCCAATTCAGCTCATTGGTTCTCCGGAGAGCTGGAAGCAAGCAACAGTGATGCCCTAAGCAGAGTTGGGTTTGACTCGCCCGCGTTTTGGAAAGAGTATTGGATAGGAGTGCATTTCTCCTTGAGGAAAATTGATGAATCATTATGGAATAGCTATGAGATAATGAAGACACATCTTGATGAGTATTGATGTTTGGAGGAAGTTCTTTACGAAAGGTCTACTTTGGAGAATTTCGTCACATCATCGGAAACAGAAGGAGATCTATTTGTATTTTTGTATTATCTTTGTAATTTCTGAGTGGTCTATTATCATATTGTTAAATTATAAGTATTGTTTGCACGCTTTGCAGTTTCTATTATCATTTGAATTAGCCATACTAACTGCAACCCCCTATCTTTGATGCGGACTTCTTCAGAAACAGCTAGAATATGAGTCCATCTGTCGTATTTATTGGAAAGTGGAGTGATTTCAGATGCCAAATGACATTAGCAAGCAAACAATAACAGAAGGTGTGATTGAATTAGGTGTGATATGCTGAGAGATAGTAGGTGTGGAGAAATCAGCACTGGTAACTAGACAGGAAACCTATGTCTCAATTCAATCCAGGTGGATTCTTGAGCTTTATTATCAGTTGCAATTCAGCAGTCTCTCTAATCTCCCTTTGAAATTCCTTTGTAAGATAACTGCTACTTTTAGGTCAGCAACCAAATGTCCTGGAAGGTTAAAATGTCCCCCCACTGGTTTTTGAATGTTGTAGTTTCTGATGTCAGACTAATGTCCATTAGTTCTTTGTCGAAGGGACTGGTCTGTTTGTCCAATGTAGAGAGCGGAAGGGCATTGCTGACACGTGATGGCATAAATCACATTAGAGGGTGAGCAGGAGTAGCAACCTGAGATGGTATGGCTGACGCTGCTGGGTCCAGTGATGGTGTTGCTAGGTCCCACTGTACCCAGTAACATCAGCCATACTACCAGAAATAAGAGACCTTAATAACTAATGCTAAAAGTTTTAACACCAAAAACAGTTTTACATTTAGGTCCTTAAGACTGTACGTCTTGTGGTCTCATAGCACTACACTCATACACAAATGCTGACCCCTTCAAGAGTTTAACAATCTCACAAAATCATTTGCAGAAAACTTTCCTAAACACACATACTGGATTTTACAACTTGATTAAAACATGCTGTAATACCACACTCATCTCTGGCTCTGCTGTCTTCCCTCTTTCCTTCCCGTTAACTTAAACCCCAAGTTTGGGTTTTTCAGAATGACACATTTCCACTTCTACATCATTGTCATTCCTCCACTAATGAGGTGGCTCTCATTTACCTCCCACACTGGATGAAACACAAATGGAGCTGAGATTTTATTTCTGTGGTAAAGCTGCTCAGTCAGATAATGCTACTTGGAACAGATATAACCTCTCCATTCTCAGTGGAATAGCACTCTGTGTTGTTCACCCTATCTAGGGAATAGATGAGCCCTGGGCATCTGGCACGTGAAGCGACACTCAGTTTAAACAAATGATCTAAGTAACTGAAAGTACAGTTGGCTTCTCTTTGGCTTTTTTTTTTTTACTGGTTTAGGCTAACTTAGAAAAACTTTTCCAATATTCCATTCTGCCCCTTCACTTTCTGGCTCTGGAGCTGCAGCTAAGTCAAAGAGTAAGCGCATAAACTTTTGTTTATTTTTTCTGTTCCAGATTTCATGTCCTATTCTATTTCCTTAAACAAACCTGTGGTTTATTTCAAACCTCTGTTCTGGCAGTGAGCTTTACCCACTTGAAATTATGTGACCTGGACAAGTTCATATGATATGTGGTCCTACGTAGGATGGGAAGGGAGCATGAGAGCATGAGCATGCCTTTCCTTTTCCCCTCACCCAGTCCCCATCTGTGATGTCACTGGCTATGCAAACACTGGTGTAGTGCAGGTATACATGTCGTCGTCCCCCCCCCCGATTTTAATGCAGGAGATTGATCAGCCATTTGGGGTCCTCATGCACTGAATCAGGCCCCATTCACGTGTTATGACACCATGTAGGTGACCAGGGGTGTCAGAGAAGCAGCAGAGTTGTTTCCACACAAATGTCTTGCTCTGTCTTGGCTTCCTTACAGCAGGCTGTTTTGGGGAATATCCACATGAATTGTTCTATAGTCATCCTGCTGCTGCGTTTCCCCCTAGCTTGGCTGTATTCTTTGCCAAACCCGGGCTGCTTCCATATGGAGATGATTCTCTGTGTAGCAGTCAATGCCACTGTGAATGCAGAAGCGTTCACAGTGGCAAGGGGGGAGTGCCCACACAGCAGCTTTCCCCACACTTGCCTTGCCTCAGTCCCTCCATGGCCACCATTCCCCCGTCTATTGAATGGCTTTTTCCCTTTTAAAAAGTATGATTGGGGAAATGTTGCACTAAATAAGAAAGGAATGCATAGTTCAGATACACCAAAGCAGAGGCAAGTTTAACAAATCTTGCTTTGCAGTAGGAGATTCTGTATTGAAAACCCTTTCCCTATCATGTATCTATCATCCGCCATAGAAGAAGAAGAGTTGGTTTTATACCCTGCCCTTCACCTGGCGTCTCAGAGCGACTTACAATCTCCTTTCCCTTCCCCTCCCCACAACAGAGACCCTGTGAGGTAGGTGGGACTGAGAGAGCTCTGAGAGAACTGCTCTTGAGAGAACAGGTCTCAGAGAACTGTGACTGAGCCAAAGTCACCCAGCTGGCTGCCTGTGAAGAAGTGGGGAATCAAAACTGGTTCTCCAGATTAGAGTGCGCTGCTCTTAACTGCTACACCACACTAGAAAGGTAAACAGAGAAGGGCTGAACAGAAATGACAGTCACACCAAATTAGTCCTGACAGGATCTAAGCAACAGCTTACCCCAAGCAAGAGAAAACAGGAAGGATTAGCTTGACCTTAAATCAAAATAAGTCTCAGTGAGTTCAATGGGACCTGCTTTTTAATAAGTATACTTAAGTGTTTAGCTATTGTGGAATAACAGTGTGGATCTCTTTAATGTAATAGAGAACAATTCTTTGCACATTGTTTAAATGACATCATCAACAATATTCTTGACTAATAGATTCCACTGTGATGTGAAGGAAATTTCATAACTTACTAAGAAGCTGAGGGGAAGCTTCCTCCCCTACCCCTCTTCCCTTACAATATTTAAAATAAACAACAAACACATTCATTTTCTTGTATAGGCTGTATGATTGTGCTTTAGAAGAAAAAGAAGAAGAGATTGGATTTATAACCCACCAATCACTACCTGAAGGAGTCTCAGAGTGGTTTACATCCCCTTTTCCTTAGCCTCCTCACAACAAGCACCCTGTGAAGTAGGTGAGGCTGAGAGAGCTCTCTCGAGAACTGCCCATGAGAGAACAGCTCTGAAAGAGCTTGTGACTGACCCAAGGTCACACCAGCAGCTGCATGTGGAGGAGTGGGGAATCAAACCCAGTTCTCCCAGATTACAGTTTGCACTCCTAACCACTACACCAAACTGGCTCTCTCTAGGAGTGGGGGTGAGCTAGCATGACCTTATGAGCAGTGTTCCCTCTAAGCCGAGTTAGTGTGAGCTAGCTCAGTTTTTTAGCCTTCAGCTCACAGATTTTTGTCTTTGCTCAAGAAGGATGGCTCCAGAGCAAACTAATTCATGCAGTAGCCAAATCACTCGCTCACAACTTTAATGCCAGTAGCCCACAAAGTAGAATTTTTGCTCACAACATTCCACAGCTTAGAGGGAGCATTGCTTATGAGCAGCTGCCTTTTAATGAAGTCCTATTGTCCACTGAGGGTATAGCTTTTCCTGGGATGCTGAGGCTGAAACCTGACTTTTGAACATTGGTGATTCTGGCTGAGACTCTCAGGACACAGCTGTGCAGTGCAAGAGAACTATAATTACTAGTCTACAAGGGAAGAAGACAGAGCCCCCCCCCCTTCCCGGTCCATCAGCACGGATTCTTTGGTATGCCCCATTTTAGGCTGCAGATGAGCTGTAAAGACAGGCCCACAGGCTGCATCATCCATAGCTGGCAGATGAGAAGAGGACTCTTGGTTTTCCATGTCCCAGGGATTCTCAGCCATAGGATCAGGTATGAATGGCTGAAGATGATACTTGAATCAGAGCTACTGTTTTTTTAACATAGGCAATGTATCCTATAAAGTACTGAGACTGATGCATGTAGGAGTGATTTCAGCTCATACTTTATTATATACAGGAGAACTTGAGATGCCGTAGCCGGGCCAGAGGCCGGCTTATATCCACATAGCAAACCACACCCAAACACACACCCACACCCGTGATAGGATGTTTACAGGGTACCCCAGTCCCATAGGTCAACTCTCGGATCCTAGCCGTCCGATAGGTGCGCCCTAGGATCCGTTCAGGCTATTGTCTCTGGAAGCAAAGCTTGGGCCATTCGCATGGCCACGTGCAGACCTGACCGTGTGCGCGGTTTCTCTGGGTATACAACACATCCAGATCCTGCTAGTTCTGCTAGTGGAGTGAAGGAATCTTCCCTGATAAAATATGCTTGTCTGAATGTCTCACATCAGGTTACAGCTTCATCCACTGGAGAAAAGTGCCTCTGCTTGTGGAATGGATCCACAAGATCCCACCTAAGTTCTGCATCTTTAATTCTGCATCACTTAAATAAATCAGTAATTTATTTATTTATTGGATTTTTAAACCACCCTTCCCTGAGGAACAGGGCTCAGGGCAATGTATAACAGTGAAGCTGTTGATCATGCAGAGATTATATGCTAATTGAACCTGAAGGTTCTCTACACAGATAAAGTGTTCCAGTGGCACAGCTAGGATTTTGGACTAGAGCACACTATTACTCCCTCTGCACTTCCACTCAGCCTTGGAGTTTGCACAAACAACATATTGCTCCAAAAACTGCCCATATTTGTCTTTATTTACAGCCTCTCGTTTCTAGTACCCACTTTTTAGTTGACTAGTGCTAGACATTGTGTAAACCACAAAAATGGAAAAGCTAGAAGTTGCAAAGCCTTCTTCTCTATATAAGTTACTATTTTATACAACCCCAAAGCCAAATTGAACTGTACGAAATATGCTAGTAAATATGGGAATGAAAGACACTGAATGTTATACACAAACTGAAACAACAACGTTAGCGTTGTTGACTTTTGGTAGGCAACTGTGGCCTTCCTGCAACCCAGATAAGCTGTCAGCAGCAGTTTGATGTGGGCTTAGGCTAGTGTTGGCAGGAGGTATCTTGATTAGTCTGTGACTGTGGGACAATTGTTGCCAGAGGCTCTGCCTTTACTCTTGGGTAGCCCCAAAGCAGGGGCACCCCACTTTCTAACCTGAACAAAAGTCCCCAAGAGTCAAGCACTCTCAGCTTGAACCACAGAGTCAGACTGCAAGTACTCTGCAAAAAGGGATTTCATATTTAGGTGACAATAAGGCAACCTCAGAGCAAACTTCCAGTCTTTCTCCTCCACCCAGAAGAGAGATGCTTATGGAATGACAATGAGTTCCATCAGATGAAGTATCTACATTTCTAATGTCTATTCACCTGGCAAATAACCCTGTCTCCAGTAATTCTTTGTCTGAATACTTGTCTTTCCTGATCTGTCCCTCAGGATACCGGGATAAACCAATCAATCATTCAAATGTTTAGCAATCTAATCACGGTCCCATCTCCCATCTTTTGTCTGTATCCGGGAACCTATTCAACTGCCTTGGCAGAACCATCAAGGGTCATAAAATCCATTCAACTAGCCCCAGTACAGGCATCCAACACCTAGCTAAATCCAATCAAGATATTGTCAGTCTCATCATAGCCTAACACTGCCTCTCTGGAACTTCAGTAGTCACATCCAGGCCTGGCCCATCTTGATGCCACGCACCCCTGGGACTCATCATTGGTCCAGGTAATCTATTGTTCTCACCTGCGACCAGCCCCCAAGGCCTTCCATTGGTCTGCCTTGTTTTCCAGTGTCTATAACCATTCAAGCAGATGGCCTCAGACCATGTCCTTCTGCCCTGATGCCAACTGGCAGTCCACCACAGGCCATAATCTCATCTCCATGGACCCCTGCACATCTGGACAGGTTGTATCACCCCTCTATAAGCTATCAATCACCTCTGCTTTCTTAGTTACGTATTGTGTGTGTGAATGTTTGATCATTGTTTGTATGCTTGAGAATATTTAGTAAAGAAATCGTTATTTTAGCCACTCAGTTTCTATGCCTATTCCTGGGTTCTTGGAAATTCTAACTCCAGTATACACAGGTCTGATCCTATAGTTATGCCAATTGCTCATTAATATCATAATTCCCCAATCTATTATTAAGAAATAGAGCAATTTGGGTAACACTGTAGCTGTGATTGCAGAAGGTCCCAGGTTCAATCTCAGCCTCTCCTGTTTGTGGTGGAAAGTGCCATCAAGCTGCAGCCAACTTATGGTGACTCCATAAGGTTTTCAAGGCAAGAGATGCATAGCAATCCTGGACTTCTTTGGTGGTCTCCATCCAAGTATTAACCAAGGCTGACTCTGCTTAGCTTCTGAGATCCGATGAAATCCAGCTGGCATGTGCCATTCAGAGCAGGGCATATCCAGTTAAAGGTTCTCAGGTAGCAGGCACTGAGAAAGACCTGTCTGTGCCAGGGACTCTGGATAGCCACTGTCAGTCAGACAAGAACATACTGAGTTAGATAGTCCAATGGTCTCATTTGGTATAAGGTAGCTTCATAATCTCTTTAGACCTACCTGCTGTTGTTCTGAGGTTTCATCCACATGTAGTTGGATATTGTGCTACTGTTGCACTTTATTTATTTATTTCAATTTATATCCCACATTGCTGGTGCAGCACTGGCTCTAGGCGGCTTACACAGTTAAAATGCAATAGAACCAATAAATACAATAAAAATTCACAAATAAAAGACAATTACATAAGGTGCTAATACATACAGATGGTGGCAATATACAGATATCTATACATGGTCCGATAAGAAAGGCCATGTCCAGCATAGCAATATAGGGCTGTGGCCTGTTCAGTTTACGATGGTTCGTCAGTGGTGGCTCCTAATTGAAGGCCTGGTGGAAGAGCTCCATTTTACAGGTCCTGCAGAACTGTAGAAGGTCCCACAGGGCTCTTATGTCCTCCAGGAGCTCATTCCACTAGTGCGGAGCTGCCACTGAACATGCCCTAGCCCTCATAGTGGCCAATCTGGCGTCTTTCGGTCCAGGAATAGTCAGGCGATGTTGGGTCCCTGACCTCAGTGCTCTCTGGGGCACATATGGGGAAAGGCGGTCCCTCAGGTAGGCAGGCCCCTGACCATATAGGGCTTTAAAGGTCAAAACCAGCACCTTGAAACAAATCCAGTATGCTATTGGCAGCCAGTGCAATGCCTTCAGCTCATATGGAGAGACCCATCAACAGCCTGGCTGCCGCATTTTGCACCAGCTGCAGCTTCCAGATTTGGGACAAGGGCAGCCCCATTTAGAGAGCATTGCAGTAGTCTAACCTCGAGGTGACCATAGCATGGATCACTATTGCCAGGTCATTGCGTTCGAGGAAGGGAACCAACTGCCTGATCAGCCGTAGATGGTAAAAGGCTGCCTTGGCAGTGGCTGCTACCTGGGCCTCCATTGTTAAGGTGGCATCCAGGAGCACTCCCAGACTCCTGAACCTCAGCGCTGACACCAATGGCACCCCATCGAAGGTCAGTAGTGGGATCCCTACCCCCGGACCACTCCGACTCAGGCACAGGACCTCCATCTTCGTTGGATACAATTTCAATCAGCTCTGCCTAAGCCAGCTCACCACGTCTTGAAGTGCCCGCTCCAGGTCATCTGGGGTAGAGTCGGACTGGCCGCCCAGCAACAGATATAGCTGGGTGTCATCTGCATATTGGTGACACCCCAGCCTTTGCCTTTGGGCAATCTGGGCAAGGGGGCACATGTGGATGTCAAACAACATCGGGGATAACACCGCCCCTTGAGGAACCCCGCAAACCAGCAGGTACCTGTGGGACATCTGTTCCCCTACCACCACCCTCTGTCTCTGACCTGGGAGAA
The DNA here is from genome assembly GCF_001447785.1 of Gekko japonicus. Taxonomy (NCBI): domain Eukaryota; kingdom Metazoa; phylum Chordata; class Lepidosauria; order Squamata; family Gekkonidae; genus Gekko; species Gekko japonicus. The sequence goes on along the minus strand of NW_015175360.1, from coordinate 247,301 downwards.
AGGAGATGAGCCATTGTAAGGCAAGCCCCTGTATCCCAGTGTCAGCGAGATGGTGGATCAGCAACTGATGGTCGACCGTGTTGAACACTGCCGACAGGTCCAACAGCAACAGTGCTGCCTTGATTCAGATGCCTCTGGAGGTTGTCTGTGAGGGCAACCAGTGCCATCTACGTCCCATGGTCTGGCCTCAAGCCGGACTGGAATGGGTCTAGCATGGAAGTGTCATCCATAAAGCTCTGCAACTGAATCACCACTGCTCTCTCCGGTAATTTGCTCAAATAGGGCAAATTGGAAACCGGCCAGTGGTTGGCCAATTCGGCCAGGTCCAAAAATGGTTTTTTCAGGAGAGGGTGGACCATCGCTTCCTTGAGTGCCCCGGGGAACAGTCCCTCCATGAAGGACATGTTGATAATATCCCTAAGGGCACCTAGCAACCCCTCACAGCCAGCTTTTATAAGCCATGAAGGGCACGGGCCAAGGCTGCACATGGTTGGGCGTACCATTGCAAACAGTCTGTCAGCTTCCTCCTTTAGCAATCATTTGTGCCTGGATTTTCTTATAGCAGAATCAGAGTTGGAAGAGACCTCCAGGGTCATCTAGTCCAACCCCCTGCACAATGTAGGAAATTCACGAATACCCCCCCCCCCCACACACACACATGGAAATCTAATTATGAATGGCTGGTCAATGATAGTGCAGTATTCCATGATGTGTGGATACAGCTTCTCATCTCTGTTCTCTATAGCAGCCCGGACTAGACCTATGAGCACCCTCAGTGTGTATGTGTGTGTGGGGAGAGTTCCTGCAGAATGTGGCCATAGTCATATCAACTGTCTGTTGCTGTTTCATTTGGGATGGGGGGGGGAGGCAGCAGACAGCAAAAGACATGCTCCCCTCTAAGGCAGGCACCCGGTGCCCTCAAGCCCTCAGAAACTGTCCCGCTTGCTCTATTAGGCACTATAACACTGCTCTCTTCATAAAAAGATACCAACTCACTTACTTTCACTACAGTGATTTAAACCAGATCCAGAGAATTTGGATATTCGATTACCTGGATGCAAATTCCAGTGAGTACCAGGACTTAGTTTAATTGTTATATTTTCCTCAACAGGATTCAAATGGACTTAAATTTTAATGTGAGCATATGCCACTGCATCTAATACTGAAAGACAGCATGAGAGAAATAGTGCTCACAGTTCTCTAAAGCAGCTTTTACTTTATACCATGATGGCCTCTAGTGGATCGCTAGCAACTGACAGACAGCTCAATCATTTCCTCATAGTTGCAAGCTGCCAACTCCAGCTGTCTTTGACATTAATGCTCGGCCTCTGACTGACAGAGGCCTTGTCCTTGGATGGAGCTCCTGAGGCCTAGCTAGTGTATTGAACTCTCTTTTTAGTGTGTTGATTTACTGCCCCTGCTGATCACTCATTGATTGATCCATTCCATTTTCCCTCTCAGTTTGCTCACAGGGCACCCCAGAAACCATCCTTTAGCAATATATTTTGTTTATGATTTCCTTAGGAGTAAAGGAAGAAAAACAAACCCAGCCTGTGCACCTGCTATATTTAATACACAGAATTTCAGCAGGGGTGGAAGAGAAAGAGAAGTCTGTAGTCAGGCAGATCCCATATGGAGCTAACATTAGCTATCCTCCATATTAGAGGCCAGTCAGTTTTCTCAGAAATAAAATTGTTATTTTATTTACAACCTCTCAGCTTTGACCTCAGCAGAGTGCCTTTCCCATTGCTATGAGAAAATAATACAAATAAAGAGAGTATTGGATCCAATTTAAGATAGTTAAATGACATTCAAGATGCCTTCCATCTAATCATACATAGATATCTGTAATTATCTTTTATGGTTTCAGGCTGCTATGATCATTATGTAGCTGGTTAAAGGCACAGAACTGAAAATAGTGCCAGGAGAAACTGAATTTCACAACTGGACATCATTCATTTGCAGCCATTGTAATGTACTTGAAAGTACTCCGCTCCCCTCAAAACAAACCCGCTTTAATTCTATACCTAGATACAAGTTTTAATAGAAATAAAATAATATTTTAACAAAAAAATGACATGGGTTACACAAGCATCAAACTAAACCATTTACAAATACAGAATGTGATTAGAGCATAGGGCTGCCAAATCGGGCTGGGGGGGCGGGGAAACCCCCGCTTTGGAGGCCCAATTTCCGCCACGGCGGAATCGGGCCCCGCGGGGAACCCCGCCCCCGGTGTGCGCATCACTAGGAAGTGACGTGGGCATGCTGGGCACGCTGGGGGCGGGGCCACGGCCATTCAAAGGAAAACTCGAAACTCACTCGACGCCAGCCAGGAGCCCCCCGCTCCCGACGAAGAATTATTTGGCAACCCTATTAGAGCAATTCATTCATTTAGATATTTATACCCCACTGTCCCTTACCAGTAGCTTACAACATTCTCTCCCCTCCTCCATATAACAGCAACCCTGTGGGGTAGAGTAGGGAAGAAAAGAGAGTGAGTAGCTGAAAATTATTCTGCAAACTTTCATGGTGGAGTGGAGATATGAATCTGGATCTCCAAGACCCTAGTCTGACATGCTCATAGCTACACAATGCTAGCTGAGCTCTCATATAGATATGTTCAGATCTTCTTTATTTAGATTATAGCTCACATTTCTCCACAATGGGGACCCAACGTGGCTTACAAATAGGGTTGCCATATGCCTGCTGGGCATAGCTTGCCAGCACTCTGGGACCTGGCAGGAGAAAACAATTAAAAAGCCACCATTGGCAACAGTGTGACATCACTTCTGGGAAAACCTGGTAGTGGCATCATGCCTTTCTAGAAATTAGTAGAAACTCTGTTAAAACCTAGAGTTTTGCTGGAACTGCTGGAAACTATAGAAAAACCTGGACATGATGTTAGTCCTCTCCAGGAATGGCCCAAAAACCATAGGAATCTGGTGTTTTCTAGAGAGGTGTGATGTCACTTCTGGGTTCCCCCCATGTCTCCACCTCCCACCTGATTTCCCACTGGTTGCCACTCACAGCATCATTCTCCCCTCCTCCATTTCCCCCTCATATCAACCTTGTAAGGCAGGTTAGACCAAGATATAATCAGATATAGAGGAGCTTTTCTCTGTGGATCAAATTATTTTTGTTCTGTCAAGACCTCTGTGTCTTCAAAACTCTGTTCCTTTCACAACTTCTCAGTGTGGCAATTTCCTGAAAAGAAATGTCTTATGAAACTTATGAAACTTTCTCATGAACCAAAAAGAGAAAAAGGAAGGAACTGAAAGATCATTATTTGATGATTATTATGAAAACAATAGATATAAGAATTAACTAGTTGCATGACAACATTAGTGCAGGTTTTCCAAGGCTTTTTTTCCCTGGGAAATCGCACTGGAATGGAGTTCCAGAATGTCTTTGACAAAATTGTTTTAAAAATGTTCAAAAGTTCATGAGTTTTCAGTATATAGATTGAAAGTTTCATTTCCCTGTTGAGAGTTCCAGCACCATTTTTTCCAAAAAGAAAAAAGAAAAGAAAAAGCTTTGCCTAAATCATATCGGCAGTTGGATGTGAAGGGTGGACTAGCTGGCCAGGAATAATGCAGTAGCTGTTAAAAATCTTACTCTGTGAATCCCATAAATGTGCTGGGAAAGGTAGTCATTTGGAAGCCATAAACATATGATAAACTCTCGTGTTATCACTCATATCTGAATTTCTGAACGGATGAAGAGGGGCAGATGGGGAATGACTAGCTGATAATGGGACAGACTGGCCAGGAACAGAAGAGGAAGGAGCTAAGGAACAGGGAATGGTTAGGAAGAAGTGAAGGGTTAAATTTGGGAATGAGAGCAGAATAGGAAAGAAGCAATTATATTTTGCCCATCTTGAATAGAATGAGTCTAGTGATTTTGTGCTCATAGAGGTGGAAGAAGGTTCTGGAAAGAGCCAGCTACAGTGATAGAGGGCTAGGGATGCTCCTCTTATGCACCTGGATTTGCTTGGGTGCCAGGGGAAGAGGCCTGGTTTTGGCCTAGATTGGTAAGGAACTAGGATCCATGATGGCTTTGGACCAAAACGTCAGACCCTGGTTGCTACTGGAAGACTTTTGGTTGTATTCTGATTGGTGCTACCTTAAGTTCTGAGACCCTATTGGCAAAACCCTGGTATCTGGCTGTCATAGGATAGTACAGTTCTACGGTAGAAGGGGGCACCAGAAGATGCCCAGGTGATGGGATGGAGGGGATCAGAATGGGATTCTGAACGTAGGTGATTGAATTAGAATGGAGGGGCAATCTTGAGTTAGATCTACTTGCAATATCTAAGAGGTGGGGTGATGCCCTTTCTTGGGTTTGTGATTTAATCACCTGGGATCTGTATTGTGAGGTAGATTTTGAAGGCTTTGGTTATTGTCCTGCCAACCCATCTCAGCTCCAGGTTGAGAAATACCTGGAGCTTTTGACAGTGGAGCCTGGGGAGGGCAGGGTTTGGGGAGGGAAGGGACTTTAACGGGGTTATAATACCATAGGGTGCAATCAGATGGGCTGTTCGGTCTGATGTTGCCCCTTCTCCCTACCAGATTTAATGTGCTCATCCAGACAGTGACATCTGTCTTCCATTCTGTTCCGTTCCCCAGTTGTCAGCCCCCCCCCGTCTTCACCCCAGACTTCCTTGACACTGGAGAAAGTCTGGTATTTACAGCTCAAATTGTCCCACCATGCATTTCCAACTTGTGCTCAAGACATTGGAGATCTGCGGCTTCTGCTCCCTGGCCACCATTTCCCCCCCTCATTTAGTGATATGCACATAACCACATATTCACCCATGGCGACTAAGTGGTTCTGAGCATGTGCAAAGTAGAGGGGTTTTTTTAAAAAAAGAACTGTGGTGTCAGTCAGGCAGGCAGGCATTTATTACGGCAACAAGCCATAGAACTGTGGTGTGTCTGGTCAATCCCTCTCTGGAACAAATAGCTCTGGAGAGATTAGAGGTAAGGCCAGACTGCTCCAAGTCTGCCGTACAGTCCACCTTCCAAAGTGGCCATTTTCTCCATGTGAACTGATCACTGTCACCTGTAGATCAGCTGTAATCCCAGAAGATCTCCAGCCAACACCTGGAGGTTGGCAACCCTACATGCCAGTGCTTATGATAAAAAGGAGTGAGGTGGTTTGAGAGTTGAGACAAAGGAGTATTGAGTGATGTTCTCTCGGGAAATTCAAGCAGTTGGCTACTTCTGGTTGAAAGCACCTAGAGAGGCTTCATGCCTTGATGGGGAGATCCTGCTTTTAATATCATACTAGATTCATTTCCCTGCACCAGAAGGCAAACGGGTATTGGAACACAAATGGCATGGGTCTCAGTGTATGTGTGAGGGTATTTGGATGCCACGCAACATGTATACTTTAAAAAAAATCAAGTGTTAGAGCTTTTCAAAGACTGAACCACTTTAGGCTGCATGTTGGGGACTACATGACTGAACACACTGTCATCTGACAAGCCTTCAATTTCTTGGCCTCTGTTTTGGGCCATTTACAAGACAAAACTGAGAACTAGTAGGGCAAGAATAGGACCATACGTAACTACACATACTCTCACTATGCTCACTGGAAAAAATGTATTCTCCTTCCTCCTTTCAGCCAATCAGGCAGCATGTTGTTAGTTAGGAAAAAGGAAACTTGTCTTCAAGCAAGCACCTAGCCAAATAACTGAGTTCAGAATCTGGCTCCAACTCAATTCTTGCATGTCTGGTTCTCCTACTGCCTTGTGAGAAGAAAAATTCAGTTCCTGGCACAGTTTACATGCCTCTGCCTCTCCACTGCTCTTTCCCTTGAATTTACCTTTTGAATGACTGGCTGTTCAGACATTCACTGAGGTAGAGTTGCCAACCTCCAGGTAGTGGCTGGAGATTTCCCGGGATTTCAACTGATCTCCAGATGATAGAGATCAGTTCGCTTGGAGAAAATGACTGCTTTAGAAGGTGGACTCTATACTATAGCATTAGACCCCCATTGAAGTCCCTCCCCAAACCCTGCCTTCCTCAGGCTCCATGGCCAAATTCTCCAGGTATTTCCCAACCCAGAGCTGGCAGCCCTGTACTGAGGACTTGGATCTCCATTTCAGACAGCTAGCTGTAAGCCCGGCTTAACTTTTTGCTCTCTCTCTCTTTTGCCTGTTATACCCTCTTCTTAAGCAATTCACATTGCACAGTGTATGCATTCAGAACTGTTGTGTATTAACATGAGCATTCTTGTGCTGAGCATTACCACTGTATGCCTAATATTATTGTGCTTGAATGTGCTAGTTATTCACTTCAATCAACTGTCTTTGATTCCAGCACATTCAAGGTCTTAGTTCTTCTTCCAGACTCACACAAGGGGCCTTGCTACTCTGTCAAAAGATCTTTCCGTAACCATTTATGTGTTATTGCCAGACTAGATGCATTCTCTTAAGCTGCTGGTAAAACATAGGCCAGCAGCAGTGAGAGGCAGTAAAACCAGGGTTTTCTTCCTTCTGGTCTGGCTACCCTAGTGTGAAGTTGGAACTGGAAAGTGGGACCCACTCACATAGACACATGTCCAGGGAGTACACATCCTCCTTATCACACATGAAAAACTAACATGACTAGGAGAAAGGTTCAGCCTAGTATTTCCCTTTTTTCTATGTTGCTTTTTTCTAGTTTTTCTTGCTAGTTTTCTATGTTGTGCTTTTTTGTGTGTGGGAGAAATCAAACAGGTAGGATTGCCAAGTCTGGGTTGGAAACTACCTGGAGACTTTGGGGGGGGGTGGATCCAGGAGAGGGTGGGGTTTAGGGAGGGGAGGGGCCTCAGCAGGGTACAATGCCCTAGAGTCCACCCTTCAAAGCAGCCATTTTCTCCAGGGGAGCTGATCTCTGTTACCTGGAGATCAGTTGTAAAAGCGGGAGATACCCAGGCCCCACCAGGAGGCTGGCAAACCTCTCCACCTGCAGCGTGAAGTGGTCCAGTTCTATAAAATGTCTGCCACTTGATTCTGCCCATTGTATAAACTGACCTGTACAACAGTAATTTATTCCTCTAATGCTTAATCTAAATATGGGTTGTACCCATGGACAGGGATGAGAATTGTGGGTAGCGGCAAAAGGCAGCAAGTCCTTGCCCCACTTGAGACCCCGAATCTGAGGACCTATATCCTGGATCCAAATCTAATCCCTGACCCCCTGTGCATAGCCCTAAAGTTCAGGCACTCTAAGAAGTGTTACATTACTGGGTTTCTCTCAAAGTAGCTACGGGAAAAGTCTAAAGACTGAAACAGAGGAGGTCATTCTTCACAGTACAGTTCATGAAATTAAATTAGGGGAAACAAGAACAACACTAAGGCATATCTGTCAGTGACTGAAAGCAGAAAGAGCTATGTCGCTTAGACCAGATTAAAAAAACACATATAATTGAAGGATTTGCAGGCTCGAAGAGCTGGAAGAATGTCAAGTTCTTTTATTGGACTCAAGAGAAAATTTCTCTTAATATTCTATTTCATTCAGAACTAGTCAAGGATTAGTGGTTTTTGGAGAAACAGGTCAATAGTCATCCACAGGAAGCCTGCTGAAAGATTAATTCTGATAGTGAAAAGTATGCAGACGGAGAGTGATTTCAGCTAAGCATACCTTTATTTAGTTCAGGACAAAGACGAAGGGACCAGCTCGCAGGCTGGTTATATAGGTTCAGAAAACCCGCCACCAAGTACCCTTAAACACACCCCCTACTCCCGATAGGCTATTTACAGTAACCGGGCGACCATTGGTCTCCCGGCTGAGAAGCGGGCCCTTTGATTGGGCCGGCTAGGATCCTACGGACCCATTGTCTTTGGACATGAAGCTATTGAAGAGTTGTGCCTGGCCAGCCCGGGCAAGTCCGGGCATGTCAGGCTGAATACATAACACCCCTCCCCCCTTGGTTCAGAAGGCACCCACAGACGAAGTCCTTCAAGTAGGCAGGTGGCTTCTTGGGGCGCGTCGAGCGTCGGGGCTCCGGGGTAGCGATGGGTTCGGTCTCGGGGGCCCTGGGAACCGAGGGGCTCGGAGCCGGCGAGGGCGCCGAGGAGGCAGGACAGGCTGGCACCACGGTGTGAGGTGCCTCGGGTTCCTCACGGAGAGGCGGCTGTGGATCCGGTGCCGGGAGTGGGGCCGATGTGGCAGGCTCTGGGTCCTCGTCCGGATCCTCAGGGTCCAGCTGTAGCGTGCGACGGCGCAGCTGATCTATGTGCCGGTGGAGGATCTGGCCATCCTCGCTGGAGACCTCGTACGAACGGGGGCCCTTGACCCGTACAACTCGGGCCGGGATCCATCGGGGCCCCTGGCCGTAGTTTCGTGCGTACACCGGGTCCTCTGGAAAGAACCCTCTGGCCGACTCGTACGTCTCGGTGCCCGGGGCCTCCGGGGTTGCTCGGTCTGGGTGTAACCGATCCAGTCGGGAGGCCAGGCGGCGGCCCAGCAGTAGTTCGGCCGGGGAGCGGCCGGTCGTGGTGTGTGGCGTGGTACGCTGTCCGAAGAGAAAGGCTGCTAGTTTATAGTCCCAATCGGTGGAGTCCAGTCGGCGAAGTGCGTCCTTTGTGGTGCGCACCATGCGCTCCGCCTGGCCATTCGTGGCAGGGTGGAACGGGGCGGATCGGACGTGGCGGATCCCGTAGTACCTGGTGAAAGCCTGGAACTCGGCCGAGGTGAACGCGGTTCCATTGTCCGTGACCAGCGTGTCGGGGATCCCTTGGCCGCTGAAGATCCTCCACATGGCCCGGATTGCGGCCTGCGAGGATGTGGAGGGCACGGGGACCACTTCCAGCCACTTGCTGTATGCGTCCACCAGGATGAAGAACAGCTTGCCCTGGAAGGGTCCAGCAAAGTCCAGATGGAGGCGGGACCAGGGACGGTGGGAGGATTCCCAGGCCCTCTCGGGCGCTCGGGGTGGTTCCGGCCGCGAGGCTTGGCAGGGCTGGCACCTCTTGACCACCCCTTCAATGTCCGCGTCCAGTCCTGGCCACCACACATAGCTCCTGGCCAGGGCTTTCATCCGCACCACCCCGGGGTGTGTCTCGTGCAGGGCGGTGAGTACCCGTTCCCTTAAAGGCGAGGGGATGACCACCCGAGGGGCAGGCGGCTCAGTGCGTCGGCGTGGCCCATCGCCTTTCCGGGCCGATGGACGAGGTCGTACGCATACCCCGCCAGGAAGATGGACCAGCGTAGCACCCTGGGCGAGGTTATCTGCGGTGTCTGCCGGTCGGGTGCGAGGAGGCCCAGCAGGGGCCGTACAAGTAGTGGTGAAATTTTTTCACCCCTGCCACGATTGCCAACGCCTCCTTGTCGATCTGCGCGTAGTTGCGCTCGGCCGACGACAGTGTCCGCGAGTAGTAGGCCACCGGGACCTCGCGACCATCCGGTAGTCTGTGCCCCAGGACCGCCCCGACCCCATAGGGGGAAGCGTCGCACGCCAGTACCACGGGAAGGGCCTCGTCAAAATGGGCGAGGACCGCATTAGAGACCAGGAGGTCCTTTATTGTTTGGAAAGCTGCGTCGTGTGGTGGCCCCCAGGCCCATTGCGCCGACTTGTCGAGGAGGCGGTGGAGCGGCTCCGCGACGGCCGCCTTCAGGGGCAAAAAGGAGTGGTAGAAGTTCACCAGGCCTAGGAACGCCTGTAGCTCCGTTTTGGACTTCGGGGCCGGGGCGTGTGTGATGGCTTCTACCTTGTCCTGGGAGGGGTGCAGGCCGGCGGCGTCCACCGCGAAGCCCAGAAACTCCACCCGCGGCACCCCCAGTAGGCACTTCTCCCGTTTCACCTTGAGGCCCGCCGCGTCGAAGCGTTGTAAAACGGCCCTCAGACGGTCTGCGAAGGACGAGGGGTCTGGCGCGGCGATCAGCACGTCGTCTAGAAACGGCTGAACTCCGGGGATGCCTTTAAGGAGGGAATCCATAAAAGATTGAAAGATCCCCGGCGCGACTGAGACCCCGAACTGGAGGCGGTGCACCTTGAAGGCCCCTTTGTGGGTCGCAATGGTCTGTGCCTCGGCCGTGGCGGCGTCCACCGGTAGCTGCTGGTACGCCTGGGCCAAGTCCAGTTTGCCGAACACCCGAGCCCCTGCCAGGGCTGCCAGCACTTGGCTTACTACCGGCACCGGGTACGCGTGGGGCTGCAGGGCTTTGTTTATGGTGCATTTATAGTCCGCGCAGATGCGGACGTCCCCGTTCGGCTTGAGTGGTGTGACAATGGGGGTCTCCCACCGGGCCGACGCCACCGGTTCTAGCACGCCTTGCTCAACTAGGCGATCGAGCTCGGCCTCCACCTTCGGCCTCATGGAGATCGGGGGCAGCCGGGCCCTGATGCGGATGGGGCGTATCGCGGGGTCTAGGTCCAGGGAAATGGCAGGGCCCGTGTACCGCCCCAGGGTCCCATCGAAGATGCGGGGAAATTCTGCGCACACCGCCCCGAAATCCTGCGCTCCAACCTGGTTGATGCCCGTAACGGAGAGCCCCAGGGCCTTGAACCAGGCCAGTCCCAACAAGCTGGAGAGGGGCCGGTCCACAACCAGTAGGTCCAGTTGGCCCTTGAAACCCTGAAACTGGACCCGGAACTTGCCCCAGCCCACCACCGCCACGGGGTTTTTGTTAAAGTCCCGTAACCGGAAACCCCGTGACTTCTGTAGTGGTGGCCCCCCCCGAGGACACAGTGCACGGAGCGTGTCCGCGGATATTATGGAGTAGGTCGACCCGGTGTCGATCTCCATGGTGCAGGGGGCTCCCTCTATGAGGACCGTCACATGCATTTTATTTGGGCCGTCGGGGGGCAGGTTACAGACCTGGTGCTGTGGAAAGTGGGACGACACGGTGTGGAGCTCCAGGGGCAGTTCCGCGGTGGTCTGGTGGGTGGCCGATCTCGGTCGTTGTCCCTTGGACCGGCAGACCTTGGCGATGTGTCCTGCCTTGTTGCAGGAACGGCAGACCGCATTCCGGAAACGGCACGACCTGCGTTCGTGATCCTCCCCGCAGCTGGCGCACTGACTTGGAGACGGGGCCTTGGAGGTCCTGGAGGATACGTGTTTTGATCGCTGCTGAGTCCGCTGTCGGAGTTGTAGGACTTCCTCTTGGTCCGAGACGTCGGAGCCGCTGCTCACTTGGGTACGGTGGACCGCCTTGGCGCGGCGGTCTTGTCGCGCTTGTTCGTATGCTGAGGCCTCCCGGATGGCCTTGTCCAGGCTCAGATCGTTCTGGCTCACCAGTTTCCTCTGCAGCTTCGGCTCCCGGAGTCCGACGAGGAACTGGTTCAGGAGGGTATCGTCGAGGCTGGGGAAGGAGCATCGGGTCGCCAGGCTCCGCAGCGCCGCCAGAAAATCGGAGGTGGTTTCGCCGGAGGCCTGAACTCTTGCGAAGAAGTCCAACCGCTCCACGTACTTCGTGGGTTTGGGAGCCAGGTGGTCGGTCAGGGCCTGGACTAAGGAGCTGTATGACTCGTCCTTCGTTAGTTTGGGCGAGATTAAGTCCTTGAGGAGCCGATGGGTCTGGATTCCGCAGTGGCTCAGCAGGTAAGCCTTCTTCATCGCGTCATCCACCACCTTGTGGATGGTGAAGCGGCTCTCCAGCGTGTCCAGCCAGGTGTCCCACAGCGAGGGCTGGGAGAGATCGAAAGCGGGCAGGCTTTCAGTTGCGGTCGCGGTCGCCATTGTGTTGCAGCCACGTGGTGGGGTGGCCTCTGGAACGGCGATGGCGTCGGGAGCGTTGTGGAGGCCGCTGCTGCTCTCGGGGTCAGCAGGGAGCGAAGCGGAGCCGGGAGCTGCGCGATGAGCGGTTGCCGGAGAGCTGGGAAGCGAAGCGGCGCGGTTCCCGGAGGTCTCGGCGTCGGGGCTCGGTGCGGTGCTCGCGTTGGCGTCCGGGTCTTTGTTCATGGGGTCGTGGATCCCACCTTCGTCGCCAGTGAAAAGTATGCAGACGGAGAGTGATTTCAGCTAAGCATACCTTTATTTAGTTCAGGACAAAGACGAAGGGACCAGCTCGCAGGCTGGTTATATAGGTTCAGAAAACCCGCCACCAAGTACCCTTAAACACACCCCCTACTCCCGATAGGCTATTTACAGTAACCGGGCGACCATTGGTCTCCCGGCTGAGAAGCGGGCCCTTTGATTGGGCCGGCTAGGATCCTACGGACCCATTGTCTTTGGACATGAAGCTATTGAAGAGTTGTGCCTGGCCAGCCCGGGCAAGTCCGGGCATGTCAGGCTGAATACATAACAGATAGGTACTTTGGAACTCCAGAAAAAAGCAAAAAACAAAAAACAGGGGCTGGATCTTCATCTATACTGTTTAGTTCAATCTAGGGTTGCCAGCCACCAGGTGGGACCTGGGGACCCCCCAGAATTACAGCTCATCTCTAGACTACAGAGATCACTTCCCCTGGAGAACATGGATGCTTCGGAGTGGGGGGGTCTGTATAGCACTGTACCCCACTGAGGTCTCTGTCCTCTCAAGGCTCCATCCCCAAATCTCCAAGACTTTCCCCATCTGGATCTGGCAACCTTACCCCCCCATCCCTCACTGGTGGCCTCACTGGTGGCCATGGGGAACCTGTCAACCCCATTCACTGCTGTTCTGATTTGGGCCACTCTCCTTTCCCTGAAAACTCGGATGATTTCCAACCTCTTCCAATAGCTATAATTTTTGTATGGATCATAGTGTCAGAACCCACAGCTAACAACGAAGTACACGAATTCAGGAACGGTTATACTTTTATTGCAAAGCTATAGATGCAGTAATACAGGCACTGTTAAGAATGGCCACAGCCAGTAGAGCATAATAGGATATAGGGTATTCGTATGCACACACACACACCCGGCATTGGCCAATTAGGCACCCTCCCGCGCCCGGGATAAGTTAGGTGGGTAAAGCTGAGAACTCGGAGTCTCTCATGGTACATAGGAGCTCTCCAGACAACACAACCTCCTCCTGCCCATCTGTAGAGATAAGCATTTCAGCAATGGCATAGCAGCAGAGATAGGAATGCAATAGCAATTAACAAGACACAGAATGAACTTCCCAACCCCCATGGCAGCATAGCTGACACATAGAAATGTTAAAATATGATGTATATGCTCCATGAACTCTGGCTTTGAAAGAAGCAGGATTCTAAATGGCTCAGATTATATACCATATTGGATGATACCTTTCTAAGGTGTTGATCTTTCATCTAAGGCATCTTTCAAACTTCAAAAAATTCAAGAAATTAAAAAACACACAAGAAGGCAAAAATTAAGCTGCATAGGAATTCAGGTGAGAAATCTTATAATTTATACATTTTTATATTTCTATGGACTGACAGAGAGGCCCTGCCTGCCTATACAATGGGTGATGAGGCTGCCATCACCAACCCAACCCTCCTTCTCTGCTCACCCTCATTGCCTCTCACAGCCTTTCCCCACCTTGCATCACCTCTGCCCACTGCCCCCTCCCAGAGAAGTGGACATTTCTTCCCTCTTCGTCCCTCAAGTATCTTTAAACACAAGGTAGCAGGCCATGTATGCCCAGTGAGGGTCCTGAACTCTTGTGAGATTCCTCTTGTGCAATTTCAGGAAGCCGTACTGGGCATGAAACATCTTATAGCCCTGTGTGTCACATTCAGGGCAAAGCCTAGCGCTTTTTACTCTACCCAGTGTTTCCAGGATACACAAAATACAACAATAACAAATATAGCAGATACAAGAGAATGGTCTACAGCCCAGTCTGGAGACAGTGAGCCAGTGGTTTAGTCCAGGAGTTGGGGAAAAGAGGGTCCAGGTCTTGGGAATCAGTACAGGATACAAGGTCTAGGTTTCTAGCTAGCAAAGCAAAGGTAACAAGGACAGAGCACAGGCAGCAATAAAAGCTTCCTTTTATCTGCCTCCTTTTGCTGACTCATCCCCAAGGCCCATGTGTCACTTTTTCCTGATCGGTTCATGTTCTTCCAGGTGTAGGCCCTTGCTGCTTCCTAACAGCCTGTCAATCCTGATCCTGTAAAGACTCTGCTCCAGGAATTAACATAGATCTCTATTGTACAATCAGGCAAGTGCTCTGTCTTCTCTCTAAAGTTCCTCCCCCAGGCTCCAGGAATTTCCCTAACCTGGGGTTGGCAACCCTAGGAGGGAGGCATGTCATGGTTTGGCCCCTACAAAACTACAGGGGGTACACGTTACTTCTCTGCTCCTGCAGTTATGGTTAAAGTGTTGTTCTGTTTTGCTGCCTCACTACCATTAGGGCACTGCTGACAGTAGGACCCGCATAAGGAAAGCTGTACTTAGTGAAGCCACACTGACATTTCTCCAGGCAAGGTTCTAAACCCACTCCCCCTAATTTCCCATTGCATTTCTCTTTCTTATGGGACTAGGATGAGTTATTTGTTGTGCCCAGTCTTTTCCCCAGGGAATTTTGTGCAGGTTTCCTACCTGCAGTGACATGTACAAGAGGAGACATTTTGGTCTCTTGCTTGTTGCTTAGTTGTGTGTTTTGTTCATGACTTGGGATGGGGAATGCCATGGGTTCATTTGGCTGAATGGTGCTCAAATAATGGTGCTCTGGCTGGTGGAGCAAAGAAGTGCAACTATGATGCCAGAGTTAACCCTGGCTTAGTGGGCCACCCAGCATGCTGGAACCATAAAATTTCTCTGGGAGATTACTTTCCTGAGACCACTTAATATGAAGGCCAGATTGTTTCAGTAAAGACTTTAAACTGAAACCAGTAGTATTACTCTTGAGGGTAAATTTTAATCTGAAGGAGGCAAGCAGATTCTGCCATGTTGGAAATGCAAAATAATACAAAGAACATTTATTTATATTGCCAGCATTAATCAAAGCCATACATGGTGTTAACTTACCAAAACCATCCTGTGTGTTTAAATATTATTGCAAATTCTATAACCAGCATATATATTATGATATCCATCAAGGTGTGGTGGAAATTCCCACTCAGCCATGAAGCTTGCTGGATGACCTTGGGTCACTTGCTCTATGTTAGCCTAGCTTTTCTCATGGGGTTGTTGTAAAGAGGAAATGGAGGAAGGGGGAATGATAAATGCCACCCGGAACTTGTTGGAGGAAAAGCAGGGGGGGAAACAATAGCCAAGAGGAAGCTGCTTAAAAGAACCCGAATAGTGACAGCTTCATGTGGCAGCTTTAACACGTAGAGTTTCTGTCACATAGATTGCTGCCACTATATGAGGGTTTCCACTTCTCTGCTAACTACTGCCAGGATACTTATGTGAATACACAGAAGGAAGTATGTTGAACACTATGGAATCGAGTGTTAGATAACCCAATTCTTAACTGAAGTGTGTGGATCACTTCTGTACGATTCTATTCTTCTATACCATATTACATGGGCAGAGAGTTCCAAGCTAAGGTCAACCAATAAATTTCCATTTCCCAAATGAAAAAAATAAGTAGGGTTATATACTGACAGTAAGAAGGAATCATAGGCATACCTCATTAGCATACAGGAGAAGGAGTTTTAAAATGCCAGCATAAAGTGAAATCTAAAGACTTATTTTCTCAGTCTTTCCAGGACAGTTTCATCTTGTTAGTGTCAGTGGAAAGTTTCCCGAAAATGACTTGCCACTGAAGTGGTATATTTATGAGGTGAAAATTTCGACAGAAAGACTGTCACAAAGGCCTCTGTTTATTGGTGTGTAGTCACAAGCTGTCAGGGAACCTGACATACAGTGGGAGGACTCCAGAGAATACCCAAATTCAATATTGTTCTTACAAGAAATCACAGTACTGAGTCTTAGATTCATGGTATAAACCTTTTTATTGTTCTTCTAGGGCTTACACCCTAGGGCTTCAAGCAGGTGTTTGTTCCCCTTTATATTAAATTTGGGAAATAGGGAAATAGAGTAGAAATAATGACATTATATCAAATACATTTCCTGGACAAGGGCCAATGTCCTAAGAAGAAGTCCAGTGATGTAATCTTGAAGTAGGTGTTAGTAAATAAATGTGAAGCAAATTGGTTTATATGTAAGCCATTTGACAGCATGAGACCTTTGAAAACTCATATGGTTTGCTATTTACCAGTTTTGAACTGCTTGCCTAAACAGTGACATTTATTATTGATATTGGTCATAAACTGAAGCCTAGCTGCAAATAAAAATGGAATGTTATTTATTTACACATTTTCTAGGCAGCCACTTTTTCTTGGAACATTTGTCCCAGCTATATAGAATACTTTTATTTTTCAGACTTTCACCCTCAAAGAGGCCTTTTTGCATCAAATTGTCTGCCAAAGAACCCATGCGTGTATGGTATGGAATCCCTGCAAGAGAATTCTGGGGGCAGACTAGGGGCCTTGGCTATTCCCCCTGTTGCCCACCTGAGCTCCAAAGGCAAGTGAGGTGGGGGTGGGGAAATGGGGGGCATCCCAGGGGCATGCCAACATGATGCCAGCACACAATGTCGCTGCTGGTGAAAACCTGGAGGTGAAGTCATGACATTGGGATGATTCTCTAGGAGTTTCCCAAAATAGAGTTGTTTTATTTTGAATCAGCTGAAGTTTCTGGATAATGTTCAAAGACAGCCCCTCATAGAGCACATTGCAGTAATTTAGCCTGGGTGTGTCCAGAGCATAGATAACCATTGCCAGATCATGCTTTCTGAGGAACATGTATTGCTTTCTTTGTTTTGATCAATAAAGTTTAATAAAAACAAAAGAAAACTGTGAACCAGGATCCAGCAGTACCCCCCAAGCTACAAACCTGCTCCTTCAGGAGCACTGCAACCCCCTCCAGGGCAGGTTAACCATAGAGTTTCTATCAGCATCTCAACCCTGCTCCTGTAAAGACTCTGTTCCAGGAACCAACATTGATCGCTGCTGTGACATTAGGCAAGCATTCCATCTTCTCACCAAAGCTGTCAAGCGCTCTGTTATGTCTTCTGACTGCCAGACTCTAAGAGACTGTTGTATAAAATAGGGGATCTTTTAAAGGAGTCAGACTATGTTGTTAAATCATTAGAGCTATCAACAGTGTTAACAACATTTGAAACAACAGACTTATTTGGGATATTGTCCTTCCGAGTAGTATCCAAGACATCAGAGGGAGGCTTGTCATGGCAAGGGTTCTTGCAGCATGAGAGCTTGGGGAGCAGTGGAGATAATGACAAATCCCTAAAAACATGGATAGGAAAAATTCCCTCGGAGTTTAAAAAGTCCTTATGGCGTAATAAGAGTCCAGAAATAAAAGAAGAGCTGAAGGTCAACAAAACTTTCTGGGCTTGGTTAAGTTCATTAAGAGGTTCAATTGATTTAATATCCACATATCTGATGTGCTGCCCGAAGAGCTCTCTCAAATGGTTCCGGATAAGCAAAGGCAACCTCCAGGAAGGGATGGAACCTTTGTGTCTGCAGATTTGTAGACATATCCTATTTGGTTGCAAAACCAATTGAAAAGGCTCTGATCTCATCCTGCCTTGTTCCTGGTTGTCAAATTTGCTGGAATTGGGAATTGCAGCCGGGTTAACAATCACAGCAGGATGAGCCCCATCTTTCGAAGTTGGAATGATATTATGTTGATAACTAAAGCGTGGCTAATTACAATTAAGTATTGGCTTCGCCTTCTTTTCAATTCTGACCCTTCTAGTTACACCTATCAGCTTCTACTGGAATCTAATGACTCTAACTAGATTACCTATATAGAATCCAAAATTAAATCCCTGGATATCACCTTAGATTCCTTACTTCTTACTTCCGAATCTGAGGCTTTTTCAATTATAAGATCCAATCTACTTTGTTCTGAGCTACATTCACTGTATAATGCCGCTAATGAAACCAGTTCACCCCTGTATTTTGGAATATCTCCTAAAGTCGGCCAAGCTGCCTCTTACCTGTACCAACTTCACACCCCCAAACTCTGTAGAGCCCTCTCTTTGGCGAGATTCAATGTATTACCTTCAGCCTTATTATCTGGCTGCTTTCAGGGTGTGCCCTTTTCTGACAGATGTTGCCCATGCACAAATAATAGTATCAAAACGATTTCCGATGTCATTTCAGTGCCCCTTATACCATGCGCTATGACTGAAATTTCTAAATTTTACTTTGGCTCAACTAGAAGAATATCCTGATTGCCTAAAGAGCCTTATTCTTCTTGATAATCCAAATTTTGAGATAACGGAAACTGTTGCTAAATTTCTTTTTGGTGCCATTTCTATTCGCCCTTTATTTAATTGATGGGTATACTTACTTGGTAATTCCTGTTTCTGTATTTTGGAGATATTATTCCATGCTGTGTTGTTGGGTTTTTTTGGTGTGTATGGATTTGCAAGGGTTACATGCCAATAAAGGTAACTGGACTGGACTGTTTTGAACAAGATCTTGAGCTCCTTGCCCCACCTCTCCAGAGCAAGGTCTGGATTTTAAGGTCCTGGATTCCCTGTGCTGGAACAGCTGCAGTTTCCCAGGCGATAGGGCTATTTTCTTGGTATAGTTCATGCAGCTCAGTCTCTGCTGTGCACTCTTGTAACAAAACTATATAACTGGTCCCCCGCCCCCTCTGCCCTGCACACCTGGGCTATGGTGGGGAATTGGCTTTTCCATCATGGGGGTTCAGGGGGTGTCTACCTAGCAAGGGAGGTGAGACAAATCAAGATACAGATGTCCCTGCCCAGTTGTCTTCCAGTTGCCTTGTGTTCCCAAGCCTCACTTGAAGTGAGACTCTCCTGCAAAGTTTCTCTTGTCAGCACTTGCAAATTTCTTCCATTCCTAAATCCCACTTTTAGTTTTTGTGCTTTCTCCTCTCATGCTAATTCCTTCTGCACACCTATTCTCAGAGCTGTGAGTAGAAGCCACACCAGCAGACCGACACTTCGCTTCTCCTTAGCTGAAGTTTCCAGCTTCAGAGTATCTATGGCAGCTGCCAAATTAGCAGGGATGTAATCTTTCTCCATTTCTGGCCAAGCCACCGGTCCACTCAGAACTGCCAAATGTTTTGTTGTGAAGGAAGAAAGTTAAATCCTTGTATAGCCATCTTCGTTTTCGCACCTCAAATGGAGTATCCTTTAAAATTCTCGCTTCTTTGTCTTTCAGGGTTTTCCCAGATGTTGCTTTTAAAACTGCATATCTCGTAGATCTCTTGGAGAATTTCACAAATATTTCACCAGGCAGCTTATTTTTATTGATAAAGTCTGGATAGGTTCGATAAACCAAGTCCACATCATTTTGTAGTAAATCCTGCTTAAGCTCTGTCACTGGTGATAAAGCTTTGCTTAATATTTATTTTAGATTTTCTCCTTTCTGTTCTGGGATACCCTGGGATACATCTGAAGCTGTAGCAATTGTTCTTTGTCAGAAATTCACTCTTTTCCCACTTCTTCCAGTTTCTGTGTAATATTCTTTGTTTTTTCTTTGACTTTCTTGATGGCTTTATCGGCCTCAGCTGTCCTTTTGTCAATTCCCATCAGTTGCTTTTGAACTCTGTCAAGTTTGTTGTTGATGTTAGACATCTGCTCCAGCAGAGGGCGCAGTGCCATTGCCAGCATACTGGAGAGATCACTGGCTGCTTCCGGTATCCGGGTAGGAGTTCTTGTCTGGGTAGTTCCTGTGGAAGGTTTCTTTTCCAGCGCCATTTTTCTCCCTCTGCTTGTTTACACAAGAACAAAGTTTTTTAGATCAGAAGGAAAATTCTTTGATTTGGATGCGCTTTGGTTTATTTTGCACCTTTCACCTCGTTTAAGTGGTCAATATCGCTTTTCCTTTCAAATTAATGCTTAAGAACCACTATCGGGGGGGGGGGGATCCAGCTCCTTCCCACTTACTAGTTCTCCTCGTATTATAGTCCCGCACTCATTCTTGGCTCAGCAGCTTAAAAGGGGATTGCTTGACTCACAGTTTATTATGCTTGTCTTGTAGTAAGAGCATATTCATGCCGGATTGCTTGCCCGCTTCATCCGGCAGCCCACTCTAGCCGCCATGATGGCTTCATGGTGGCAGGACCTCTCGGGGTGAGGGAGACTCAATTCCTTGGCTGTCATCTTGGAAGAGGCACCTCTCTGTACCCCAGGCAGGGAGCCCCCTACAAGGGCCCCAGTGGGTCATGGAATCATCCGTGACCCCTCCTGTCCGCCGTGCCTTGGCGCGTCCACATCGGAGCAGATGGGACATTTCCGATCCGTGAGTTGCCAAACTGAGTCGCCAAAACCTGTTCTTAACCATAAGTCACCACTTATGAATGGGAGTGAAACCACTTTAATTTACAGCTACTGCATATTAAGTTAGGGATGGGACAATGAAAAATATGTTCAGGAGCATCATCTGATTTTCATTCTAGTTTTAATCTACTGTTTCTCCTGGCATTAAAATATCATAAGAATTGCCTAACTGGACATGACCACAGTCCATGTAGTCCAATATTCTGTCTCTAATAATGGCCAGCCAGATATCTGAAGAAGTGGGCCATGAATGATAATTTGTTGTGAATTGCACTGATGGGCAGTAGGGGATGGGGCACAGTCAGGTGGGCAGGGAGGGGGGAGAGTGGGGAGGGTGGCAACAGGAAGAGGAGTGTGCTTTGTGATTGCTTAACCAGAGTTTTGAAGCATTGTGAGTAAACACACATCTGAGGAGTACCCAATTACTGTTTTCATGTAAGAGACACAGGTGGAGCTATGCACAAAAAGATATGCCTGGATAAGATTTTGTTTTTGTTTTCAGTCGCACTGTATCTGAGAGCCAGCATGGTGTGGTGGTTAACAGTGGTGGACTCTAATCTAAAAACTGTGTTTGATTCCCCACTGCTCCACATGAAGCCTGCTGGGTGACCTTGGGCCAGTCACCATTCTCTCAGAACTCTCTCAGCCCCTCCTACCTCACAGGGTGCCTGTTGTGGGGAAAGGAAGGGAAGGCCACTTTGAGACTCCTTAAGGTAGAGAAAAACAGGGTATAAAAACTAACTCTTCTCTTCCTCCTCCTCTTCCAGTTTAGATTTGTAAATTAATTTTAAAGCAATTTGTTTGTATTGTTCTCACAATACAAAGTATTGTTCTTACAATACAAAGTAAGCTAAGAGTCTGTCTGACCTCACAATTTGAGTTAGAAAACAAATATTGCACCCAGAAAACAGGACACAGTCAGTCAAGATCATACCGGAAATCCACACTGCTGTAACTCAATAGTAGAATCCGCACCTAGATCTAACTTTATTATATTTCTATCCTGCCCTTCCTCCATTAAGAGGTATACATAATTCTTCCCTCTGCCCTCACAACAACCGCGTAAAATAGGATAGGCTGAAAGAGAGTGACAGCCAGTGAGCGTCATGACAGAGCAGGGATTTGAACCTGGGTCTCCCAGGTCCTAGTTCAACACTCAAACCACTAGATCATGTTGCCTCTCAATCTGTAGAAAGAGTCCTCTCATTTTAGAATTTAGAAAGGGGGCCATGAAGACTTTCACCTCAAGTTTACTTCCCTTATTGAAATAGGTGCGGAATGAAGATGCTCCAGTCCTACTCTGCTGCTGCTTTCAGATCCTGTGGCTAGGCATATGTATAACTCTGATGATATTGTGAAGAAACCCCCCCCCCCTGCATCCCCTGCCATTTTTGGAAAGGCACAGGGATACTAGGCTTTGAGCTGGATGCCCCAGGCTAGCCTGATCTCATAAGATTTCAGAAGCTGGTTCATACTTGAATGGGAGACCATTGAGCAAGCCCAGGGTCGCTATGCTGAGGAAGGCAATGGGAAATCACCTTTGAATGTCTCTTGCCTTGGAAACCGACAGGGTGACCATAAGTTGGCTGTGACTTAACAGCACTTTCCACCACTGGAGACACTAGGGATGCCCATAGACATTTTATTCAGGGTATTTGGGGTTTGAGAAAGAAGTTCTTTTCTCCCTTTCTCACAATACAAGAACTCGTGGGCACTCCATGAAATTGCTGAGCAGTCGGGTTAGAACGGATAAAAGGAAGTCCTTCTTCACCCAAAGAGTGATTAACACATGGAATTCACTGCCACAGGAGGTGGTGGGTGCTACAAGCATGGACGGCTTCAAAAGGGAATTAGATAAGCATCTGGAGCAGAGGTCCATCAGTGGCTATTAGCCACAAGGTATAGATAGGGACTCTGGGACAAGTGATGCTCTGTCATCTTGGTGCTTGGGGGGGGGTCAACAGTGGGAGGGCTTCTAGTGTCCTGGCCCCACTGGTGGACCTCCTGATGGCACCTGGTATTTTTGGCCACTGTGTGACACAGAGTGTTGGACTGGATGGGCCATTGGCCTGATCCAACATTGGCATCTCTTATGTTCTTATTAACATTTTATTTCTTTTGATTAACCTGTATAGATTCTTTTCTTCATTCTTTCCCCCCATTTTTTCCATTTCCACTGGTTCCAACAGGGACAGCATTTCCAGTCTTTCTTTCTCCCAGCCAACTGGACTGACGTTCTGACAGATGGTACAGATGGCACTCCTCCCTCAAGAGGACCTCTCTGCCAAATTTCCACCAGATAGGAGAAAGCATTCTTGTTTCAATGGCTGGTAACATTTTTCCTGCTTGCAGGGCAGTCACAGGGAGGAGTTATTTGACTTTCCCCTCCTTTCCTAGGATCTTCAAGCAGGGAGCGGAAGGTCTGTTTTTGAATTTAATTGTAGCTGATGGACAAGGGAAGCTAAAACCCTGCTCCCTCCCGTGTCTTATCTCACAGCATTTTGACAGAACATTTTTTCCCCTCCCAGCTCTTCCAGTATCAGAGCAGGATATGGAGAAAAGTGCTGAAACACGACTGGTTTTATTTGAAAAGAAGCACACAGACTCTTGCTTTTCATAGGAATGGCTAGCTATGAGGATCACCCGGGTCGTTTTTGGAAAAGAAAAAGGATTTTAAAAAAGGTTGCCTATATCACCTGTCTGCTGATTTTAAATAAAATGAAAGCTGTTGAGAGATTTTAAATCCTCTCCACAGGCTGAACTACACATTATGGTTTCTTGTGTGTTTATTTTAAACAACCTTTTCTAAATTTTGCAAATGCAGCCTCCAAGATTGCTTTATTAAGGAGAAGAATGATCAGCATTAACTTTTTCTACCCTTGCTTTTTTTTCTTGTTAGTAAAAGCCAACCTCAGCTGGTTTCACTCCTGCTAGGAAAAAACTTACAGGTATCTGTATTTTATCTTTATCTTAATGCAAAAATGCACGGCACTGCATTGTAATAGCTGGCTCTGTGGTGACTGAAAATATTTTAAAATTAGGCTTGGCAATGGACAATCCAGAGATTGAACACAAGCCATAGAACCATAGAAGTACTGATTGGCTCTCTACTTGCCAATCTAGAGAGATGCAATATGGAGGTAGCCACAGAAGAAAATCAGGCTGTAGGAATATCATGTGATAGCCTTTCTCCTTAGAAGAGAAAAAAAGAGGCAGGCAAGGTGGCCGGGTGGGGGGCGGGGGTGGGTTGACTAGCTATCCAGTTGTAAGATACTGTGCTTCTGTGGCAGAGGAAAAATACCTATTTAGAGAAGCCCAGTTTTGGGGAACCACAAATTATGGCTTAAAACAATGTTTTGTTAAAGAAATAATCAAGTTTGTCTCGATAAGAATCTCCAGTAAATTGTTCAGGTGTTAAATTACTCCCATCAGCTGCCCATAATCAGCTCTCACCCTTCTGGTCTATTCTCCCTGCCAGGGGTCATTTCTTGCAGGAGCGCACAGGAGTGGAGCTCCGGCAGTAAAGAGCCCAGGGGGTGGGCACATGCAACAAGCCCCACCCCCTGCTCCCAGCAGCCCTCAGTCAGAGCAAGAAGCAGCCAGGTAAGTTGCAGAGCTCCCCCTGGCCCCCTGGCCCAAAACAGTCCAGTGGCACCTTTAAGATCAGGTTTTATTCAGGTACAATCTCTCCCTCCTCTGTGAGGACAAATCTGCACGTTCCCCCCCCCCCAATAGCTAGCAATCCAAAACAGTCCAGTGGAGCCTGAGCGGTGGGTGTTGCCTTCTGACACACTTCCGGTGACGTCAGGGTGTGTGGCATATGCAAATAAATTATGCTAATAAGTTTTGCTAATGAGCTCCTGCACCTCTTTTTCTACGAAATGACCCCTGCTCCCTGCTATTATTATGTGACATTCCTACAGAGTCTGCCTTTCTCCAGTGGCACTGGAGTACAAGAGGCCCCTGCTTATTTTAATGTTCAATTCTTTACATTTTTTCAGATGGTAAATATAGTTTTTAGAAAGAAAAACTGTTCAGTTAATACAATATTTGGCTCCTTTCCTCCAATCCAGAGTATACTATGTGTTCCTTGGAAAATGGACAAGTTTTTGGGTAGTTCCAGATAAGGTATCCAATAACTCTTCTCTGAATTCCCCTACTTCTTGCCTTCTTCCAGAGAAAATTGGCTGAGTTCCCTCAACTAATTTTTATTATGAGTAGAACTGTTATGAAAATGTACTCTACTATTTTTTCCTTGACCTCTAAAGCGAACTCTCTAATTAAGTGCAAATGGGAAACCAACTTGGAGCAGGCTTTCTTGGAGTTCAGTCAGGAGAAATGTAGTAAAGTTTATGAACTTGATATGCAGTATGGAGCTGCAGAACTTATTTCTCCTTATATCTTTGTGTCATGGATAGAATATTGCTCCACTGGAAATTATGAAAACGGGAGATTCTTATACCATCTGTGTGTGCTGAAAGTAAAATAACACCCATGTAAAAATATGTACAGTGGTTATTTCAGATTATGAGGATTTGGAAATATTAACTAATTATTTGAGCAAGAACATATTCCTGTCTTTAAAAGATTACTGCATTTCAGTTTAGCATAATTCTAACACATTGTGATTATATTCAAAAATATAACTTTTCTGCACTGGGCCATAATCCCTTTCCAGTAAGTATGGAAAAATATTGTTCAGAGAAAATCATTTTCATACCTATATAAATATGCTGAATGACATGGAGCTGGTGTAACATGTAAGCTATGGTCTGGGAGTTCTCTGGTTCAAATCTTATTAATTTATTAATTTTATTTATTTAAACATTTATTAGATGCCTTTCTCTCTAGTGGATCTCAAGGTGTTTTACAATAAATATAAAACAATTATTAAAAACACAATAAACCAATATAAATAAAACAACATTTATAAAAACACATTAAAGGCCACAGTTTAAAAAGTCCAATTAGGATTGCCAGTAAATAAAAACTATATCAGTCAAATTCAGTCCTAAATAAAACTGTCTTCAATTTTCTCCTGAAGATCAATAGTGAGGGGGCCAAGTGCATCTCCTTGGAGAGGGTGTTCTATAATTATGGGGCTGCTATTGATGAGGGAGGCCCTCTGTTCTGTGCCCACTAGATGAGCTTCTTTGATTGGCAGGACAGTCAGGAGGGCCTCAACTTGCAGTCTTAATTCCCAGGCAAAAACATATGGGAGAAGACAGGCCTTTGCGTACCCTGGTCCCAACATAAAGGCTACATAAAGGACAAAACCAACACCTTGAAACTGTGCTCAAGAGCAGTTTGGTAGTAGGTGTAATTGCTGTAATATTGGGGTCATATGCTCCTGGTACCTAGCCCTGACCAACAGTCTAGCTGTGGCATTCTGCCCTAGCTGCAGCTTCTAAACCCTCATCAAGGGTAGCCTCAAGTAGAGCACATTGCAGTAGTCCAGTCTATTTTTTTTTAAAAGAATTTCATTAGTTTATACATAGAAAGAGGGAAGGGGGAAAAAAAGGAAAAGAAAAGATACAGAAATATATTTAAAAAGTCCAATTTAACATTCTGCATGCAAATCTTCTCATGAAAGCTTCACAGCTATTATGTCTATCATTCTTATTGTTCTTCATTTAGTCTTAGTTTCTCAGTATTTATTTATTTATTTATTTCTTCGACTTGCTACCCCACTCTAACCCCCGAAGGGGTCTCTGAACGGCTACAGCTATTCATTATCCCTAACCTATGGCCACAATTCTTAGGGGTGGGGACATCCCTACCGGCACCCAGTGGAGGGGGGTTTCTTTTCTCGGGTCGGCTCCATCGTCTTCAGCTTCGGCTTCTGGCTCCTTTTCTTTTTCTTTTTGTGTCTTAACCATTCATAAAACGCCCTCCATGGTCCCATAAATTCTTCTACCATTTCTCCTTTTCTCCTTTTCTCCTTTGTCCTTTTCTCCTCTGTCCATTTCGGCACAATCCATAATCTTCGTTATTAACTCATAAAGCGTTGGAATTTTCAATGTCCTCCATGCCGTTGCAAATAAAATTCTGGCTGCTGTTATAACATGTAAAATAAAGTATCTGTGGTTTTTATCTAAGTCATCTGGTAAACAGTTTAACAGGAACATCTCTGGTTTAAAAGGTATTGTAATATTCAACACTGACTGTAAGAGAGTATATACTCCAATCCAATATTTATGAACCATTTTACATGTCCACCACATATGACAGTATGACCCAACATGATTGTTACATTTCCAACATTTGTTACTCAAGTTTTTATACATTTTGGCTAACCCATCTGGGGTTAGGTGCCATCTATAGAACATTTTAAATAAATTTTCTTTAAATGAAACAGTTTTTGTCAGCTTAGTATTCACATTCCATATTTTAATCCATTGTAACAAATCTATGTTGTAACCAGATTTTGCATCCATTCGACCATACATTCTTTAACTATTTCATCCTGCATTTTCAATTGCATCAGCATACCATACATTTTCTTAATAAGTTTCTCTCTTGAAGTACATAATAATTTTTCAAATGCACCTTGTTCTAAATAGAATCCATCTGTCTGTTTGTCCTTACTATATCAAGATTCCGCTTGCACTCTAGTCCATCAATCTAAATTTATTTCCCTTTTCTTTAATTCTTCCTGAGATTTTAAATTATTTCCATCATCTAACAATTCTGCATATCTAATAACTGTTTATTTTGAAGTCAAAACTGGTTGAGAAAAAGCTTCCACTGGAGACACCCATCTTGGAATTTTAGTATATATCAGTGGACGAATCTTTTCCCAGGTTGTCATTAATGATCTTCTTATTATATGATTTTTAAAATATTTATGTCCAGAAGCTTTCCCATACCATAAAAATGCGTGCCATCCCAGTTTTAAGGCATGTCCTTCTAGAGTCAGCAGTCTATGATCTTCAAGTAAAATCCATTCTCTCAACCAAACCAAACCAAATTGGTGCCATATAGTAATTCTTCTAATCTGGTACGCCAAATCCAGGGTTATCTTTCACATCCTGTAAGGCTTTCAATTTAATTGTTGGCTTTTCCCCTTTTTATATAAAGTGTTGTGTCAGTTTATTCAATTCATCAAAGAAGCTTTGTTTAATATATATTGGCAAGGTCTGGATAAAAACATCAAACGTGGTAAAATATTCATTTTCAAAATTGCTATTCTACCCATTAGTGATACTCGCAGCTTTGTCCATGTCTCTAGATCTTTTTAAATATCTTGTAACACTTTATTGTAGTTATCATTCATCAGAGAGCTTCATTTTGCTGTAATATTAATACCCAAATATTTGACTTTCTTTTCCAGGTGAAATCCAGTTAACTCTGCTATTTCACATCTCTGTTTCAATGTCATATTTTTCATAATTGTTTTTGTCTTCTGATAGTTTATTTTCATTCCCGCCATTTCCCCATATTCATTAATCCGCTTCATCAGTTGTTGTATTGAATCCTTTGGGTCTTCTAAGATAAAAACCAAATCATCAGCAAAGGCTTGTAATTTATATTTATTTCCCCTTATTGATGTCCCTGTAATACGAGAATCTTCCCTAATAGTTCTTGTCAGCACTTCCAATGTTAGTGTAAACAACAGTGGAGATGTTGGACAGCCTTGTCTTGTCCCTTTTTCAATCCATATATTATCTGTCAATTCATTATTTACTACTATTTTCACTTTCTGCTTTGTATATATAGCTTTAATAGGTCTTATAAAATTAGTCCCAAATGTCATTGTTTTCATCTGTTGAATAATAAATTGCCAGTTGACGTTGTCAAATGCTTTTTCAGTGTCCAAAGATATCAAAGCCATCTGTTTCTCTGGATGCGCTTCATAATATTCTAATATATATAAACTGTTCTCACATTGTTCTTTAGCTATCTTTTAGGTAAGAAACCTGCTTGGTCCTGATGTATAAATTTCCTAGAATTTCCTGGAAAAGATTTGATGTAATCCAACACATATAAATTCTGGACCAAGATTTATGTCTGTCAGAATAAAAAGTCTTTTCCAGTTGGGTTTCTAGTTTTCCAAACATTAATCAATTTGTATTCCTCAGCTAATTCTAAAAAAGACTTTGGAAGTAAACCTTTGGAGGGTTTAATCTTCTTGATGGTTCTCCTGTCTAGGTCTTGATCAAAAACAGAGTTAAAATCTCGAGTTATACAAATATCCATGTAGTCATATTTTGTTATAGTTTCCTTCATCATTTCAAAAAATTTGCCCTGTGATTCATTCAGTGCATATATCACCACCGATAAGATTTTCTTGTCTCTCGTATCTATTTCAAGTAGCAGAAGACTTCCATTTTCTGACGAGAACATCAAAATAGGTTTTAATATTTCTTTGATATAAACAGCAATTCCTCTTTTCCTTACATTGTCTGAAGCGGTGAATAACTTACCACGCTTCTTATTTATCAAAAAATATTTGTCTTTTTGTCTAATGTGTGTTTCTTGCAAACATACAATATCTACATCTATCTTCTTAAGTTATTTAGATATCGTTCGTCTTTTCTCAGGTGGATTTAGTCCACTTACATTTATCGACAATATCTTGGTTGTTGATGAGTCCATTATGATCTATTCTTGTTACTACCATTCAGGGGTCGTTTCGTAGAAAAAGAGCTAGGGGAACTCATTAGTATAACTCATTAGCATATGCCACACCCCTGACATCACCGGAAGTGTGTCATAAGGCCACACCCCCTGACATCACCGGAAGTGTGTCATAAGACCACACACTCCGCCCCCAACGGTCCCGGCCACCGCCGCCGGCCTTGCAGCTCCACTGCCAAGCCCCATGAGGAGCCCGGCGGTGGACCTGCGAGGCCGGCGGGAGAGCAAGGAAGCCCCGCGAAGGCCCTCCCTGGCCCCAGGCAGGCAGGGATGGGGAGAGGCAGGGAGGAAGCAACTTACCCTCCCTCTTCTCCTGCCTCCTCCTAGCTAAATGAGGGGCGGAAGCGGGGTGGCCGGAAGCAGGGGGCGGGGCTTCATCATGTGCCCCGCCCCCCGTACCTCACTTGGGGGAACTGCGTTCCCCCACGTTCCCCCCCGAAATGACCTCTGCTACCATTTCTATTTCTCATCGTTATTCTTTGTGGTCTACCTTCCATGGATGGTTTTTTGGTTGTGCTGGCCTCAAGTTCTTCATCCAAGGCTGTTGAGTAGGCTGATCTTCCTCTTCTTTTTCAGTTGTAGTAACTTTTGTTTTTGCTTTCTTTGTTTCTTCCCATTGGAACAGTTTTCCATAACAATCCAAAAAGCCTTTTGCCTTGAAGATGGAGTCCAGTCTAAATCTTTGACCTTCAATGTGAAAAAAATTCCTTCTGGAATAAGCCATCAAAATGTAATTGAATTTGCTGTCAATTTGGAGGTCAGAAAGGCATATTCTTTTCTTCTTTATCTTGTTTTCCAGGGAATTTCTCTTACAATCTTTATTTCCTTGTCTTGTATTTTAAGAATATTATTCTGTGCTTCTTTCCACACACGTTCTCTGACCGCCTTCTTAGTAAATTTCACATGCACTTCGCTTGGAAGATTATTCTTCCTTGCATAAGCAGAGTTAGCTCAAAATAAAAAGTCAGTCTCCCTCTCCATTTCTTCACATTCAACTTCCATGAAGTCTGCCAAGCCTTCTGCGATAACTCTGATTAGCTCTTCTCCTTTTTGTTCAGGTAAATTCTGAAATCTCAGTACATAAGCAGCTCCAGTTGAATCATAGAGTCCAGGGCCATCTTCTGCTGTTTTCTTTAAAGGCACTTGTTTGGACAAATTTTATATTTCTTGACCATATCTTGTCCCATTGATCTAGGTCTAAATTATATCCTAGGTCTGGAGCCCAGGCTATCATTGAGGGTTTTACCCATTCATCTTGCATTTTCCATTTGAGCCAAAAATTATAAGTTTTTCTTATAAATTTTTCATTGGTACCAAGCCATATCCTGTCTAATTCAGCCTGATTTTCATAGAACCCTATTTTCTTGTCTTTTGACCACCTCGATGCTAATTGTGTTTTCTCCCACCACTTGTATCTTGTTTTTTTAAAGTATTTTCTGGAATCAGATTTCCATTGCTATTAAGAAGATCTTTTTATCTCCACTTAGCGTATTTAACATATAGGGAGGGTTTTACGAAGGCTTCTGTTATTTCCTTCTTATTTTCTATTAGTTGTTTGTTAAAATCAGCTATTTTAACTTTTACATCTCCAATCTCAGTGTTTAAGTTTTTCATTTAATCTGTGACTTGTATTAAGGCTGTCTGCACTTGGTTTAGGCCTGAATGTAGTCTGTCTTGCAGGTCATTCTGCATCTGGCTTAAACTTGCATGAAATTTAGTTTGTATATCAGTCTGAGTTTGGCTCAGGCTAGTTTGAAAGATAATTTGTATATCATTTTTAAAATCTTTCAAGATTCCAGTGTTAGCATATTTCCTAGAAGTTTCGTCTGTATAGTAGGCAAAGATGCTGCAGATGTCAGGGTAGTATTTTTCTTAGTTGGCTTACTCATATTCCCGACTTTTTAACTTTTTAAAAATTCTGTTATACACTTAAGCACCCAGGATCTTTACTATTTGCCCCTCCCCCTTATTTTCTATCTTAGCAGGTTCAATATTAAAATATCAAGAGCCAATATCAAACCATAAATTAAACTCAGTATAAATGTCTTCCAATCCAGACCCCCCACAAATTTTCACTTAAATTATTCTACTGGTTTATAACACTTAAAATCTAACATTCATCATATAAAAAATTCTCTAAGCATCTTTTAATACATACACAAGGAAGACAGAAAAAGGACAAGAAAAGCAACAAGAGGCGGCACGCTTCTACCTAAATCCTTTTTACAAATGGCTGAAGAGCTAAACCTTATAGACACATGGAGAACAGGAAACCAGCAGAAAATTGATTATACTTTCTTCTCTGCAAGGTATAAGGCATGGTCCCGCATAGACATGATTTGGTTAAATGTAGAGTTAGCAAAAGACATGGTGGAAGTAGAGATTTTACCAAACACGTATGCGGACCATAACCCGATGTGGATATTGATACAAAATGGGCAAAAAAGTACAAGATGGAGAATGAATTCGGGTCTATTACAGGACAAAAGTTTTCTGGGGAAACTTAAAGAGGAAATTACAGAATTCATCAAAATAAATAGAACAGAAGACGTAACACTAAATACAATTTGGGATACTCTAAAGGCCTATCTAAGGGGACTAATTATAACACAAGAGATTTGGAAAAGGAAACAAAAGAGAGAAAAGTATACAAAATTAACAGAGGAATTAAAAAAAGCAGAAGATAAGTTGAAAAAAGATGGGCACTTAGAAGACATAAGAATAAAAATAAAACTAATACAGCATCAAGTGAACATTCTACTAACACAAGAAATAGCAAAGAAAACAGAGTATGCAAAGGCATACCATTTTGAAAACGCAAACAAACTGACACGCTGGTTATCCTACAGATTAAGGAAAGAAAATGAGAAAAGAGCGATCTCAGCTTTAAAGAACGAGAACTTGGAATTAGAATATACAAATGACAAATTAAAACAAGTGGTGGAAAAATTTTATTCACGATTATATAGGCAAGATATAAAAGACAAGATGGATACTCAAGAATATCTTATGAAACATAATGTCGGAAAATTTACAGAGGAACAGAAAAAAATCTTAAATGAAACAATAACAACATGTGAGATTGTGGAACCCTTCAAAAAACAGAAAAAGAAAAAGTCATCAGGACCAGACGGACTTACGGCAGAAATCTATCAAAAATTAGAAGAGGAACTAATGCCACTTTATAAGGACATGCTACATAATATAGTAAAGACGGGAAAGACCCCACAGTCTTGGAATGATGCATTAATATCATTGATCCAAAAGCCGAATTCTGAAGGTAATGAGATAAAAAACTATAGGCCAATCTCCCTATTAAACGTAGATTATAAGATATATGCTGCAATATTAGCCAATAGATTTAAAAAGGTAATGTCCAAAATTATCCACCAAGATCAAGCAGGCTTCCTTCCAAGAAGACACATCAATAAAAATATAAGGACTATAATTGACATTATTGAGTATTACGAATACCAACCAGGCAAAAAATTGGCACTAATGTTTCTTGATGCAGAGAAGGCCTTTGACAACGTAAATTGGGATTTTATAAAACAGAAACTAGACATTTGGGATTGTGGAAATCATTTTAAGAATATGATAGAAGCTATATATACGCAACAATGGGCGAAAATTATAGTTAATGGAGAGATTACTCAAAAGATACCAATAGAAAAAGGAACTAGATAAGGCTGCCCACTCTCTCCATTGTTATATATATTTGGACTCGAGACTTTAAATGAGATCGTCCGAGGAAATAAAAGGCTTGAAAATCAAGGGAGAACAATTTAAACTACAGGCATTTGCTGATGACCTGGTCTACATTTTGGAGGATCCGATGATATCGATTAAAAATCTATTACAAATAATTAAGGATTATAGATCAGTTGCAGGTCTGAAAATAAACATTAACAAAACTAAACTGGTGACAAAGAACTGCAATAAAGAAGAGATAAAAGAAATACAAGAAAATACAAAGTTGGAAATAGTTAAAAAAGTTAAATACTTAGGTATTAATATTACTAACAATAACAATGGCCTGTGTGAAAACAACTACAAAGTCTTATTAGAGGAGATAAAGAAAGATCTTCAAAGATGGCAGGATCTACAAATATCGTTTATGGGTAGAATATCTACTATAAAAAATGAATATACTTCCGCGAATATTATTCCTAGCTCAATGTATCCCAATTCTTAAAAACAGTAAATTCTTTGAAGATTTAAATAAACTGGTAAGAAACTTTATATGGCAGGGAAAAAGAGCCAGAATAAAACTGAAGCTGTTAAGAGAAAAAACAACCAGAGGAGGATTGAGCCTTCCAGATTGGAATTTGTATTACCAGGCTGCCTCAATGGGATGGATAAGAGAATGGATCCTAATGGAAGACAGAAGATTATTGAAATTGGAAGGTTATGACCTACACATGGGCTGGCACGCCTATGTGTGGTATGACAAGGACTTTAAATTGAAAAGTTTTTCCAACCACACAGTAAGGGGTCCATTAATGAAAATCTGGAGAAAAGTAAAAGAACAGTATTATGAGAAAATACCTAAGTGGGGTTCACCCCTGGAGGCCTTTATAATGCCATCACTGATAACCGAGAATAAAAAGATAACTTATGATGACCTATTAGATAAGGAAAATGAATTGAAATCGTGGCAAGAGTTACAAAAAATGAATTTAAATCTTACACCCTGGGAAATAAATCAACTGATCTCAAGATTCACTAAAGATAAAAAGTTAAAATTCTACACTACGGAGATACAATTAGATAAGAAATGGTTGAGAGAAAAGGAAAAACAGATGCAAAAAATATACAATTTCTTACTAGATGAAGAACTAATGGAACAATGGAAGAAACCATCAATGATTAAATGGGAGAAAGACATGGGGCGAAATTTAGAGAGAGAAGAATGGGAAAAAACATGGAAGTCTATAAAACTTCTAAGAGCCACACCATACAAAGAGAATATAATAAAAATGATTTATAGATGGCACTGGATGCCAGATAGACTGCAAAAATGTTATAAAAATGTCTCAGGAATCTGCTGGAGGTGCAAAAACAACATAGGAACATATTTCCACATTTGGTGGAAATGCGATAAAATACAGAGATTTTGGAAAAGTACAAAACAGTTGATAAAAGATGTGATAGGAGTAGACATTCCGCTCATACCAGAAATCTTCTTATTAAACATCATACCAGCTGGATTTAAATACAATGAAATATGTATTATTGTATATATAGTCACAATGACGAGAATATGTATAGCTAAAAATTGGAAATCGGATTGTATACCGAGTAAGGAAGATTTAATTAGCATTCTCTTTAATATAATTGAAATGGACAAGTTGAATATGTTTTTGGCGGGAAAAACAGATGAAAAATTTAAACAGAAATGGCAAAAAGCCATAAGATGGTATGAAGAAAAATTATAATGTAACACCCCCCCCCAATTGTTGAAAAAGAGGGACAAATGTATGTATGTATGTCATGGAAAATTGAAAATAAAATTATAAAAAAAATAAACAAAGAGAAAGAAATGGACAGACTACAGGCATCTTCAATCATTTCTGTGTCTCTTCAGTAGCTCAAGCACATCATGTTTCTCTTTCAGGTCTCTTTACAGTTCTCCAGATCACAGTTAAGTACCAGTTCCAGTTTAATTAGCTCCCAATATATTCCAAGCATAAATAAAAAAGAAATAAAAAAGAAAGGCAAATCCAAAACCAATGGCAGATGGGAAATAATAAAGGAAATCTAAATTTATTTTATATTCCAACCAGGTAAAATCCAATAAAGTCTAACAGGTCAAAATCAGTTTTCCAGTAATAATAATAGTTAAAAAGCAACAACCAAAAGAAAATAATCCAACAAAGGTAGGTGGGAAAACAACCAATGTTTTCCAGATTTATAATCCAACAAAGGTAGATCAGAGAGTAACCAGTGTTTTCTAGATTTCCATCAAAGGTAGGTAGGAGAGTATCCAGTATTTTCCAGATTTATAATCCATTAAAGATAGGTAGAAAATAGCTTCTAGCTTCTAAGTACCACTTCTAGTTACCATCCAGCTTACGTTCTGCAATCTTCCTTTCCCATCAACAGAAAAACCAAATCCAGCTCAACATCCAATTCTAACTGCTCTAGATCTTTCAATCTCTCCAATTATTTACTTATAACTTCATTTAATTACAGTTTTTCCCAATCTCAGGAAGGTAAGAGGAAGTGAAGTTCACGTAGAGAGCAAGCAGAGAAAGAAAAAGGAGGGGGTAAGCAGGCTTTAAATACTGTCTCTCGTTTCCGTTCCTTGTCCAAATTTCCTTGTGTAAAAGTATTTATAGCCAGATAGGGAGGGCAAACCTTTAATTCATAGAATCATAGAGTTGGAAGGGGCCATACAGACCATCTGGTCTAATCCCCTGCCCAATGCAGGACCAGCCTAAACTCATGATCTTGAGAAGTTTGCAGACAGATTCTCTTTGTTGTTTATCTTAAGCTGTTCCGTGCAGGCAGCTGGAAGCCAAAAATGGGGCTGTACCTACTGGGAGATTGGGGCTTCTCCAGGTCTCCTCCTCCAGTCTAGCTGAGAGAAGCAACCCAAAAATGCACTGCACTGATTTCGGAGACCCCCTCCAGGGGCCTCCTTAGGTCTAGAATCCTCTAGACCCCCCCCCCCAAAGTGGGCCAGTTCAGTATGTCTCAGGAGCTCCCTGGGACGTTACTGACCTTGCTGCTGCATAAACTGGAAGTCCACAGTAGTCCAGTCTAGATCTTGCTCCTGACCTGGCATTAACTGCTCTCTCTCCACCATGCAACTGGAACATGAATACAGTAATACCTGTATACCTTAAAGCAGGGGTGTCAAACATGCGACCCAGATGAGGCCCTCAGAGGGCTTCTATCAGGCCCGCAGTGGAACTGGCTGTTTCCTGCTTCCTTTTCCAGTTCTGCTGCTGCTGCTATGTTGCAGCTTGCTTTACCAGTCCTTCTCAGTCGCATAGGAGAGGTAGGTAGGCAAGCCTCTCCTGTGCGATTGAGAGAGTCTGGTAAAGCACTAGCTGAGTCTCCTCCCCCTCCTCCTCCCAGGGGGAGAGAGGGAACCAGCCAGAGCTTGCTTCCTGGCCAGGCTGCCTCAATTGTATACAGGAGACAAAGGGAAGCCTTTCTTTCCTTCCATTGGCTGATACTCCTCCCTAAAGGGAGGGCGGGCTTGCTATGCTGGGCTGCCTCAATCGCATGGGAGAAATACCAGGCACCTTAAAAGCCAACAAAGTTTTGTTTAAGGTATGAGCTTTTATGTGCTTTGCTACAGTGCGTGTATATTCTGTTGGGCTCCTTATACTGTGTGCGTGTGTGTTTTGTTGGGCTCCTTATGCGAGGGCTCTCCTGGGTGCAACTGGGTTCCCTCTCCCTTTTCACTGTATAAATGCCCTCATGATCCAGTCTTTCTCAGTAAGAAAGCAATGTGAATTATTTTAGAGGAGGAATAATAACAACCCAGTAAGGAAGATTAGGCTGAGAGTGTGTGACCAGACCAAGTTCACCCAGCACATTTCCTTTGTAGGAAGTTGCAGTTTTCTCTGGGGAAGACTATAGTTTTGTAGACAGACAAACAGCCCTCAGTCTGTGTCAAGATGCCTTCTCATGTTCTTGACCAGCACATGAAGCAACGTATGCACAAAAAGCTCAAAATGCCCAGCCATTTCATGTTTTCCCCTAGGTCCTAGGCTCAGAACATTGAGCATGAGATTTCTGTAATGAATGTCAACAAATAAAAAGTAGGTTTTCAATTTACAGATATACACTTGAACAGCATACTCAGTATTGCTACAGCACAGACATTTTGATGCAATAATTCAGAGCAAGAGGTATCAGTTGTCAGAGACTGTTAAATAGACAAAATATTGAAAGAGTGCTAGTGTTTTGAGCATGTTTTATTTAAGAAGAAGTTATATAAGTTATAAGTTATATAAGAAGAGACAATAGTGCCCCCTGAAATGTTGTATTGGAGTCCCCACCTCGGATGATATTATGTGAGCACTGATTTTAAATGGGGGTTGGGGATTGGGAGAGAAGTCAGTAAGTCAGTAAGGTATAATGCCATACAGTCCCCTTCCAAAGCAGCCATTTTCTCCAGGGGAACTGATCTCTGGCCTCTGAAGTTCAGTTGTGATTCTGGGAGAACTCCAGGTCCCACCTGTGTAGCATGACAACCCTACAAATTAGAAGAACTCTTTTCCAGTTTCCACATAAGATGAAATTAAAATGAAAAACATCATAATGCTGCTGTAAGATTTACCATGATAAGATGATGTATTGACCCCATCCCTTGAGCCAAAGACAAGGGCCAGTATAAATGCAAATAAACAGCTGTATAATGGGGTGTTTCCTATTTAGCACACACAGGAAAATGTTTTGTTAAAGGAGATCAGTTATAAGGTTCCCCTTTTCTTTGTCTATTAAATGAGAAGGCAGATGTAATGTAGTCGTAAACTAAGGATTTGACTAAGTAAGACCTAAGTAAGACCTTTGTTCTAGATACTTCCTTACATTCTGTTTTCTTGCCATTTAATGTAATAATTTCTGGGAAATTATGAGGCTTTATCATGAGTCATTAAATTATATCAGAAACACTTTCCTGATGTCTTCTGACAAATATGTTCCATACGCCACATCTCTGTACTTTTTGAACTGACTGCAAACTTTCAAATTAGATCTCTGTCAAACAGGTATCCACTTCTCAAATAGAGAAGAGCAAAATTACCTAAACCATTGTGAATTATTTTCCACGTACCATCTTGAGGGTTAGGCTTACCCCTTCATCTGAGGCCAGAGCACTGTGGAATTATCAACCAATAATGTTCTTCAGCAAACAAGTGGCAGATGTGCAGGCTTACATACTCTGTGACTTACTGATGGACTTGTTTTGGCATCAAGTGTATATCTTCAGTTTGCATTAGCTAGTGACCTTGGGGTTTTCCCCATAGGTTTATTTATTTAGAAAATTTATATGCCACCTCCACAGAAACCTGCTCAAGGTGTCTCATCAAGTAAAATAATACAATAAAATAATATTTTATTTATTTATTTATTTGTTCAATGTATACCCCACTCTCCACGCTGGAGCAGGCTCAGAGCGGTTTACATAGAGATTAAAACACATAAATAACATGATCTAATACTAATAGCAATGCTTACATATAGTGGAAACAATCATAATGATGTGTTCAGATAGTCTGTATTGATAGTTAGCTCATCTTGGTCTCTATATTTATGCGGTGGCACAGGTTGTTGTTGGTAAGCCGAGGGCCAAGGCACTGTCACTTTTCAGTTATTTGATGTGGCTCCTTAATTGAAGGCCTGGTGGAAGAGCTCCGTCTTGCAGGCCCTGCAGAACTGTAGAAGGTCCCGCAGGGCTCTGATCTCTTCTGGGAGCTTGTTCCACCAGTACAGAACCGCCACTGAAAAGGTCCTGGCACTGGTTATGGCCAGCCTGGCATCTTTAGGACCCGGGAGGGCCAATCGATTTTGGGACCCTGAATGCAGTGCTCTCTGAGGAACATGTGGGGAAAGGCGGTCCCTCAGGTATGTAGGCCCCTGACTATAAAGGGATTTAAAGGTAAGAACCAGCACCCTGAAGTGAATTCGGTATGCTATCAGCAGCCAGTGCAATGCTTTCAGTACAGACTGGATGTGCTCCCACATAGGGAGGCCCATCAAAAGCTTGGCTGCAGCATTTTGCACTAGCTATAGCTTCTGGATTTGGGACAAGGGCAGCCCCACGTAGAGAGCATTACAGTAGTTCAATCTCGAGGTGACCATCACATGAATCACTGTTGCCAAGTCATTGCGTTCAAGGAAGGGAACCAATTGCCTAATCAGCCGAAGACGATAAAAGGCTGAGTAAGCAATGGCTGCTACCTGGGCCTCCATTGTTAAGGAGGCATCCAAGAGCACTCCCAAACTCCTAACCTCTGGTGCTGGCACCAACGGCACTCCATCAAAGGTTGGGAGTGGGATCCCTACCCTTGAACCGCCTCGGCTCAGGCTTAGGACCAGTGTTCCCTCTAAGCTGAGTTAGTGTGAGCTAGCTCACAGTTTTTTAGCCTCCGGCTCACAGATTTTTGTCTTAGCTCAGGAAGGATGGCTCCAGAGCAAACTGATTTGTGCAGTAGCTAAATAGCTCGCTCACAACGTTAATACCAGTAGCTCACAAAGTAGAATTTTTGCTCAGAAAATTCCACAGCTTAGAGGGAGCATTGCTTAGGACCTCCATCTTCATTGGATTTAATTTCAGTCGGCTCAGTCTGAGCCATCCAGCCACGGCTTGCAATGTCTGGTCCAGATCTATCTGGTTTGGAGTCAGACTGGCCACCCAACACAAATAGAACTGGATGTCATCCGCATACTGGTGACATCCCATCCCATGCCTCCAGGCAATCTGGGCAAGGGGGCGCATGTAGATGTTAAATAACATTGGGGACAGCACCGCTTTTTGAGGCACTCCCCTAGTGCCACCCTTTGTCCCCGACCCTGAAGGAAGGAGGCCAGCCATTGCAAGGCAGATCCCTGGGCTCCTGTGTCGGCGACATGGTGGATCAGTAACTGATGGTTGACTGTGTCGAACGCTGCCGACAGGTCCAACAACAACAGCACTGCTGATCCGCCCCAGTCCAGATGCCTCCAGAGGTCATCCGTGAGGGCGACCAGTGCCATCTCCATCCTGTGGCCTGGGTGAAAACCGGACTTGAAGGGATCTAAAACGGAAGCGTCATCCAAAAAATCTGTAACTGGATTGCCACAGCCCTCTTGTTTATTTTGTCCAAATAGGGCAGATTGGAAACCGGCCGGTAATTAACCAATTCGGCCGGATCCAGAGATGGCTTTTTCAGAGGGGGGATGAACCACCGCTTCATTGAGTGCCCTAGAGAATAGTCCCTCTGAGAGAGACTTGTTGATAATCTCCCTTAGGGCACCTTGGAACCCATCGCCGCCAGCTTTAATTAGCCATGATGGGCACAAGTCAAGGCAGCACGTGGTGGGGCATACAGTTAAGAGCATAACATTTATAAACCAAATCATAAAACCCAGTAAGGGCAGAAAAAACTGCTAAAATAACTGTCATCAGCTTAAATTAATTTCTCAAGTTGTCAGACAAGAAGCAGATGGTAAAGCAATTTTTTTTAAATATGGGAGGAAATACTGAGTAAAAAGAAATGTGGTTGCCCTGGTGCCTAAAGAAAAGTTAAGTTGCTAGGTAAGTGAGTTGCCAGGGGGCAGACATTCTAAAGATGAGGTACCACCGCTGAAAGAGCCCTGTCTCTGGTCACCATCTGCATCACCTCTGCCGGCAGGGGCACAGAGAGCAGAGCTTTGGGAAGTGATTTTAACTGGCAGACTGGATTGTGTGGGAGGAGGCTGTCCTTCAAGATTAGAGTTAGAGTGACTGACTCAAGGACAGTTTGTAGACCGAGTAGGGATTCAAACCCAAACCTTCCCCCCTAGTCCTAAGCATCCTGGCTTACTTGTTTGAGTGATCTGGAGCAAATTGTTTCTCAGGGCAAGCCTGTTGTGGCAAGCCTGTTGTTTGTTTTCAGGACATTATATTCTGCCTTGGATAGGCTGAGAGTTGGGGCATGATGCTGTCTATCAGCAGTGGGTTTGATTAGATAGCATTTTGGATTATTCAGCTTGGATCAGCAGGGCAGATTTTTGTTGATT
Organism: Gekko japonicus; assembly: GCF_001447785.1. Taxonomy (NCBI): domain Eukaryota; kingdom Metazoa; phylum Chordata; class Lepidosauria; order Squamata; family Gekkonidae; genus Gekko; species Gekko japonicus. Next base: position 206,772 of record NW_015175360.1, on the reverse strand, counting down.
TACCCATTGGACTGCAAACCTTTGACCCCCCCCCCCACCTCATGCTGTTCCTGTGGGTCTGTTGTCCCCCAGCAAGCAGCATTTGGGGGAACATTTTGGGCTTTAGCACAAGGAGGAAGGTGAGGAAGTCATGGCCTGCTGATGGAAATTCCTTCCCTTGAGAGCCAGTTTGGTGCACGAACTGGGTTTGATTCCCCACGCCTCCATATGCAGCTGCTGGTGGGACCTTGAGTCAGTTACAAGTTCTTTCAGAGCTGTTCTCTCAAGAGCAGTTCTCAAGAGAGCTCTCTCAGCCCCACCTGCCTCACAACGTGTCTGTTGTGGGCTAGGGAAAAGAGACTGTAAGCTGCTCTCTTTGGGGTCCCGAAGGGCGGGGTATAAATCCAGTCTCCTCCTCCTCCTCCTTCCTCCACCAATAGGAATACCAGTGGATCCAGGCCCATGTCTGTGGTTTTACAAGTCTGCTTGACTCCCTTGTAATATCTGAAACTTTAATCATAGTAACAGTAATACATGCCTCCTGAGGGTGAGGGAGGGAGAACTATTCCCCCCTCCATCCCTGGGCTTCTCTCCTCAAGCTCATACTCACACCCTTAGGTCAGATTTAAATGTGAGGTTGCCAATGCAAGGGCTTTGCACTCACACCATGTCTTATTGAAACTGGGCTTTAACCCCTGTAAAGCAGCTACATGTACTTAGCACACCAGAGGTCTGTATTCCAGGCAGGTATTGCACTGACAAATCAACTGAGTGTGTGTCACTGTTGTCCACAAGCAGCAGCCAGAGCCTTCATGAGACCCCCCAACAGCCATGCCCTACAGCCCATATCCCGAGTAAGAAAATACAAGACAGAAATCAGCTGTAGATTTCTTATGTCATGCAGATAAGCAGCTGTGAGGGGATACAGCAGGATATTACTAATTTGAGATATGCTGACAAAGTTCGTAATCCTTTGGCTTGAAGTGCAAGACAAGCTTCCTAGCCGCTGAATTCCTCTCTCACTTGGGTGGTAAATCTGAGCCACAGAAGAAACCCCCCCTTCCTTCCTTTTCCAGTCTAATTGATCTGCTCTGTCGATGATGGGGAGCTATGGAGTAGCAGTGGGAAACAGCCAGAGGAGAGAATATTCTTGCACTGTTGTCCCTTCCTCTTTCTTGATTCCTCTACACCCTCCCCTACCCTGCCGTTCCAAGAATACCTGAAAATGTCATGCATTCTGGAAATTAGAGGAATAAAGAAAGCTGGAAGCTTGTCAGTTTTAAAGGGCAATCCATACCACATCATTGGGAGCACACGGCATTCTACTGTTCACAGTGTTGTTTTTCTGTCTTCTTTCAGATGGGAAATGTAAAGAGACAGTGCAGATGCACATTCTGGTGCTTCCCTTTATATTTTCTTCCCCCTTTGTGTTCCAGCTTCATTAACTATTTCCCATTTCACTGGCTGTTGCTCTGCATTCCTGAATCAACTGTAAATTATCAACTCCTGTCTGGAGAGGGAATTTCAGTAATAGATAGCCAAAGCCACTTATGTCTCTGCCTCCCAAGGGGAAGAAGGATGGAAACACAATTTCAGTTTTATTATGCTTACAGATGAATGTGAAAAGTGACCCTTTAGCAGGTCTAACAAGTCCCATCAAACTAAGCATCCTCTCCCCAGAATTTACACTGAGAAAATATGTGGGAAAGGGTTATTCTGCACTTCCCCATCCCCTTGTCACATTCTCCATCCAGTTCCATCTCCCCACCATCTATATATCTAATTCCCAAGGCGCCCCCTGTGTGCGGATATCTAAATCCGCACATCGGGGCACCTGGGGGGCAGGGAGATTTTCCTGCGCATGTGTAAAAAAAAAGTAAAAGGGCATCCCCTGCACATGTGCAGGGAATGCTCTTAGAACGGCTTCTCCGCTTCCACCACCAGAGAGGGAGAGGGGGAGGGGTGGGGGTGGGGAAAGAAGGCTTGGCCAGCCAGCGGCTGTAAGCCACTCAGCCCTCACCACCACCCGGGGGAGAGGGAGAAGGTTTGCCAGGCTGGTGAGGCCTCGTCGTCACTGGGGGAGGGGGGAGGGAGAAAGTTCGGCGAGCCAGCAAGGCCTTGTCGCCACAGCTGCTGCTGCCGAGGGGGAGGGAGGGAGGAGGGAGAACGTTTGGCAGGTCGGCGAGGCCTTGCCACCACTGGGGGAGGGGGTAAGTTTGGCAGGCCAGCAAGGCCTCAATGCCGCTGCCGCCGCTAGGGAAGGGGGGAAGCTTGGAGGGGCATGGGCCTCGCCGCGGGTGCTTCCTTCTCCCGTGGAGCTTCTCCTCCCCCCCACAAGTATCATGCGTCCCCCTTCTTGTACCTACTAATAACAGAAGCAAATCTGATCATGGAACACTAATATCTCCGCTAGTTGTGCCTTTAGATGAGAACAAATAAAATGTTTAATTGAAATTCATTCAACAAAAATGTGGGTTAATATGGAATTTCTGAAGTTTCATATTCAACAGGATGAGCTGAGTGTGTTTGATTTTCAATCAAAAAGCCTGGCAGGATAAGATGGCATTCTTGAAAGTTTCCTCCAAGTCCAAGAATTCAAAGAATGAAGAGATGCTTGATCATAGAAAATCCCACAAATATATCAGTCCCTCTGCAAATTCTTTTATCAATAAGCATCATCCCCATTTAAAGAGAAAACTTTCTTCACTACTGGGAGAGGAAAAAAATGAGACTGCTTGATATTTTTTTTATTTTTTATTTTTATTTTATGACATTTATACCCCGCCCTCCCCACAAGCTCAGGGCGGCTCACATAAGGCACCAAGTGCGTTCAGTAAAGAAAACCATTTGGGGACTCAAATTATTTCTCTTTCCC
>NW_015175360.1:182424-203894 GCF_001447785.1 Gekko japonicus | reverse complement strand
ACCTATAGAGGATGCACGTTCTAAATATTAATGCTCAGATTCCAAGGTATGATCCTGAACCCATGACTCCCAGAGGGAAAAGAATGTTTCACCTTCAACTGTGAATCCTGCAAATCCTGCAGTACATTTCCAGTGCTGATTGTTTGCATGGAAAATTTGAAATCCCTCTCTGAAACAAATATGCTGAAATAAATCACTGAAAATGATGGCAGGACATCCTATAGCTAACAGATGCTCATCAGCCTTTCCTTGTAAACCTCCAAGGAAGGAGATTCCTCAGCCTTCCAACACAGCTTGTTCTAGCAGTGAACTGCGCTTTGACCATTCTAAGAAGACACTTAAATCAAATTTCTGTTTCCCACATCTGCAAGATGACGTTCCATTGGCAGTATGCATGTTCCAACACTAACGTTCCCTTAGCAATAGCATGCCCAATAGTATCTAGAGCAAGGCCCAGAAGTGATGGTTTCTAATGGTAAAACAGAGGCTAAAAAACTGTGAGCTAGCTCACAATAACTCAGCTTAGAGGGAACACTGAATCTGAGCAGCAGTAACAAGCATGCTGACTGATTTCACTGGCTAACCTGTGAGAAAGTAAGGATAATTCTTATTGTCAGGTATGTATTGTGACTGGCATGGCAAGAGGAGTCCTTTACATACCTCCTGGGGGGCTAGTGATGTGAGCCAGAGGTATTCACACACCAGACCCCAGTGGCCTGTTTGCCTAAGGGGATGCTTCTGCCTGACATACAGAAAAGGATTTTATATCCCACATCAAATATTTTTGCAATAAAAAATTATTTGACATTACAGGTAAAAGCTGTTTTATATGGAATTGTGGATACATTTGTGATACATATATGAGGCTCTTTCTAAAACCAAGTCTACACTTTATGCTCTATAGTTAACAACAGTTAAGAACATAAGAATATAAGTGAAGCCAATGTTGGATCAGGCCAAAGGCCCATCCAGTACAACACTCAGTCACACAGTGGCCAAAAATACCAGGTGCTATCAGGAGGTCCACCAGTGGGGCCAGGACACTAGAAGCTCTCCCACTGTTGCCCCCTCCAAGCACCAAGAATACAGAGCATCACTTGCCCCAGCTTGAGAGTTCCTATCTATACCTTGTGGCTCATAGCCACCGATGGACTTCTGCTACATATGCTTATCTAAATCACTCTTGAAGCCGTCCATGCTTGTAGCTGCCACCACCTCCTGTGGCAGTGAATTCCATGTGTTAATCACTCTTTGGGTGAAGAAGGACGTCCTTTTATCTGTTCTAACCCAACTGCTCAGCAATTTCATTGAGTGCCCACGAGTTCCTGTATTGTGAGAAAGGGAGAAAAGTACTTCTTTCTTGACCTGCTCTATCCCATGCGTGATCTTATAAACCTCAATCATGTCACCCCTCAGTCGTCATTTCTCCAAGCTAAAGAGCCCTAAGCACTTTAACCTTTCTTCATAGGGAAAGTGTTCCAACCCTTTTATCATTCGAGTTGCCCTTTTCTGCACTTTTCCCAATGCTATAATATCCTTTTTGAGGTGTGGTGACCAGAACTGTACACAGTATTCCAAATGAGCTCACACCATCGATTTATACATTATGATACTGGCTGATTTGTTTTCAATTCCCTTCCTAATAATCCCCAGCATAGTGTTGGCCTTTTTTATTGCAGTTGTACACTGTCTCAACATTTTCAGTGAGTTATCTACTACGACTCCAAGACTCTTAGAGTGTGTCATCTGCAAATTTAGCCACTTCACTGCTTACTCCCAGCTCCAAATCATTAATGAACAAATTAAAAAGCATCGGAGCCCGTACTGAGCCCTGTGGTACCCCACTGCTTACTACTCTCCACTGTGAAAATTGTTCATTTATACTCACTCTCTGTTTCCTATTAATTAGCCTGTTTTTGATCCACAAAAGTCCTTTTATCCCGTGACTACTGAAGTTACTTAGGAGTCTTTGTTGAGGAAATTTATCAAAAGCTTTCTGGAAGCCAAGGTAAACAACATCTATTGTGTCCCCCTTGTCCACATGTTTGTTCACTCCCTCAAAGAACACTAATCGGTTAGTTAGACAAGATCTTCCCTTACAGAAGGGAATCTTCCTCAATAGTTTTTGTTCATCTATGTGCCTATTAATTCTTTCCTTAATAACAGTTTCCACCAACTTACCCGGCATTGACGTCAGACTGACTGGCCTGTAATTTCCTGGTTCTCCTCTGGAACCCTTTTTAAAGATGGGAGTGACATTAGCTACCTTCCAGTCCTCAGGAATGGAGGCAGATTTTAATGAAAGATTACATATTTTTGTCAGGAGATCCAGAAGTTCACATTTGAGTTCTTTCAGAACTCTCGGATGTATGCCATCCGGGCCTGGTGATTTATCAGTTTGTAAGTTGTCTATCATTTGTAGGATTGCTCCTGGTGCTATCCTCATCCTGGGTAATGCGAACAGTTGTTCCCATTCTTTATTGTTCTGGGATCTTTCTTAATATTTGAGAACTCTGGGGAAAGACATGTCTTATTTTAATATGAGCTGCTTAAACGTGGGGTTTTGTACCTTTTAATAGCCAGATGCACATGTTCATCCAATTAAAAAAAGGGATAATGATTCATTAACAAAATAGGCAAGAAGAAGGTTATCACTCATTTAAGACAATCATTGTGACTTCCTCAGCTTTTCCAGACCATTGCTGCTTATGTGAATAAAAACAACAACCTAAATGGAGACCTTCTGGTCACTTGGGGCCAATTAATGCCATGTGACTTCCTTCCAGGCTTCCATGAAAATAACTATATTATAATGGTCTGGGATATTAATATTGGCTTTGGGAAAGTCAAGCAGCAGCTCCATTGGGAAGGAAGTGGCATGAGCAAGTTCTGTGGAATGCGTGTACTCTTTGTTTGAAGAGAAGTGCTGTGTCCTTCTGTAAGGCGCATCTTGCTGATTTGTTTTCCTGCTTCACCTTTCAGAAGTAAAAGTCCTATTCACGGCAACCACTGACAAAATTTAGATCACTTCATAAAATTAAAATACAATAGTACAGTCTCAAATGAGTGTTGTAATATTTCAGTATCAGACTATTCCCAGCTACAATTTTTCATCAGCCTGGGGTGATTTTCACAGAATGAGTTGGTCATGTGACCACCAATGTCCTATGTTTAACTGAACTCATCAATGCAAGGATTCTTAGGGTTTGCTCCAGATTAGAGCCAAATGTGTTCATGACCATAAGTTCAGGCCCATTCTGAGCTCCAGGGTTCATTGTTCTCCTGTTGATGTAATTTGGTCAGCTTTGGGTCCTGAGGTGCATGAAAGAAAGGCAGATATATAAAATTTTTAAGTGACTAAATAAATGTAAATAAATTCACCGAGAAAATGAGGCCTGAAGGCTTTCCTTTCCCTAACCTTCTCAAAAGCAATCCCTTGGTGGTGAAAATGAAAAAGCCTGGAATCTTCCCCAACACAAACTAGGGTTGCCAAGTGAGAACTGAGCCGCAGCGGGGGACTCCCAGCTGGTGGCTGGAGCACACGTGCGCGCGCAAAGTGCATGCATGCCGCATCCACATCGCCCGGAAGTGACACGGGCACACTGAGCACGCTGGGGTGGGGCCACGACCATCTGAGGGAAAACCATAGAGTTTTCCCTCGGATGACCGGGGCCCCACCCCCAGCGTGCCCGGCGTGCCCGCGTCACTTCCGGGCGACATGCACGTCAGGATGGAATCCCCCCCGGGGCCTGATCCACCGGCGGCGGGGAACGGGCTTCTGGGGCACGGGTTTCCCCGCCCCCCAGGGGGACTTGGCAAGCCTAACACAAACTTCCCCAGGTAACTCTGTGGTGTCCTTTTCACTCTAAACTGAGATCATTAAGGCCTGAAGAAGGACAGGTATGGTGCAGGCTTAATGAGGCCTAACCTTTGCAAGTCCCCCTCCCTCACCACCTGCTTATGGTTTCTCTACAATGTAGTTGTTGGTGATGATAAGGTTGGCTGCTCCAATAGCTTTGATTAGGCTTTCGAACACTGCAGAACAGGGTGGTGCCTGGGGAGGGGGTGAAGCTTGGGGAAGATCATGATGTGATGTTATTTCCAGCTGATGCTCTAGGCCAAGGGTTCCCAACCTGTTTGAATCTGTGGGCACCTTCAGAATCCTGACATAGGGCCGTAGATGTAACCACAAAATGGCTGCTGCAGGAGTTGAGGGGAATCACAAACTGGCTACCACAGGAAGCAACACCAAAGGAGGCTGCCACACGAGGCAGAGCTTTCCACAAAATGTTGGGGAGTTAGGACACGCATAGCCGTAATAGTAACACTTATTTCAGGCAGAAGTTCTAGGATGCCATTGTTTATCGTTTACAAATATTTTCTTGCATACTACTTCAGTTGTGGAAAGAAAATTATGTTGCTATAGTGGTAGCTGCTGCTAAAGCAACTTTTAAAAAATCTGCACAGCTAATGAGGTCTCCAATGGCCAATCAGAAATTCTGCTGAGTAAAGCCCCACCTGGCCCCACTCAGTTTAGAAAAACTCTTGGTAGGCACCCAAAAAGGAGTCAGCGGACACCAGGGCACTCCAGGCACTGTTGGCGACCCCTGTTCTAAGCTGCCTACTCTAGTTTTACCATGGTCTTTACCATACAAATTAAGGGAAATTACTAGAGCATCACTATGTAGAAGCCATTTTTTTCTCCTGCTCTTCAGTTCCTCAAGGGTGGAACTGGGAACTTGGGGCTGGGGTGGGTAATTCCCCAATCTGGATGGGTGAATGGGATGCCTATGGCAGAAAGAGCTTCCCAGGCACCAAAGTTACCACTTATTATAGTTTCCCAAGTCTTCTGGGACCCATAAGCTCCAGGAAACAATAATACCCAGAGATCCTAGCATCTAATTTCATTTTATTGTCATTATTGTAAAATGCTTTCATCCCATTTTTCTTTCCAGGATCCAAGGTTGCTTACACTAAAAAGTCACACTAAACAGGCATGACAGTATGATAAAACAACACTAAAAATCTCTTGCATAACATGTCAGATGGGAGGTCACAGTCCTTTCCCACCTGGCAGAGGTTCTTTCTGTCTCTCAAACACAAGGGAGGGCTGTACTAAGCAGCTGGCCCTCCCCAGCCTCAACTGGAACTCTCTCTCCCCTGGGTAACTGAGAAGTGAAAGCTAAACTGGGATTTTCAAGTCCAAATAGTGAAGTTACAAAATTTGATAGCATTCATAGTTCCAGACTGGTGAAATTAATACAGTCTTCCAAATTCCAAACTTTTTAGGTATCATGGCTTTTCAGAATTCTGAAACTGTTTGAAAAGCCCCGGTTGCAATTGAAAGTTAAAAGCAGATCCTTGCTGGTGAAACTTAGCTTTCAAGTTACTAGCCAAAACTAGTCCCAAAGATGGAGCATATGGTAATTCCACATAAACTAGTGTTTTCAAGCATTGCTTTTGTACTGCGAACTTCAAGTAAAGAACCCCAGACTAGACCTCCAGGGTTATAGTATAATAGATATGATTCTCTGAATAGCAAAGGCTAGAGATCAGAGGTCAGGGAAGGAGGTCAGGGAAGGAAGAAGCAGACAAGTTTTCATTTTATTTTGCCAGCATGCCATTTTGTACCATACAAATGAAGTCATTATAATGAATGTAATATTAGGAATTATTAAAAACGTGATTCAAAAAGTGAAAACAACATTGTGGTGAGAGATTCCCCCTCCCAGTCACTTCATGTCCAGAGCTGATGTTCAGTTGTATAAATGTGACCTAAATGTGCTCCATCTATAGCACTTTGCTTCAATGGATTGCAGATCTGGTCTTTGTGTGTTTGTGTGTGTTTAAAATGCTGACAAATGGCTTGGTTGTTTGGATGGAAGAACAACAAACTCCCCAGTTGACTAGATGAAAATGTTGTGTATATTTAATGTACCTACTACATATGTTGGTACCATCACATTGTGAGTCTCCATACGCTCATCACATGTTCTTGGAAGAGCATGTAGAGACTCATAATATGATGATCCTGATCCACATGGAAAATAGTCACCACAGATACTAGGTGTTGTTGGCATCCCTTTGAGCTATAGTCATATGTGCTCTGGCCTTCCATCATGTTTTGGGAGGCAGGCTTTAAAAAGTGGCTAGCAGTTAGCAGAAATCTTTTGGGAGGAAAGTTTACGGAAGACAGAAGATTTGCATTTCATGGATTTCTCTGATCTCTAGCCGAGGATGTTCAATCACATGCCAGATCAGCTTGCAACCTCCATGCAAATCATGATCACTGGAGTCAATGTTTAGATGCCCTGTTTCTGAACAGCTTGAACACGTCTCATTATTTGGAAGATGGCTGTGCGTGTGTGATTACATATTACTTCACTACAACGCTCTCTTCCTCCCCTCATAGTCACTGTTTCCTGCTACTGCCTCTGAGAATTTTTTTTAAAAACAACTCATTGTTCAAGGTAAAAAAAAAAATCATCTTTTGAGATCAGACATACTTGCTAGCGAGGTGGTTTCTCTTTCCCCTCATGGCAACTTGACAACTTGGTGTTCATTAATAAGCTCATGAATGCACATTCATGGGAATTGTTCTTTCATTCTCCTCCCAAGCACCTGCAAAATATTGTTTTCAAATGTTACGGCTAATAAAAATATCTCTTGACTTTTTTGCCACTCTATTGCTGCCGTAGAATGCCCTAATGAAAATTAAAAGAAAACACAGCTAAACTTTCCTGATAGGGATAAATTCATGCATACACATTCTCACAGACAACATATCCACTGCAGGTCATTTAACTGATGCATCCAACTGTGCAGGCACAAAGTGAACCATGAGCAATTTGATTCTCAACAGGTAGGTCACTTGTAGGATATGATCATGACCCTGGGGGAGATATTCCTTCACTGGGGATCAAGCAGATTATGCATGCTGACTTCTCTGGCTCAAAAGTGGCTGGAAAAGCTGAAATACGTAAGTTACTAGTGTAAATTACATTTGCTAAAGCACAACCCAGCCACGATGTTGTAGCACAACTATAAACCTCACCAAGTAAAACTTCTCAGCATGAGCTGAACTATGTAGGTACTCCTTTAAAGGGGCTCAACTCCTGTGAATGAGTATGATCATGGTAATTTTGATTAGCGGTTGCATTTGTGTATCCAAGTTCTCAGCATGCCTATCTCTAACACTTGTATTGATTATTCTGTTTCCATATCGATATGTTGTTGTAATGTGGTTTTTGTAGATATGTTTTCAGCTTCCATAATGATATACTTCTCTTTATCATCATCAGTATATCTGATTTTCAACATGGTCCCATCTGTGGATACGTCAGTCTGTGGAACAAGACCATGTAGAAAGATTTCTGTCCAAACTAGATGGGTAAAAAGGCAGTGGCAGTGGCCAGAATGAAGAGGCATCTTTCTTTCGACAGCTTCGGGCTCTGCTAGGGAGAGGCAGAGAAGTAGTGGTGGCTACGAGAAGAGAGAGAAGGAGGAGGTGGCCCTGCTGCTTTTTTGCTTAATCTGCCCAGTGCCTGCAACTGTGCAGGAGAGATAGGGGAAAAGAAGTAGTGGCTGGGAGACTGTGGCTTCTTTACTTATCTGCGGCTGAGTTCGCGTTAGAGAGAGGCAGTTAGCAAGTGGGGTGAGCATGAAGAAGAGCAAGAGCAAGTGGCGAACACAGACACAATTTCCTCACAGGGCTTTAAATGCTGCTGGAAAGGGGAAGGGGGAGGCTGTGTGAACCTGCTGCTCTCCAAGCCCCAAATTTGGGGCTTGGAGTGCAGTTGAGTGGCACCCGTTTCTCCCCAGCAGCCTTTAAAGGGTCTCCTTAATGTTCCGTGAAGGGGGGAGGCCAGGTGGTCCCTCTTGGTTCGGGGCTTCCTCCCTACCAGCCAGCTGGCTGGTGGTGGGAAGGAAACCCCCCCCCCCAAATTGGGAAATCCCCATGGAACCAGGTGTGTGTGGAAACCCTAGAGGGGGGAGACTCTGAGGCAGCTGCCTGCTGGACTGAACAATGTCCAATCCCCACAATCAGGTAAGAAAGGGGACACAAACTTTGATTAGAGGGTTGGTAGTGTGTAAGCTATGTACTCTCTAAAGGTCTCTTATCTGAGAATCTGCTAGACCAAGGCTGTAATTATTTATGAGGTAAGTAGAAATTGGTTTTTTTTAATAGATATTTGACTAGGCTGAAAAGACACTGATGGAGATGAACAACAAAAATTTATTTAACAAAAAGTATTTAACAGGGAAAGGATTTTGTGTGGTTATGTTTCTGTTAAGTCCGGTGCTTAACAATGAGTCGGAGAGTGATTTCAGCAAGACTCAAGTTTATTCAGCTCTTTGTTCACTTCTTCGACACGGTACAACATCTGATAGCCCGAACAGTTTGCCCATTGAAACTGCCCGGTATTTAAACATTCCCGGCTAACATAGCCACTCCCACTATACACATAACAACCTATCAGGTTGAGCGCATAAGGACCAATCACAAACGTTCCCGCTTGCGGCTTGCTTGAATGTGATTGGGTCGTGAGTCTTGGACTAGGATGCTCTGTCCAAGACGAAGCTTAACATTGTTTCCCTATGTGATGATTCACATAAAACCTCCTGTACTCATGGCAGCTATGAATACATTACAATTCCCTCCCCCCTAAGCAAAAATACCTCATGAACAGTCGTAATCACTTAGGTAGGTGGGTGCACGTCTCGTTCTCTGAGACCTACGAGGTGAACTCGTCTCAGGGCATCTGTCCCTCAGTGGTACTCCGTTTGACTCTGGGACCTCAGAGTCAGGAACATCCCCGTCCGTTGCATGCGGTTCGAAATTAGGGGTCTGCCCTGTCTCTTGACCGCTACTGTAGCCCTCAGGCTCTACAGTACCTGCCTCTTCTAAAGGCCATGGGGGTTCCTCCGCGGACTCAGCCGGCTGCACGGTAGGACGGTCAGTTGCCCACCGCTGCCTCAGCTGGTCTATGTGCCTACGCCACTTGCGTCCATCTGCAAGCCGTACCACATACATTCTAGTACCGATAACATCGGTGACAGTGGCTGGAAGCCACGAGTGACCACTGGCATAGTTACGAGCATACACTTGCTCACCCTTTTCGTATGTCCGGACCTTCGGACTCTCGGTCTGTGGTTGTGGTTTCAGATCGTTCAGATCTGGATGCAACCTATCTAACAGCGTTGCTAAACGGCGACCCATTAACATCTCGGCCGGGCTGCGGCCTGTCGCCGAACAAGGGGTAACATGTTGTCTCAGGAGAAACGAAGCTAGTTTCACCCCCCAATCACCACATACCAGCTTTGCAAGGGCTTCTTTAGTTGTTCTCACCATTCTCTCGGCCTGCCCGTTTGAGGCCGGGTGAAACGGCGCGGCCGTCATTTGCCTGATCCCGTTATCAGACAAGAACCTCCTGAACTCCTCGGAAGTAAATTGTGCGCCGTTGTCACTCACGAGTACGTCAGGCAACCCGTGAGTGGCAAACAACTGTCGCAGCACTGTGACGACAGCGCTAGAAGTGGTCGATCGCATGTGAGCCACTTCTAACCATTTGGTATAAGCGTCTACAATTACCAAAAACATTTGCCCTTGTACTGGCCCTGCGAAGTCGAGGTGCAATCTCGACCAGGGCTTTCCCGCCGACTCCCATCTCTGAGGAGTGGCGGTTGGTGGTTCAGGCCTAGCCTGCTGACAAGGCTCACACACCCGAACCCACTCTTCAATGTCGGCGTCTAGCCTGGGCCACCACACGTACCCGCGAGCTAGCGCCTTCATATGGACCATGCCGGGATGGCCCTCGTGAAGTGATTTCAGCACTTTTTCCCTGAGTTTGTGAGGGACCACCACCCGGCTTCCCCACAAAAGACATCCCTTTGACACAGACAGCTCGTTTTGACGCATTTTGTAACACGCAAATGCTGGCTCCACGGAGCCCACAGGCCACCCCCTCCAAACCCAGTTCAAGACCCTGGAGATCACAATGTCTTTAGCGGACGCAGCCGCAATGTCCTTAGAGGTGATCGGAGCCTGGAACAGTTCATCAATCGCTAACACCTCGCTAGCTGGAGCTGGGTCTGAGTCCAGGCCGGGCAGAGGGCAGCGACTCAAAGCGTCCGCGTGACCAATCGCCTTACCCGGCCGATGTTCCAGGTCGTAATCGTAGGCGGACAGGAACAGAGCCCACCTCAGCATCCGCGCTGACATGATGTTGGGAAGTTGCCGGTCCGGGGCAAAGATTCCCAACAGGGGCTTGTGGTCGGTGACAAGGAGAAACTTCCGACCATACAAAAAGTCATGAAACTTTTTAACTGCTGCAACAAGCGCCAGTCCCTCCTTGTCGATCTGGGCGTACCCCTTCTCCGCGCTTGACAGTGAGCGGGAATAAAATGCTACGGGAGCTTCCTCGCCGTTTGGCATCAAGTGGCTGAGCACCGCCCCCACCCCATAAGGAGATGCATCCGCAGCCAACACCAACATTTTATTATCATCGTAGTGAGTCAACACTGCATTGGACACCAGTAATGCCTTGACTCCTTTGAACGCCCGTTCCTGCTCTGACCCCCACCGCCATTTTGCCTCTTTGTGCAGGAGGGCATGTAGTGGGGCCGCTACCGACGCCTTGTGGGGGAGGAAGGCGTGGTAAAAATTGAGGAGTCCAAGGAATGCTTGGAGCTCCTTTTTGTTCCCTGGACATGGGGCATCCTTAATTGCCCTCACCTTGTCCTCTGTGGGGTGGACACCATGTTCGTCGATCCTGAACCCCAAAAATTCCACACTGGGAACACCCACTATACATTTGGACTGTTTCACCTTAAGTCCCGCTTGAGAGAACCGTTTCAGTACCTCTCGAACTCTGCTCATGAGTTCCTCATCGGACCTCCCAGCCACCAACACATCGTCAAAATAAGGGACAGTCCCCTGAACTCCCCTCAGTAACCCTTCCATGAGGCCTTGGAACACTCCTGGAGCCACGTTTACCCCAAACTGGAGCCGGTTCACTCGAAAAGCCCCTCTGTGGGTGACGATTGTCTGCGCCTCAGCCGCCTCCCTGGTCACAGGCAGCTGTTGGTAGGCTTGGGCGAGGTCGAACTTTGCAAACACTTTCCCCCCTCCCAGTGACGCCAGGACGTGGCTGATTACCGGGACAGGGTAGGAATGCTGCTGCAAGGCACGGTTGATCGTGCACTTATAGTCAGCGCATATTCGGATGGAGCCATCCGATTTTACTGGCGTGACTATAGGCGTCTCCCATTTGCTAAATGGGACTGGCTCCAATACTCCTTGGGCTATGAGCTTGTCCAGCTCGGCTTCGATCCGTGGTTTAAGCGGGATTGGCACCTTCCTATACTTCAACCGTATAGGTGTCACAGATGGATCGAGCTCAAAAGACACAGGGGGCCCTTTGTACTTTCCCAGACCGCCCCCGAACACATCAGGAAATTCCTTATATAGTACAGCCCATTTATTTTCCGATACTGCATTCACTCCAGTAAGTGCTATACCGAGTGGTTCAAACCACTCCAACCCAAGTAAATTCACCCGGTTACCTTCGGCAATCAAACAAGACAATTCAACACATTTCCCTTTAAACTCGACCATGAAGGTGTCCCTCCCCGCCAGAGGAATGCGCCTCCCCTGGAAATCGGACACCTGCGTTTCAGCGGCTTTCAAACGCCGCCGGCTCCTGGTCGGGAACATGCGCTGCCAGGTGTGGGAGGACAGGACGGTCACGGACGATCCGGAGTCGACCTCCATGCTGCAGGGCACTCCGTTGAGGTAGACTGTGACGTGGATCTTCCCCGTCCCTCCGACTCGACGAACCGCAGGCTTGGTTGACAGGCTCGATGTCGTCTGACGGTCGTCCTCACGATGTGCTGCTCGTGAGCGTTGATTCCGGGGTGATGCTTCTGGCGTGGACCTCTTAATTGCTCTGCAGGCTCGAGCGATGTGGCCCATTTTGCCACACTTACGGCAGGTGACGTCTTTCGTCCAACACTGCTCACGTGGGTGCTTCCCGCCACAGCCTGCGCAGGCTGGGCTGGTCGAAGTCTTCACTGGGGTCCGCTGGTCTGCTTTCTTTTTGACGATGCAGACGTCACTCAGCTTACCCTCGCTGTCACTGTCGGCCCCCTGGTGGTGAACGCGCAGCTCCGTCGCTGCCAAACGCTGACGCACCTCTCGGGTCGACTTGTCGGCTGCTTCCGCGGCGATGGCCTCGTCATAGGCAGCTGCCCAGGTCAGCTCCTTTCTAGCGAACAGCCTCTGTTGCAGCCGGTCGTCCCTCATACCGCACACGAGCCGGTCTCGGAGGGCCTCTTCCACATTCGCGAAGTTGCAGGGCCTTGCCGCCTTTCGTAGGGCAGCCACAAACTCCGCCACCGACTCGCTGGCCGCCTGACCCCTCTTATAGAAGGCATGCCGGCACGCAATCTCCGACGGCTTCGGGGAGAAATGTGCCTGCAGCTTCTCGGTCAGGTCCTTGTACGAGACGGTCGAGATGTCCGCTGGTGCCACCAGGGACCGGGCGATGTCGAACACGCTCTTTCCGCAAGAGCTCAGGAGCGTCGCCCGCTTCTTCTCCTCCGTCGTGATGTCGGAGGCTTCGAGGTGGAACCCGAACCTTGACAGGTAGGAGTCCCAGTCCTCGGTCGCTGGTTTGAAGGCCTCGAACTTCGGGCTATTGGCCATCGTTGCAATCGCTGCCACCGGCTCTGGTGGTGCCCGTTGCTGACTGGCCACGGCGAGCTGCTGCTCTTCGTTGTCCGTCGTGGGTCTGGGTGTAGCGGGGCTGCCTACCCGCACTAGTATCCCATCCTCGTCGCCAATTGTTAAGTCCGGCGCTTAACAATGAGTCGGAGAGTGATTTCAGCAAAGACTCAAGTTTATTCAGCTCTTTGTTCACTTCTTCGACACGGTACAACATCTGATAGCCCGAACAGTTTGCCCATTGAAACTGCCCGGTATTTAAACATTCCCGGCTAACATAGCCACTCCCACTATACACATAACAACCTATCAGGTTGAGCGCATAAGGACCAATCACAAACGTTCCCGCTTGCGGCTTGCTTGAATGTGATTGGGTCGTGAGTCTTGGACTAGGATGCTCTGTCCAAGACGAAGCTTAACATTGCTTCCCTATGTGATGATTCACATAAAACCTCCTGTACTCATGGCAGCTATGAATACATTACAATTCCAGTATATAAAGTGAACTGTGTCTCAACTTCAGCAATATAAACTTTTCCCAAAGAGAGTAACCACTCCATAGCTGAGCCTCAGTTAGTATAAATAAACCCTGAGGGGAGATCTGATTTCCCTTTCTCCCAAAAGGTTACCTCAGTTTACAAGTTTTCACTGGAACCTATTTCCATAACATACAAGATGACCTGCAGGTTCAAATTTGTACTTTTAACATACAGAGCTCTTGTCCACATAACCTATACACATATGTTAGGAAAGATGGGCCCTTATCATAATGCTTGTCTCACTAGAAACAAGCTTTATTCTCCAAGCCAGCCCCCAAATTCTAACTTAAAAGCCAAATGAATGTCTGGTTAAGCTGCCGCTCTTATCAGGAGCTACAATTACCTGTCTGAGGAAATTTTTTGTAGCCCCCTTCTTAAGCTGAGGCTGGCTCACCCCCTCCTATCCAGTGGAGTTCCATGAGCGCTGATTGGATGACAATCACTTCGATTTGCACAAGATCAAAATCACAAGGATTGGTTCAGAGCCCTGGAGGAGAGGCAGGACTTTTTGAAGATGACTGCTATAACCTACTCTGAGCCTAACTTATCTCAGAGAGTTTTTGTGATGATAAAAGGGAAGTGAGGAGAACGAAGTAAGCTGCTTTGGGTCCCCACTGTGGAGAAAGCAAGGTATAAATGAAGTAAATAAGTTATATATATAGCCAAAGATGAAGGGGGTAGATAAAAGGTAGGTTAGTTGGTGGATAGGAAGGAGAGAAGAAAGCAAGAAAGGGGAGAGACTGTGGGGGCTTTAAGGAAGGGAAAGTTTAAAGAGGAAATTGTAGGGGAGGGGAAAATGAGATGCATTGGGACTCACCATTAGCCAGCTTTTAAAATTTTATTTTTCTGCTGCTGCTGCCCATAGCCCCCTCAACAGCAAGAAGCACAGAATCCACGTTCCTCAGTGGAGTCCTTCCTGTAAAAGCCCTCAAATTCATACTCCAAAATTTCCACATACTCCCCAGCCTGGCACACTTAAAGCATATAATAGTACCATAAAAAATGCCCTAATAATAGATAATGGTTACAGTTTTCATATTTACTTACATTTGCATATGTTTTTATTTAGCAATGTATAGCCCACTTTTCTACCCAATGGGTACCCAAAGCAACTCACAATGTTCTTTCCTCCATTCAATCATTCACACTAAATAACAATAGCAACGTGACCAGGACCCACCAATCAGATGGATTTTTCACAGGAATCACCATGTTAAAATGAATTCAGTCACAAATTCCTCTTTGAGGTTTTGAATGGCCATAAATTAATACAGTGAAATAACTGAGTAACAAAATGATTGTAAAACTTTAGAGTGAGAAATTTACCCCATAGAGCAGAGGTATCGAAGTCATTTGTTATGAGGGCTGAGTCTGACATAAATGTCACTTTGTTGGGCTGGGCCAAAATGTAATGCCAGGTACCAGAGAGATTTTACCACTGACCATGGCCCACACACCTCTTCAGCACCTAACTAATCACCCTTTGCTCAATATGCACAAGTTTTGCATAGCACATTGTCTGACAATCAAGGTGGAACAACCAGAGACTTAAAAACTAACACATGTAAGCAGCTTTTGATGAGCTGGAGCATGAAGTGCGGCATTCTGTTGTCGCAGGTGCAGCAGTCAAAGACAGGTGGCCAAGTGGCATCAACCAAGGGAAACCAACAAGCCCTGCCTTAAAGAAACTGCTACAGTCAACAGGCTTTGGGGAAGGGAGGGGGATGAGGCAGCCATACAATCCCATACCTCCCTCTGTCAAAGTCCCAAATTCAGCAACAAGCTTCAACCACAAGGGGAACTGTGATGCTCCCCAGCACCATCAGCAAGCTTCAAGCACTGCCACTCTCCAAAGATGCCAGCTCCACTTGAATTGCCTTTTGCAGACTTTTATTTCCTGCCAGCTCCACAGCATTATCCAAACATTCAAAAGATTACTCCCCATGAGCAAGCGCACAGACACACATCCAGCACCTGCCTCTGCTGTGTGCAAACCCAGCACACTTTTCTGAATGTCTGCTCCCGTCCCTGACCTTCACCTCACCCTCTGCCCCTCACTTCCATTCAGACTGTTACATAAGATAGATCTTGCATGCAGGGAACCTGGGGATCATGCTTGAGTTTTCACTTCGCTTCTTATTTAATCCTCCCCATGCTGCCAAGGGAAAGAAGCAGGAGAGGAGCTGCGCACATTTGAGTCAGCGGGTTAGCAGGCTCTGACTCACCCGACTCGGTGGCCCTCCTCCGCCTCTGACCCTCAGAGTATTGCACATGCTTTGCCCCTTACATAAGTTCCAGGCTTTTCTCGCCTGGGCTGCTACACACAAGGCGCCTGGCCCAGCAAGTCACTCCATTCACATACTTATATAAGTGGGCACATTGGGTGAGCTGGCCAGCAGCTTTCTATAGGGGCCTGTGCCCGCAGGTGCTTTCCCTGGGTTGCCTGCAAGTGGGAAGCTGCTTGGCTGACCTCGAGGAGGTGGAAGTTGGAACCAAAGAGATTCTGTCTGCAGCACATGAACAATGATCCATCTTTCCAGCAACCCAAGTGGCAGACACAGCAGCCCAATACACTCTGGCTGGAGACGGCAGCAGCAGGCAGTACATCCTGGCCCAGTGCATCAGCCAAGAGTAGCAGGCAGGCCCCAAGGGGACCAGCGGCACATAGCTTGGGGCCAAACCAGCCCTCCTCGCCCCTTATGGTTGCCAGCTCTGGGTTGGCCAATCCCTGGAGATCTGGGGGAAGACCCTGGGGAGGGTCCATGTTTGGGGAAAGCAGGCACCTTAGCAGGGGGTTTAATTAATATAGGCCCTTCTGGTCCACATTTGGACTGGTTTCATGCCAGTTGCTTGCGGGCCAGATAAAAGCCCTGGATGGGCTGGTTCTGCCTCCTGGGCCATATGTCTGACATATCTGCCATAGAGGGTATCACTGTCTTTGAGTTCTTCCATGTCTGTCTGCAGAATCTGTTCTCAAGTGCAATGCATGATTACTTGGGTGGGGAAGAGATAGCCTCTATCCTGCAATTGCTAATTGAAAAATTGAACTTATTTAAAGTCCTGGTAGGAGTGGGAGCTATGCTGTCATCCTCAGGAAAGTAACAACAACATTAAAGTTTTGTCAGAAACACTATTTCTGGAACAATTTGCTATTGTGGCTTTGATGATTTCTTCAGACCCAGCAAGTAGACTGACAAATGGACTTTCAAGTGAAAGGTTATTGAGAAGAATTGAGGATAAAAGCATCTGGAGTTATAATTTAAAAATATGCAGTAGTGTAATGTTCAACCAGGTTTGTTGTGTAGGTGTTGTTCTATAATTTGGCAGCTTCTTTCACCTCCAATTGGGAATGCAGAAAATAAAAATTCTTGGTGGTTTGTTTGGATTTATTAGGGGGGACGGGGGAAGCAGATCAATTGCAGAGTTTTGGCAAGATCAGCACAAAGAAATGATGTGCTGGAATTGTTTCATAATGTTGGTGACCTCATGACTGAACTGTAGAAGGAAAAATAATAGGTCTCTGTTGAATAAGAACACACATATGCTTGAATCAGTTATGTACAGAGATATGTAAAAACACAATATATGTTTATTGAGCTTGAAGTCTCAGAAACTGGTATACTTCTCTCTTCCTGTCATACGAGAATCGAGCAGTAATGCTTCTGTGTCAGAGTGGGGATTCAAACCTCTTGGTTTGGGTTTGCCTTATTTTTGTTGATGTCATTGATGATTCTTTAACACCATTTTCATAGCACTTAAACATAACATATATGCCATTATATAAATTTGTACCATTTTACTCTGTTTAGACTTTGTATACCATTTATCTTCAACTGATGCGAAAGTAACATAGAAAATGCATTACTTTTAATGGGGAAAAATTCAGCATGCAGAAGGGGAAAGTAGTGAAAAAAGGCAGTCCTGTAGCACCTTAGATATTAACAAAATTTTCGAGGATATAAGCTTTCATGAATCAAAGTTCACTTCATCAGATACAAATAAGAATGAAGATCCATCAGTTCTAATTTCCAGGTCAAAAGGTGGAAAGGGGATTACTCAATGCCAAACATAATCTGCTTAATTAGAGCAAGGAGATACACATAGAGGTTGGCAATGCAGAAAATGACTTAAGAATTCTATGTTCCAGTTCAGCTCCAGGGTGTCCTGACTTTGTTAATGAACTCTAGCATAGTCTCAGGGCCTCCCCCCACCCCAGCTTAGGGCTGAATACTGATATAGGGTTCTTATTTAATTACAGGGTTTTTTTTGTTTTTTGCAAAAATAAATGAATAAATAAACCAACCAACCTTTCACTTCATTGGGGCACATACTTGACATAGTACCTACGAGAATTTTGCTTCCAGAGCAGAAAAATCACAGTGTTTGTGATATTCCTTTTCTATTGCCGTAGCCAATAACAGCTAAAATATAACATCAAATTGTTTGTTTGTGTGTGTATGTATGTATGTGTTTATTTCAGTGGGGACCCAAAGTGGCTTTCATCACTCTCATCTCCTCCATTTTATCCTCACAACAACCCTGTGAGGTAGGTTAAGCTGAGAGTGTGTGACTAAGGTCACCCAGCAAGCTTCCATGGCCTGAGTGGAAATTTCTACTTGGGTCTCCCAGATCCTAACCCGACGACACTCTAACCAGTATTTCACACTTAGACTGGAATTGCTCCCCCCACATCTGATCAAGCATGTAATAAAAAAGCACCAAAAAAGAGGAAATCAAACAACCACCCATCTAATAACAACTTATAAGTGACTGAATCATGGGAACATTCAGCTAGGGTAGACTTTTGACAAGATTTGGGTTGGCTCTGCTAAAGACTTTCCCACTAATGTTAAAGACATAAGCCATTTGTATGTGTGATAGTGTGGGAGAAGCAGAATCTCACACAAATGGGTTTATTACTGTAGAGGTGGGTCTGGTCTTTCCACTGTGTATGGAGCATTTCTGTTGAACTATATGTGATTACTACAAAACTAACTGGTTACAGTCAGGAAATATTCCAAGTTCATTTGTTTATGCCGTCCACCTCTCAAACCCACTGATATAAATTTATTATGATGTATCTAGTAGATCAGGAGAACACTGTATGGAAATGTACCATTTTTCCCTTTATAACAAATATTCTGCTTACCAAGGGCAATGGGTCTGGTAGCAGTTTTCCCACAAACCCACTCGACAGCATCAAATATAAGCCAAACACTTTCAGATCCTTTTGCTTTCCCCCTCCCACTTCTCCTTCCCATTTTTGTCTCTGAATTAATGTTATAATCCACATCTGCACTTTGCATCGTCACTGACTTGAGACCAGTGTTCCCTCTAAGCTGAGTTAGTGTGAGCTAGCTCACAGTTTTTTAGCCTCCAGCTCACAGATTTTTGTCTTAGCTCAGGAAGGATGGCTCCAGAGCAAACTAATTTATGCAGCAGCCAAATCACTTGCTCACGACTTTAATGCTAGTAGCTCACAAAGTAGAATTCTTGCTTACAAGAGTCCACAGCTTAGAAGGTGCATTGCTTGAGACCAGTGTATTTTTAAAGAAGATATGCTAACAAACATCTGTAACTCACAGTCCTATTGTATTACTGCTATACAAGCAAGCCATTGCACATTCTTTCAAGTCTGTAACTTGCTTCACGTTAACACACTGCGTTTTTATAGCACTATTTCAAAATTTATGGCCCTTTTTCCTAAGGTGCTTGTTCCAGTTGCATCTTATATTTCATCAAATATGGTAAAGAAACCATGAGAATAAATTGATGCTCCATATGAACCTCTTTCTGTAAATGGATGATGCCAAATTGCTATAAAATGGTTTTCCTTTTTGAGCTCTGTTGAGCTGTTAGTGGGTTGATGAGGACAGAGCCTGTAGGGAATCATTATGTCCATTTAAGGCATCCAGGTTTTTATGCTTCAGTACAGAATGCCTGAGGGTGAGGATTTCAAATGGATGAAGTGGAGAAATTTGCACTTCCTTAAGAAAACACGGAGCATTTCCTTCCATGTGTCAGAAATGAAAACAGAAAATACAAACTAATTCATCATGAAATGTTCATTTTATGGTTCCCTCTCTGGCCCTTTTCTGCCCCAACCCGACTAGTCATATTTTCTCTTTTTCCTTGTCAGCTTTATGGCTTATAACGGTGATGGACGATCTTCCCTTCTATATATCATGTAAAAGAATTCAGTCTAGAAGTCTACTTGTGTTCACAGCTTGCTTTCTGCCACCCCACCAAGTCTCTCTCTAACACATGGTGGTAAGTATCATATAGGGACGTCAGCACAGCAAAGGATGATATTTTATTGTTTGGGATTAATTGGACACTGGTGTAAAATGAGGAAACTGTCATGCGTAAGAGTTAATGTGAGTTAGTGATATATTGGGATCCATTAGCTAAAGCACATTCATTCCAAATATGAAGCTTTTCCTTTTTCTTTCTTTTTCTTGTCTTCCATTCAAACATACTTTTCCAAATGTAAATTACTCTCTCTCCTTAGCCACTGCATAAACTTCAAGCGATCCATATCATGGACTGCGATACAAAAACTCATACTACAGTTGGGTAACTTGGAGCTAACATTCAAGAGGACAAAAAAAGCTTCCAATGACCGTTTTTATAAACTATGACAACAAGGCCTTTCGAATTTTTTTCCCTTCCAAAATCAACAGTCAGAAAAAGTGTAGATTCAGAAGAGCATGTTTTTCATCTTATCATTACAACTACAATGTGAAAAATGCAATCCAGCCCTTTGGGTCTATAACCAAAGGGCATCAGTACATGAAATAAATTGAGTTGGTGTGTGTTAGGGTTGTCAGCAGTGCCTCGACAAATGCTTGGAGATTTTGAGGGGAGGGTGGAATTTGGGAAGGATGTGACATCAGTCCTGATGCTCTAGGAATGTTCCCTAATCTTTATGTTAAATACCATAGAGACACGGGGAAATTCTTAGAGCATCACTAAGGGGGCCATTTTATGAACATTTTTTCTCCTCCTCCTTAATTTCTGAAGGGCAGGGGTCTGGGCATTCAGGCAGTGGTCTACCCCCCTCAGGCAGACAAGTACAAGTTTTGTGTGTGTATTTGTGTGTGTATCTCTCTCTCTGTGGTGCTGCTAAAGCTCCCCTAGGGGCTGCATGCAGTTGGAACTTCTACTACACCATGGACAGGACATGCCCTGAATTGTGTAGCAGTCCACAGAAGGTCTCTACTGCACACAGAAGGTTATCAGTGTACCCAGACCAGGTTTTTTTTTCCCAGTTTGAAATCTGAAGTCTGAGACATAGAGTGGGAACAAAGCTGTGATGAGCAAGATCCAGCTGGAAGGGAATGCTGGGGAGCCATCCTAAAACAGATTCTAATCTGCCTGATAGTAACGTTGTTGTTGTTGTTCAGTTGCACAGCCGAGTCCGACTCTCCGTGACCCCATGGACCAGATCACGCCAGGCCTTCCTGTCTTCCGCTGTCCTCTGAAGTTTGCTCAGTTTCATGTTCATTGCATCTATGACACTAACCATCTCATCCTTTGCTGTCCCCGTCTTCTTTGACCTTCAATCTTTCCCAGCATCAGGGTCTTCTCCAGTGAGTGCTCCCTTCTCATTTGGTGGCCAAAGTATTTGATCTTCAGTTTCATTATCTGGCCTTCCAGGGAACAGTCAGGGTTGATTTCTTTGAGGATTGACTGATTTGATCTTCTTGCAGTCCAAGGGACTCTCAAGAGTCTTCTCCAGCACTATAGTTCAAAAGAATCTATTCTTCGTTGCTCGGCCTTCCTTATAGTCCAACTCTCGCAGCCATACATGATTACTGGGAATACCATTGCTTTGACCATGCGGACTTTTGTTGGCAGAGTGATGTCTCTACTTTTTATCATGCTGTTTAGGTTCGCCATCGCTTTCCTCCCAAGGAGCAGGCGTCTTTTAATTTCATGGCTGCTGTCACAGTCTGCGGTGATCTGGGATCCCAGGAACGTGAAGTCTGTCACTACTTCCACGACTTCCCCTTCTATTTGCCAAGGAGTGATGGGGCCGGATGCCATGATCTTAGTTTTTTTTGATGTGAGCTTCAAGCCCACTTTTGCGCTCTCCTCTTTTACCCTGAGCAAGAGGCTCTTGAGGTCCTCTTCACTTTCTGCCATCAGAGTGGTATCGTCTGCATATCTGAGGTTGTTGATCTTTCCCCCAGCAATCTTAATTC
>NW_015175360.1:168790-182261 GCF_001447785.1 Gekko japonicus | reverse complement strand
GTGCGATAGTTTGAACATTCCTTGGCATTGCCCTTCTTTGGGATTGGAATGTATACTGACCTTTTCTGATCCTGTGGCCACTGTTGCGTTTTCCAAATTTGCTGGCAAATTGAGTGCATCACTTTAACAGCATAATCTTTTCAGACTTTGAATAGCTCAGCTGGGATAACATCACCTCCACTAGCTTTGTTGTTAGTAATGCTTTCTAAGGCCCATTTAACTTCACATTCCAGGATGTCTGGCTCGAGGTCAGTGATTATACCATCGTTGTTATCAAGGACATCGAGGTCTTTCTTGTGTAGTTCTTCTGTGTATTCTTGCCATCTTTTCCTAATCTCTTCTGCTTCTGTTAGGTCCCTACTGTTTTTGTCCTTTATCATGGCCAGCTTTGCAAGGAACGCTCCCTTGATTTCTCCAATTTTCTTGAAGAGATCTCTAGTCCTTCCCATTCTGTTGTTTTCCTCTATTATTTAGTGTTGTTCATTCAGGAAGGCCTCCTTATCTCTCCTTGCTGTTCTCTGGAAATCTGCATTCAGTTGGGTAAATCTTTCCTTTTCGCCTTTCCCTTCATTTTCCTTCTTTCCTCTGCTATTTGTAAAGCCTCATCAGACAGCCACTTTGTTTTCTTGCATTTCTTTGGGATGGTGGTGATTGCTGCCTCCTGTACAATGTCACGAACCTCCGTCCATAGTTCTTCAGGCACTCTATCTATCAAATCTAGACCCTTGAATCTATTCTTCACCTCTACTGTATATTCATCAGGGATGTGATCTAGGTCAAACCTAGGTCAAGCTTACCTTGATTCATAGATCTTACATTCCAGGTTCCTATGCAATATTGTTCTTCACAGCATCAGACTTTCCTTTCACCATCAGACACATCCACAACTGAGCGTCCTTTCGGCTTTGGCCCAGCTGCTTCACTCTTTCTGGGGTTACTTGTATTTGACCTCTGCTCTTCCCCAACAGCATATTGGACACCTTCCGACCTGAGGGGCTCATCTTCTGGCATCATATCTTTTAGCCTTTTGATACTGTCCATGGAGTTATCTTGGCAAAGATACTGGAGTGGGTTGCCATTTTCTTCTCCAGTGGATCACACTTGGTCTGAGTTCTCTGCTGTGACCTGTCCATCCTGGGTGGCCGTGGCATAGCCCACAGCCTCATCGAACCACGCAAGCCCCCTTACCACGTCAAGGCAGTGATCCATGAGGGAGTGATAGTAACTGGATCACCCTAATTCTGAAACCAATAATAAGAGCTAGAGTGGCCCATGCATGACAAACTTGCCAGACTGTCCTGCTTTTTCCTAGCTCCTGGGATATGGTCTTGCAATTACACAAGATCCAGTAAGGGCTGCATCCCTGGAAATGTCCCTTTCTTCCCTTGACTATGCTAGTGCAGGAACTGGCACAGACCTGTGGACTAAATGCTTTCTTCTGTGCATGTTGACCACAGAGAAGCTGAAATGTACTGGGTTCAGACGCGTTGAGTAATCAGCTGATAGTTTATTAGGTGATTCAGCAGTGAGGGCAAAAACAAGGACCCCTGGCCAAAGCCAGGTTTTGTACCCAAAGAAAGTCACACCCAAAACACACCCTACTCCCCGTGATAGGCTATTTACACCAGGTTACCTTTCCAGGTAATCCTATTGGGCTATATTAGGACCCAAGCATTCCTACTGGTGCACTCCTAGGATCCTAGCCTGCTTTTGTTATGGATCTCAATCTCAATACATTACAGGAGCTATTGTCCTAGGATGGAGGACTCAGACTGAGAAGTGTCTGCTATCCCAACCTAGATTGTAGTACATGGCAAAGAGGCAAGTAGGTAGTCAATACTGTGGAGCATTCAGGGGCAATATCAAATTAGTGCATTTCTCAGTCAGTGCACTTCAGGAGGTCCTCCCAAGGAGCTGATCACTTGGAGTGTTACACCAGTGTTGGTCTGGACATCTCCTTCCTCTCGGTGCCAGGATTCCTCTAAAATCAAGTCCAGTAGCACCTTATTGATCAACAAGACTTCCAGAATATAGCTTTTGGCTGTGATCATCTCCTTCCTCTCGGTGCCAGGATTCCTCTAAAATCAAGTCCAGTAGCACCTTATTGATCAACAAGACTTCCAGAATATAGCTTTTGGCTGTGATCACACACACTAAATAATCCACTTTCAATTCACTTTCCAACTGAATTTTACTGTGTGAACTGGCCTTTAAGAGCCAAAGTTTCCTTCATCTGACAAAAGAAGTTTTGCTTCTCAAAAGCTTATATCCCCAAAATCTTTTTGGTTTCTAAGGTACTACAGGACCTGTATCTAGGATTTCTCTACTGATGTATTATTATTTTGGTCCAGGTCATGCACATGACACAATTTATTATGTACTTGCCCTGCTATTACCTCACTGCAACAACATAGACTGTAAGGTCCCCATATGAAGACACTTGCTATAGTTGGCCTAAAATACCTCTCCACTACAGGTCTCTGGTATCCTTCCATCTTATTATGCTAAGTCACCATATAAGTTTTTTTGTGAGGAAGGACATAAGAAGAGCCCTGCTGGATCAGACCAATGGTCCATCTTGTCCAGCATCCTGTCTCACACAGGGCCAAGAACAGGGCATAGAGGCTGAGGTCATTCCCTGGTGTTGCCTCCTGGCTCTGGGATTCAGAGGTTTAGAGCCTCTGAACATGGAGGTTTCGCTCAGTCATTTTGGCTAGCAGACACTGATAGACCAATCCTCCATGAATCT
Organism: Gekko japonicus; assembly: GCF_001447785.1. Lineage (NCBI taxonomy): Eukaryota > Metazoa > Chordata > Lepidosauria > Squamata > Gekkonidae > Gekko > Gekko japonicus. The sequence continues at coordinate 179,512 of NW_015175360.1, read as the reverse complement.
ATCTAATCCAGTTTTAAAACTGTTTATTTCTGTGGCCATCACTCCAGCCTCTGGCAGTGAATTCCACATTTTAATCACTCTTTGTGTAAAATAATATTTCCTTTTGTCCATACTGAACCTACTGCCCATCAGCTTCATTGGATGCCCTCGAGTTCTATCTAGTCTTTTGGGAGAGTGAACACAGTGAACACAGAAGCAAAAAAGTATTTGAGCCTCTCTGCCATCTCCCCATCTTCCTAATTATTCTTTTGCCAGAGTCTGTGGTCCCTCCTGTTCAATTCATTGGGGCAGACCTTCTACTTTTTAAAAGAAGCCTCTTTACTTTTTATAGCTTCCTTGACTCGCATTGTCAACCACGCAGGCCTTGTTTTAATCTTGGCAGTACCTTCCCTAACCTGTGGAATAGGGATGGGCATGAACCTAAAAAATCCGGTTTGGTTCAGTTCAGGGTTCAGGGTGGCCCCCAAACCAACCCCAAACTGAACCCCGAGCTGAACTGAGACAAAAGACCCCAAACCGAACTGGAGAGAAGAGGGGGTGGAGTCACCTGGGAAAGGTTAAATGACTGGCTTTCACTTTCCCCTGTTTCAAAGTGTGGGGAGCGAAACCAACAGGTTTAATGGCTTGCAGCTATTTCAACCTAACAGCAGGGCGGGTGCGCTCATCAGCTGTGAGGCTGAAATGGCTGGCAGACATTTTGAAGAAGTGAGCTCATGAAAGCTCATACCCTACCACAAATTTTATTCATCTTTCAGGTGTTACTGAACACTTTTCTACTGCTACAGACAGAATAACAAAGATACTCATCTTTAAAAATTATACTACAAGTTCTCTTATTGATCTGCCATTTGGATTGACTGTTTTGGTTTCAAATTGGGGGATAGTTAATTTACAATCAGCCTGCATTGTAGGACTGAACATGTGAATGTATTGGGTGTAGCCAATGTTGAGCCAACTCCAAAATATTCCTACTTATGCAGACTTTTTGTGATGACAAAATGTATCAGTCTTAAAGGAGTTTAAAGCTATATAAGCACAGTATGGCATCATGACTTTCCAATCAGCACGTTGCTTAACTTGCAGGGTAAATAAACCTCTGTAATACAATTCTGGTGCATACCACATACTGCTTTACATCAGAATTGAATTACAGAGGTTTATTTACCCTGCAAAGTAAGGCACTTGCTAATTGTAACTGTCTATAATGCGTCACTTATATACATTTATATAGTTTACTGTACATTATACATTTATGTATATTTACATAATACCATTTATTTTTATGTAAACATTGATGGCACTGGCATTCATGGGAGTGATGCATGTTGTTATAGGCTTAGTTGGCTCATTCCTACTTGGGCAGCAGTGGGGAGGGAATGCATAGCTTGTCTCTGTAGTGTTCCATCTTTGCCCATTTTGCTTCCCTGGCTGCCCTTGAAATATAAGTGTGTTCATACTGATTTTAAAGGGGAAAGAGAGTTTAAGAGAGATATCTGTTTTTCCTTTCAAAATGCTCATAATAAGTGCAGACAGCCAGGTATCAATTGTCAAAAACAATGTTGAGGAGAGCAACCAATGCAGCTGACAAAGCACATGCCGAATGTGGGCCCGCACAGGCGTCAGCGTCAGCAGGCACGCCATCACATTTTGTACCAGCTGTAATTTCCAGATCAGCTTCAAGGGTAAGCCTGCATAGAGTTAGTTTCAGTAATCAAGCCTGGAAGTGACCATTGCATGGGTCACCGTAGCTAAGTCCTGGGGGGAGAGAGATAGGGCTTCAGTAGCCTGATCTGCCTAAGATGGAAAAATGCAGATCTGGCGACTGCAGCAACCTGGGCCTCCATAGATAAGGAGGTATCTAGTGTTACTCCCAGGCTCCTCACCGGCTGGACCGGCACCAGAAGTGTCCCTTCCAGTGTGGGAAGCCTGGTGCCCACTTCCAAATCCCCATGACCCAGGTACAGGACCTCCTGTACTTTCGATGGATTTAACTTCAATCAACTCTGCCGCAACCATCCAGCCACAGCATCCAAAGCCTCAGCCAAATTTCCAGGAATGGCAGATGGATGACTGTCCATTAACAGATAAAGCTGAGTGTCATCAGCATACTGATGCCAACCCAGCCCATAACTCCGGACTAACTGGGTGAGGGGGCGCATATGGAGGTCATCTGTAAGGGCGAGTAGAGCCGTCTCCATCCCATGGCCATGGAAGAAGCCAGACTGGAAAGGATCAAGGGTGGAAGCTTCATCCAGGAAAGCCTGGAGTGGTTTGGCCACTGCTTTCTCAACCACCTTACCCAGGAATGATAAGTTCAACACTGGGTGGTAGTTGGTCAGGACCGTTGGGTCCAATGATGGCTTTTTTAAGAGCAGGTTGATGATTTCTTCCAGAGGGGACTGAATGCTCTCCCCGCAAGATTTCACTAGCCAGGAAGGGCATGGGTCAAGGAGGCAAGTAGTGGGTCTCACAGCTGCCAAGGTCCTGTCAACTTCCTCCCGGGTGAGTCGATTGAAGTGGTCCAATAGTAGACCAGAAGACAGACAAGGGGTTTCCAGTTCCTTTACTGTCTCAATTATGGCCGGGAGGTCCTAGCAGAGTGCCATGATCTTATCTGCGAAGTAGCTCACAAATGCCTCAGGGCCAATAGCCAATTCCCTACTATTTGGTCTGCTCTGAGGCAGAGTCGTAATGGACCGAATAACTCTAAATAATTGGGCTGGGAGTGAGCTCGCAGACGCAATAGAGACTGCATAGAAATCCTTCTTTGCAGCCTTCACTGCCATCTCATAGGCTTTCATAAGCATCCTATAAGATGTTTGTGACACTTTGTCACGAACATGCCGCCACCTTCACTCTAGCCGTCTTAGCTCCTGCTTCATCCTTCGCGTACCACAGTGCTGCTTTGGTGCAAGGGCACAAAGGGTGCCAGAGGGAAATCTCATTGATGGCTACAGAAAGCCGGTCATCCCAGTACGCCACCAGCTCATCCAATGAGATGCCAGGGGCATTGGATCCCACAGAGTCTCCTGAAGCCGAATAAGGTTCATTTCACTCTGTAGGTGAGCATAAATGTGCTCACCACCTAAACAGGGTGGGCATGGTATGCTCAGCCGGACCTTCAGTGCGAAGTGGTCAGACCATGGGACTACATCTGTAATAATCAGATCCACATGTATCCCCATCCCAAAAATCAAATCAAGCATGTGGCCCACTTGGTGTGTGGGAGTCGATATAAACTGGGAGAGTCCCAGTGCCTCCATGGACAACACTAAGTCCCTGGCCTGAAAAGATGCTGCATCATCAGCATGAACATAGAAATCACCCAGGATCAGGAGCCTGGGATATTCCAATGCCCAGCCTGATACAGCATCTAACAGGTCTGACAGGGTATCTGCCGGTGCGTTAGGCGGTCGGCTCACCAGCCAGATAGCCAAACTCTCCTCAACATCACACGCTAGACCTACACATTCAATGCCGGAGATTGTTGGGGCGGGGAGCAACCTGAAGGAACAAAATTCACGGATAAGCAAAGCCACGCCCCCCATAGGTCCGTGACTGGTGAAAGACTGAGAAGCCAGGTGGAGTAAGCTGGTTCAAGGCGACAGTTTTGCTATCTCTTACCCAGGTCTCGGTCACACAGGCCAGGTCTACCCGTGACTCCATGAGATAATCATGGAGTGCATTGGTCTTATTGTTGATAGATCTGGCATTGAATAACACCAGTGTCAGAGAAGGGTGCATTTTCCTAGCTCCACAACCAACATCCCTTGGGATGGGACGTAGATGGGAAGAAGTCCGAGCATTTCCATATCTCTGATTTCTTCCATTCCAATTAAAGGAAGAGCACCTATGCCCACCGCTATATTTCCCCTGCCTCATAATCACTGGTATCCCTGACCCTTGCATGGCCCCCCTTCATCAGTGCTTCAACCCCAACACTCTCCAACAATCAGCAAAGGCTATAACTACAAGATTGACAAGACCAGCTCCAGCCCGCCAGAGAGTCTTTCTCCACAGTTGCTAGTGGAAAAAAGCTTCCTATATCCTTGCTAGTGGTTACTGTCTGATGGAAAATTTGGTAGCCCTGCCAGCAGAATTTAGTGGCTTGACTATGTGAAACCCAAGGCCAATCAGAAACTACAATGATTTACTTACTTATTTACTTGTCACTCAGCCAGGCCTTCTGCTGTCACTAAGCCTCAGAGTAGGTTGATCTCTGACTTTCCATCTACCATCTTTTCTGACTTTTAACCTGCCCTCTTTTTTCATCTGTCCTCTTGAAAACAGGTTTAAACTGCTGCAAATGTATTCATTTTGATGTGTTCCATGGTTTTTGTAAGAATTTTACAGAGTTCCATTATTGCTTTGAGTTCAGGAAAGGCAGGATAGAACTGTGTCAATTAATACAGCAAATAATGCTGAATGTGGGAAAAATTCCAACTATCTGAATGATGGGTAAAGAATAAAAGTAATTATTTTATACTCTCCTTTAACAAGGTCCCAGTTTGTTCAATACTGTTTTAAAGCGTTGCTACCCAACTGTAATAAAAATCAAGATGTTCATCTTCCATCTTATTTCTCATTTCCCCCTCAGTGTGCTTCAGTGCTTGGAATGTCAAGAAGGGAATTTAACCTTCCCTTGAGGGTAAATTCTCCCCTGCCTTTTTTCTTATCAGAACTATGTGGATTCCATCCAAGTTCATCTCCTCAGGTCAGTTCCTGGATTCTCACCCCTTTTTATGATTATATATATATGTGTGTGTGTGTGTGTGTGTGTGTATATGTATCCACACACACACATATGTAATCAGGCTGGTTGCAATTTCATTTCAGTAATAATTTCATTTCACTATAATTTTAGTATTGTGATGTTATTAAGGAATCCACTTTCTCTCCTTTATGGATGCATAATAGAATTCATCTAGCAGATTTTTACAAAGGCCATCAGAAACACTCAAATACAGCATGGATTTTTTAAGATATAAAAGGCCATAATACATTAAAAACAAAAGCCAACTTTGACTTATTTGAAAGGTCAAAGAAATACAATCTAATTTACTACTTCTAGCTGAGGTTAGCAGAATAAACTACATCTGTTCTTATAACTCGAAGTGTACACTGTATACCTTTGTTATAAAATTTATGTGGAGTATTTTATAGATTAGTACTACTGTGCTGGTAATGAATTTTCATTTTATTTAGTAAGCCTGGCTTAAAGGAACGTTTCTCCACTTCCTGACTCAGCTGACAGCACTCTCCTTTACATATGTCAAATGATGTCCAGAAATTTATAAGGCAAAACTGTGTGTGAGCACTGATTTAGCAATCATGAACTTTTCTGGCAGCATCCACTGGAAACCAAGTCTGTAAATTTTATTAGTATGAAATATTTCTAATGGGAGTTGACAAACAGTTGAATGGATTTGCTTTTTCTCTGTACTTGGCAAAAGGAAAGGGGGGAAAGTTTCTCTTACACAATGAGGAATGCATTAATACTGACACCCATTCATCTCCATTTTGTAAAATATCATTTAAGAGTTTTTAAACTGTTGGTGAAATTATAGTGAGCTGCAGGGAAGCTGCAAAAACTTTATGAGCATAATAAAATTGTCATTGTAATACCATTATAGGGTGTGGGGACAATATAGATATATTTTGAATTACTCATTGTCCTTATGCCAGGTTGAAAAAAATCCACAAGGAGGAATTATGGCTTGTAATAGAGACAGTTGTTGAAAGAATTCAGAGAACTGAAACCCAGAGAGCCAGAAAAAATCCTATATAAGTGTATTGTGTTCCAAGTTAATGTTACCATTTGCATCAATAGTAGTAAAGCCTATAGCTGCAACTTGCTTTTTATTACTGTAAATTATAGCCACAAGAGCAGCTAGTTAATGAAACAACTAGTCAGGAAAAGTAGTATTGCATCTGTTAAATGATCGGCAGAGTTTCGTTAAGATGTCTTCTGGAACCCTCAGGTCTGACTCATGGTAATCGTGGGGGGGGGGGGGAGTTTGTACATAGTAGTTTCTATCAATGTATCTTGGCATTCACAGTCTGAAAAGATCTTTGGAATACCATGACGTTTTTTCACAAGTTTAAAATGGTATTAACTTTTACTGGAGCTATCTTACACTCTTGGAACCATTGATGAGATTCTGTTGATGCAACCAAAAGAGATTTTTTATTTTTAAAAAGCAAACTGTAGAGTTGTAAGGGTAGCCAAATTATTTTTCCAATAGCTGTGTTTTAGAAAGTAATAAAACAACAAAATGGTACAAGCATCTGCCCTAGGCTGAGAAATGGATAGATGTAATTATACATGGAAGTTTGTTCTTTCTCCAAAGACTTATTTTTTATTCCTCTCTCTCTTTGTAGAGGAAACAAAAAACTCCTGATGAGACCATTCTATTTTTGTTTGAAAACATACGTATCATGTATCAACTTGCTGGAGGAAAAGGCAGTCAGAAAATCAGTGGAAATCAAAGGGATGGAGGAGATAGGAGGCCTGGGACAAGTTGTAAAATTTGCAACTTGATCTCAAACCCCTGAATGAATATCCAGATCGAGACCTTTGGATGAAGCCTCCAGCCTATAATCACTTGAACAAATAATATGACATTTATCTTCTGCTTCCTAAGGTCATTCAGTTAATTGCTAAGTCTACTTAATTCATCATTCTGGTGAAGATCATATGCTTTGTTATAATAGAAAATGTTCAAAACTTTACAGAAATGCGGAACCTGTATAGAGATTTTCATGAATTCACAGTTCATTTCATACAAATGCTGTTGACTCATACAAGGCATACAATAGATTGAAGTGGGTAGCTGTGTTGGTCTGAATCAACGGAATAAAGTTTGAGCCCAGTGGCACTGTTAAGACCAACAACGTTCAATTCTGGATATAAGCTTTCATGTGCATGCTCACTTAAGAAAAAACAAACTCAAGAAAAGTAATCTCATAGACAGAAGGGTTATTCGGCCTTTGGACGCAGCTTCTTCCATTGAGTCTTATTTTTAAATTATTTATTTTTAAAAACCTTATTCTGCAGAATCTGCCCATCAACTAACTGCATCCTACAACATAAGATGATGCAATTTAATATTTAAAAAAAGAACTAATCCACGAAACAAAAACATTTGCAATAAAACCTGTCATTAGTATTTTAAAACAGTCACCAGCAGGATTAAAGCAGCATAAAAACAAATACAAAAGCAAGCGACATGATGGAGGAAAGAACAGGGCAGGAGATGAGATTCAGTTAAAGGTCTGGGGAAATAAAAATATTTTGGCCTGGAACCAAATCAGTAATGTAGTTGTTAATGCATGTGCTTGGTGACTTTCAAGGAAAGGGGCATTCCGCAGGCAGGGTACACCCACTGAGAAGGCCCCATTTCTGATCACTGCCTATGTCAAACCCCTTGCACTTCCCAACTATCAGGCAGATTTTCCTGCCAAAAAGGTGTTCCCAGCTATGACTGAGCAGCCCCAAGTAGTATGGATTTAGTTATGGTTTTAAAAGTCTGTCTGTCCCACCGCATCACAGAGATCTAATTTGTCTTTTAGCCCAGCACAGAAACTTGATGGGATAAGCAGGAGCTCTATTGTTTTTCCCTTTCAAATGGCACTTGAGACGGTATAACATTCAAAAAGGAATAATGGTTTTATTTAACAAGCAGGGACTGAATAGGTGTAGTTAGAGGTTGGAAAGGCTGAGGTAAGAATGGTTGTTAATACAGATTAGTCTTCTTTAATCAAAATAGTGTTGCTGAAGCTTTTTTAAATATTTTTTTTAATTTTGATTTTAAATTGAAAAATTTACATCATCATATTGAGTAAATGGAGTACAAAGATTTCCAGTTTCATTAGGTTAAAAGATTAATTGCACTACAGTTGAAGTTTAGCCAAAATTTTACTATATAAACTTTAACTGTAATTCACTTAGTTTACTTATCCAAAATTTGACTGATTTAGCCATATATAGAACCGGGACCAATATTTGTCAAACATTTCTTCATTTTTCTCTTGTAAACTAAAGGTCAGTTTCTCCATCTCTGCTATGTCTAACATTTTATAAAGAAAGTCATCTTTGGAAGGTATATTCTCATTCTTCCAAAGTTTGGCAAAAACAATCCTTGCTGCAGTTAGAATTTGCATCATCAAATATAACTCATATTTTTGAAGGTATCAGGAATTATATTTAACAAAAAAAATTCTGGCTTTGATATTATTTTAGTATCAAATATCTGTTCAATAACTTCTTTTATCATATTCCAATATTTGTTAGCTTTCTTACATAGCCACCACATATGGAAAAACGTGCCTATGCTGAGGACAACCACGGCAGTGCCGCACCGGTCAACCAGATGCCCATGGTATCTCCTCCCGCCTTCTCAGGCTCCCGCGCCACCTTTCCCCACTTACTGACCGTGGTGGCTGGGCAGGGAAAGACCTCTTGAGACCCCTGTGCAACCTTTCTGAGGCTCCTGCACCACCCTCTTCACCCCCCGTCTGGCTTCTACAGCTGCTTGGAGGCCTCTGGGAGTGGTGGCTCTTGTGGGACCTCCGGAGGCCTCTGCACCATGTTTCCCCACCCGGCCATCGAGGTGGACCTGTGGGGAAAGACCTCTGAGGCCGGCGAGTGGGAGAAGCTGCCCAGAGGCAACCCACCCCCTCCTTGTCTGCCCGCTGAGGCAAGCGAGCCAGGAGCCATTTCCCTCTCTGTGGGTTCTCCTGCCCTCCCACCAAAGCAGGCACCTGGGTGAAGCTGGCCAGAGGCCCCCTGCCCCATCCTGGCCCAACCACCAAGACAAGCAAGCCAGGAAGGGGCCGGGGAGCCCTTTAAAGCCCTCCCTGTGGTTCCTCCTGCCCTTCTGCTGGAGCGCGTGAGTGGGAGAAGACAGCCATGCCCCCGCCCCCTCCTGGCCCACCCCCCCACGCTTACTCAGGAACAACTCCTAGGGCCCGTTGCATTCCTGTCCACGATGGGCCTTTCTCCTAGTAGTACATAATCCTTACAAATAGAGTTCTTAATATTATAGATCATTATTCCGAATAGTCAAGAAGCGGGAAGCAAACTAATGTCTTACCACAGGTTTAAATCGTTCACAACATTAGGTATTTCACCTTGTTCAATTAAGTATTTCAAGATGGAAAATAATAAAACCAAATCATAGCAAACCAAATCACAAAACTGCGGAGGAAATCGGGCGAAGCTGTGGGTCAAATGCAGCCCCGCGACTTCAGGTGTGAAATTGACCAATAGTATCGGGGCAAATGGTGGCGCAACATCGAGGCAGCTCTAGTGCGAAATCAGCCAAAGTTTCTTATAGTATTTGTTTTGTCTCATATTGTATGTTGCCTTGTTTGTTTTTAATTTAAATAATAAGTCTAGATTCTTTTTTCTGTCTGACAGGTCTAGTCAATATTTTCAATGCCTTTGATGTATTTTGCCATGTCTTTTGCTGCAAGTAAAGTAGGTTCTGCTGTATCTTAGTTATATCGAAAGCATCTAATTCTCGTCCTAAAACTAAAAGCTTTTTATAGATTTTCGGACTTCCTATTTGCTTGTGTTTAGTTTCCAATTTTTGTATTTCTACTAATAATTGTTCTCTTTTCTTTTGTTTCTGCTATTTTAGGTGAGAAGCCTTAGATATTAAATGTCCTCTCAGGACTGGTTTCAACGCGTCCCAAAGGATTACTGGGGATACATCTTCTTTATTATTATCTGTGAAATAATCTTTAATAATCATTTCTATTTCATTCGCTATACTTTGATTTTTTAATAAATTGGTATTCAATTTCCATGTTGTTTGCTTTATTTCATCATCTAAAGAAATGTCGCAACTCACCCAGTTATGATCAGACCACTGAAGAAGCCTAATTTGTGATGATTTGACTGTATTAAAAAAATGGAGATGTTAGTAGGTAGTCAATTCGTGTGTAGGTGTTATGTCTATGTGAGTAGTATGTGTAGTCATGCTCGCCTTTATGGAACTGTCTCCAAATATCCACGAAAGAAAATTGTTGCATCAATCCTGTAAGAGGAGATGTTTTATTTTTATTTGTTTTTGCTTCTTGTGTTTCTTATTTATAAAAGATCTATCCAAAGAAAAATCCCATATACAATTTAAATCCCCCCCATTATTGTTTCACCTTCTCTAAAATTGTCCAACTTATTAAACACTTCTGTCAGAAAACTAGTTTGCTTCATATTTGGTGCATATATTGCCACCAATGTCACAACTGTGGTACTAATTCTTCCCACAACAAACAAATACCATCTTAATGGATCTTTGAGCATTTTCATCAAAGTGAAATTGGTATTAGCTGAAACCAGAATAGCTACCCCTCTTGCCTTGGAAGATCTGTGTGATTGCCACTGATATTTGTATTTTTGAGAATTAAAAATGGTTGGAGATTTAGCAGTACTATGCGTTTCCTGCAAAAAAACAATATTAGGATGCTTTTTCATAATTTGTGTATATATACATTTACGTTTCACTGTATTGTTCATACCTTTGACATTATAAGTCATAAATTGGATTATATTTGTCATTTTAGAAATCAGAACTTAACTATAGTTTCCCACTTGTATATAATGTAAAAAATAGATTACTTATGTATTTTCAAATTATATATATATATATATATATATATATATATATATATATATATTTTATATAAAAAAATCTCTAAACTCTACTCTCTCTTTAT
>NW_015175360.1:126596-168709 GCF_001447785.1 Gekko japonicus | reverse complement strand
TATATATATATATATGTTATTAAACAAAATCTCTAAACTCTACCCTCTCTTTATGAATAAAGTTATCAATAACAATTATTTGTAATAAAGGTGTTAACCAGTAACTTCTATGCACTCCTAAAGTTACCTACTTACTTTATAATTACCTCACACTATAGTATAACACTTGTTTCTAACTTAACTTATCAGCAGTTACTCCAATTAACTTTTGCTAATCCTGTCTTTCCTATAAATCGTTATTTCACTAGAAACTAAAAAGGCTTAGGTAACAGATGAACTTAACTTTCTTAACACTATAACCCCCCTTCCCCTAAAAAATTAAAATTAAGCACAAAAAACAAAATAAAAACTACCTGTAACCCTCCCGTAAATGCCAGGGAGGAGAATGAGAATAAAATTCTCAAGACAAATAGGTAATAGTAATATATATCTTCTAAACTTTAACACAGTAACTTTTAAGGAGAGCTGGTATGGTTATTCTATGCCCCCTTCCCCTCAATATTAACTACTATATTAAGTGTTTCATACATCAATATTATAAATTTTAAATCATAAATCATTTGACCACTTTCAAAAGCAAGTACTTCAAGTGATTAGTTTTTTCCCATAGATCTCAAACGTGTTGGTACTTTGGTCCCTTTGTGTGGAGTTAAGTTGTATTCTAGTCTTCTTTTAAAGGATTGCTTATCTGTCTCCATTGATTGCTGTAGAATGTCCAAGGATTCCAATAGCAAATGTCCTGTTTCCAAGTCAGTGGCTGTCAATAAGGAGCCTTTGTGCTATACTTGTAGTTTTGCAGCTGCGGACCATCTATACCTGATATTGGCTTCCCTTAATTGCATAGTAATTGGGTTTGGAGCCCTTCTCATAGTAATGGCTTCCGGAGGCAGATCTGGAAAGACTTCTATCTTGGAGTTGCGGTAAGGTAGGTTTTTATTTAGTCTGGCTTCTGTTAAATTTTTTTTTAAAAAACATTTTGTTTATTTAACTTTTTTATAAAAATACAAAACATCAATTTCAAGTAACAAACTAATAAACCTTAACATATTTCAAAAATTGAGTACACAACATTGCATAACCAGTATAACAATCTCGAAATCTTTGGATTAGAACAACAGTACATTAACATATTTCTTCTATATATCACAGAATTTCATTAATATAATATGAATTTAAGGTATTTTTCCGGGGTATTATATGCTTTATTTTTCCCAGCATTGATATATGATAGTATATTATACCATTTTTCCACAAAATCATCTGCTGCATTTGGTATATAATCTCTCTTTATTTGAGTTGCTAGTTTATCGGCAATCATCACATCCCAGACCTTTGCTATCCAGCTTTGGAGTGTTGGGACATTTACTTTATTCCATCTTTGAGCAATACATGTTTTAGCTGCATACAATAATAGAGTAAGTATTTCTGTTTTCTGTTTGGATAGGGAAAGGTCCGACCACATATTTAGCAGAATTGTTTTTGGATTGTTTGGAATGTTACAGCCCGTAATCTTAACGATTTCTCTCAGGACTTTCCCCCAAAATAATTTGATCCGTGGGCATCCCCACCAACAATGTACAAACGTACCCTTCGCTCCACAGCCTTTCCAGCAAGATGGATTAGGCTTGTATTTGCTCAAAAATAGTCTATTTGGAGTTAAATACCACCGTGCATATATTTTAAAGGATTGCAATTTAACTTGTAGATTATTAGTTATAAATGGGTAGGATTTCCATACCAAATTCCAGTCTTGTTGTGTTATTTCCAATAAACAGTCTTTATCCCATGCCTTTTGTATTGAGGTTTTTTTACTCCAAGCAGAGGCCGATATAACCTTGTATATCATAGATATTAGCCCTTTCTGTGTAGGTTTTCCCATGTCTAAAATTTTCTCAAAGCCAGTTAAAGGTCTGTCCAGTTTAGTTATATTCATTAATTCCTTATATAAGTTTTGTACTTGGTAGTATTGGTACCACTGCAATTGTACTTTATATTTCTGTTCTAGTTGTTGTTCTGTAAGTAGTTTATCTTTTTGTATCAAATCTTTTAATCTATATATTCTTTTCTCCCTCAAAGGTAGAAAGGAGTTAGGATGTTTACCAGGTAGGAACCACTCTTGCCCTAGAAAGGACGCCACCGGAGATACCCCCGGGGCAAGAGCTCCCCTGAATTTATTCCAAATATCTAAGGTAAGTTGTAAATATTTATTAATGTCCTCTGTCTTATTGTTTACTTTCTTTTTGTTCCAAATAGCTTCATATAGGTTTTCCGGATGCAATGAATGCGCTTCTATAGCTACCCAAGTTTTAGTGCATTCAGGATTAGCATATAAAATAAGGTTTTTCAATTGCGCTGCATAAAAATAATTCTCCAACACTGGGATTCCCAAGCCACCTTCTTTTGTTGGTTTAATAAGGGTTTGAAATTGAATTCTTGCTTTTTTCCCATTCCACAGGAATTTTTGAAGCTCCATTTTCCAATTTTTAAGGTCTTGTTGCAAAATAGGTATCGGCAAGTTTTGAAATAAAAAAATCAATTTCGGTAATAATATTGACTTATAAAGTTCAATTTTTTCTAGTAAAGAAAGATTTAGCTTTCCCCATTTCATTAGCATTTCCTTATATTCTGTATTCAACGCAGTATAATTGGCTTCATAAAGTTTATTCATAGTTAGTGGGATATTGATTCCTAAATGTTTCCAGGTGTTCTGTACCCATTTAAAAGGGTATTTTTGTGTTATTTCATTTTTAACTTCTTCTGTTATCCATATAGGGAAGAGTTCAGATTTTTGCATATTGACTACGAGTCCCGAAACCTTTCCAAAAGTATTTATTTGTTGGAGCAGAGGCCCAAGTGATTGTGCTGGGTCTTTTAGGTAAAAAATTGCGTCATCCGCAAAAAGACTCATTTTGCATTTTTCTTTACCTATTTGTATTCCCAAAATCTGTGAATCTTCCCTTATAGCACAAGCTAACGGTTCTAGAGATAGTGCAAATAATATGGGCGACATAGGGCAACCCTGACGAGTTCCCCTTTTCAAGTGGAACTCGTCTGATCTGTATTGGTTTACAGTGATTTGCACTCTAGGGTCCCTGTACATTGCCAATATTCCATTTAAAAATTTAGGGCCAAATTCCATTTTTTAAAAGAGTGCTATCAGGTATTGAGGCTCAACCATATCAAAAGCCTTTTGGGCATCAATAGACAATAAGCTTGAATTCAACATTTTAGTTCTACAAAAATTAATGATATTTAGAGTTTTCCTGATATTGTCTGTGATGCTCCTCCCCGGCATAAAGCCCGCTTGGTCTTTGTGTATATAGGACGTTATTATCTTTTGAAGTCTTGTGGCTAAAATGGTTGAAAATATCTTAAAGTCGTGGTTGAGTATCGAAATGGGCCGATAAGAGGCCGGTGAGGTTTTATCCTTACCACTTTTCGGAATTACTATGATTCTAGCTTCTTCCCACGATTTGGGCATTTCCCCTTTTTCTAATACTGTGTTAATAGTTTTTTGTATATGAGTTTCTAGAACCGGTTTAAATTTTTTGTATACTTCAATAGGAATTCCGTCTCTTCCTGTTGTCTTGTTATTTTTTAATTTAGATATAGCTTGGGAAACTTCCTGTAGTGACACCGGTTGTTCTAGGAAGTCTTTATGTTCAGTCTTTAATCTAATGTCATATTTAATTTGTTCTAAATAATTGTTAATGTCCTCTGTAGAAGGATTAATTGATGTATATAGTTCTCTGTAGAATTTATTAAATTCCTCAGATATGTCTTTCGCTGCAGTTTTTATTAGTCCCTCTTTGGTTTTAATAGACTGAACCATAGAATCTGTCATTTTTTGTGTTACTCTATATTTTAAGTACTTTATTGATCTTGGTGTCTTAGTTACATATTTTTGTTTCAGTATCATTAACTGTTTTTGTGTTCGTTCGGTTTCTATGAGTTCTAATTTTTTCCTTTCTTGGTTCAGTTTTTTCAGTGTTTTTTTACCTCCATGCATCATATGTTTTCTTTCAAGTGTTTTGATATTATTTTGTAAATCACTAATTACTCTATTTCGTTCTTTTTTGTAGTTAGAGGCTTCAGATATGACCTGTCCTCTGAACACCGCCTTAAACGCTTCCCATATATTCTCCTGAGATGCTTCACATTTTTCATTAAATTTAAAATATTCAATTATCTTCTGTTCTAAATTTAAACAAATGAGTTCATTTTGTAAGAGCAACCTATTCATGGACCAAGTAGGCCCTTTACCATCTGATTGTTTTTTCTCCAATTTGCAACCCACCCATGCGTGATCTGATAAGGTGCAGGTACCTATTTCTGAGTTCGTTATTTGAGACACCAAAGGCTTTGTTGCTAAAATAAAATCTATGCGAGAATATATATCATGTCTCAGTGAATAAAAAGTATATTGTTTTGTGGTTGGATTTTGTAGTCTCCATAGATCTGTCAGATTAAAAGTTTCAAAAATCTGCCTCAGTTTTGAGTGTTTTCCTTCTTGTACACGTTTCTTGACTGTGTTTTTCTTGTATGTTTTATCCAATTTAGGATTCACTATTAAATTCAAATCTCCACCCAGGATCACATCTCCTGTTTTAAATTCCATTAGTTCAGTTAGTGTATTTTGAATAAATTGGATTTGTTCTACATTGGGGGCGTAAATAGACGCGAGCGTGATGGGATCATCAAATAATTTACCCTTTACAAATATGTATCTCCCTCTTGGGTCCGCCTGTGCTTTTTCTAAGATAAAAGGAACATTTTTAGATATTAAAATTGCAGTCCCCCTTGCTTTTGAAGATCCACATGCTTGGTAATGATGTTCAAACCAATTATGCTTTAATATCTTACTTTCAATGCTTTTCCTATGGGTTTCTTGTATAAACAATATATTTATTTTTTCTTTGGCCCAGTAGTTAGATGCTCTTCTAGTTTTTATTTTACTGTTCAATCCTCTTGCGTTCCACGTGGCGATTTTAAGGTTATTGGTCATATTTAAATATACGTTATATATTTGTACTCAATTAAAACAATAACTTTAACTTAAACTAGTCCCAAACTCACCTACCTAAAACCTTTTAACAATTAACTTTCTAACAACAACCCCTTTTTTGTGCTTTTAAACTTTATGATAAAACTTTTCTTTAAAATACTGACATCAACAAAAAAAAGAAAACAGTTGCACCCTAATAGGGTGAAGGTCTAGAGGTCTATCCCAGAACTCTGAGATAGGCCTTAGGGAGTTCCACTATAGTCTCCCTAGTTAGAACCTTTGTAAATTGAGAGGGTTTATTGACTAAATACTTTAACTCAAACAACGATTTACAATTCCAACCGTCTTCAACCCTTTTATTTTGTAGTTCTCTATCCCTTTTCCGTCTTAACTTAAACAAAAGTCCTTAGCGAGGCAAATATTAAATCATCTGTCCAGTGAAACCAAATCATTAACTCAATAACAGTCTTTTGCAGGTTTGCCATTCGAATTAGTTGAGTTATCCGTATTTTAAACATTTACTTATTCATTCCCTATATATACCATAGGTTTAGAAAATAAAGTACCCTGCATGCACTACCCTGCCAAATAGAGACATATCTCCAAATCGGCATCTCTGCAAAGTTATAGACGTTATGGTTTACCAACAAAAATTAAAAATATAAATGTAGGCAGTGCATTCCATCTGTCCCAATACATCTAGAATTAAGCTCAATGGGTGGCTTAATGAACTTAATACCTGACATTCAGAATTATTGAAACAAAAATATTGGGTTTCAGCACCCTGAATACATTAATCTATTTCCACTCACAGACTTTTCCAAAATTTTTCATGGACATCAAAATGCGTTTTAACAATCCTTAATAAACATTATACTTTAAGTTCTACTTAAGCTATATGTGCTTAGCTCAAGCTCCAGTATCACTAGGCAGTAAAACCTATTATTCAGACTACTGTTACCAGCAAAGTCAGTAGAATAAATTGATTGAAGTTCTCACTCTGCTGCAAGTTCTTGATCATCTTCTTCCGTTAATTTCACGGATAGCGCTGTAAGTAGTGCTCTTCCGGTCTGTTTGTCTGAGGCCTGGTATTGTAATCCATTTTTATACACCACCACATCCGACGCAGGGCTCCAGCGAAAGCGTATTTTTGCTGCATGTAACTTGGTAGTGATTAGCTTGAGACCCCTTCGCTTTTCCAGAGCTTCTGGCGAAAGATCTAAGAGCACTATAATCTTCTGGTCGTTATATTTTAAGTAGTTGTTGCTTCGTGCTTGCTTCAGAATTTTATCCCTTGTAGATTGATACACAAACTGTACCAAAATGTCTCTGGGTCTATCTTTGCGACTTGTCGACATAGCTCCCAGCCGTTGCGCTTTTACTATGGCCGGTTTTTTGCCGTCTTCTAAGCCTAAGACTTTAGCTAGCCAGTTGGTCATGAACGACGGTAAGTCGCTTTTCGCCTCTTCCCCCTCTTTCAGGCCGCAAAATTTAAGATTTGACTGTCGCCATTTATTTTCGAGAATAGTCAGTCTATTTAGAGTAGCCTGCTCAAAAGATTGAAGTGAGCGTACCTCCTCCTGCATCGTTATCGCCAGCTCAGCTGCCGTGTCTGCTGTTTTCGCGATTTCTTTGATCTCCTGAACCATGCTCTTAATTGAGTTTTGGACCGGCAAGAAGAGGTCTTCTACAATTGTAGACATGGATTGCAGAATGTCTTCTCTGAGGTTTTGCAAATCGCGGCGCGTTAGCGGACCGGGATCTAGGTCTTCCAAGCCAGCTGCCTTGTTTCTGCCGGTCGCCATTTTGTCTACCTCCGGCTGGGCCGTTGGGGAACAATCCGTCGTTTTTGGAGATGAAAAGAAGTTTGTTACAGAGTTCTTTTTCCTTTTGTAGGTAGCCGGTTGTTTCCCCAATTGGGTATAGGAGCCTTTTTTTGGCATTAAGACGTTTTGGGATGAGATCAAGTAGGTTTAAGAGGGCTGAAGACGGGAGCTCCTCACTTATGCGTCCACCATGTAGCGCTAAGCTCCGCCCCCCCAAAATTTTATTTTTTGTTCACATATCAAGAAATGTTGCTAAAATATCTCTTGGTCCCCTTCGATCCTCTTTATTACGCTGCCCCAAACGGTGCGCTTTCAAGGGCCAAAACCCTTTTATGAGTAGCATTTTTGTTGCTTTTTAAAGTCATAAATGCTTCTTCTGCTTGCAAGCCTAAAGTTGCTACGTGGTCTGCCTTTTGTTCGACCTCATGCAAGGCTTGCTTAATTTCAGTTAGCTGATGCTGTATCGCTTTGAGTGTTGTTTTCATAGTCTTTAATATTCGGGATTCCATTTTGCTCATTTGTTTTAAAACGTTTTGGGAATCAGTTTGTAAGTTGTCTTTACCTCGCTCTGTAGACCCATCCGCCATCTTGTCTCTGACACTTCTAGGCGCTGCTCGATTTGAATTCTCAAAAGAAAGTTGGAAGTAATCAGTCACCAGCCTTTCTTTGCCCGATTTCTGCTTCTTATGTTTATCTCCGGTCTTCCCTATATATGTGGGGTTTATTTAAAAAGGAAAGTGGTGCGATATATCGTATATTGGTGGCGGGAAGGAGCGGAGCTCAGGAATTATGCTGCCATCTTCATCGCAGCGACACCACGCCCCCCTGAAGCTTATTTTCATATATTCTTAGATCATTTGACTGAGTATTTTAGTTACAGTTACAATGTTTCTTCATATAGTTTCCTATGACTCTTCAGGTTTCCTGGAGACGGTCTTTTTATTAGTGTACCTAAACTCTCCCCCTTTTGGAAACCACAGTTTATTTCTGTATTCTGAGGTTTCTAAATCCCCTTCACAACAGACCAGGAGTCTCCTCGGTATAACTGGGCAGGAATTCTTCTTCTCAGAAGATCATATAACCCTTTTCTTTTGGCCTGAATGGGAGTTTCAGCACGCTACTCAATCGCCCTCACCAAAATCTCAATCCCAGTTCTGATGTCTGTGTAAACTGGACTTCACCTTAGGCTGACTTTTAGATGTTCAGTTCCGATACTGAATTCTTCCTCAGAAATGACAGAAAACAGTTAAGGCAAGGAGTCATTTCCCTTCACACCAAAGGTGAACCCACCTGAATGACTCTGTCAGACTCACTGACTCCAACTGACTCTGTCAGAAGTCCACTGTTTGACTTCTGAAAGACCAACTAGCCAAAAGACCAAAAAAAAGAAAGAAAGAAAGAAAGAAAAAAAGAAGGCCATACCCTCAGGACTCAGCTAATCATATAGTTCTCCTTAGCTGGCGCTGGCTAGTCAGAGAGTGTGTTTGTGGGGGGGAAGAGAGCAGCCTGTCTTTCAAACGCTCTATTCCAGTGAAGAGTTAACTCTCCACCTTCCAGCTCTCTGAAATTGCTGCACAAGGAAACCTGTTGTTAAGTGGAGTCTGTTACAGATGTGAGCCATTAGATGGGACCTAGGGAACCCCTGGAATTACAGCTCATCTCCAGATTAGAGAGATCAGTTCCCCTGGATGAAGTGGATGCTTTGGAGTGTGGATTCTATGTCATTCTACCCCACTGAGATTCCTGTCGTTCCCAGGCTCCACCCCAAAATCTCCAGAAACTTCACAACCTGGAGTCGGCAACCCTATGCCCCCAAGCCCCCACTGGTGTCTAGGGTGTACCTGGCAACCCTGTCATCACCAAGGCTTACTTCTATGGGCTGGAGCAACAGGAGTAGTGCGTGTCATGAGGATTTTAGCTCACAGACTGGACACAGGAACTCTGGTTCTAAGCCACTTAAGATCTTAAATATAAGCACCAGCACTTTGAATTGTGCCTGGTAATCGATAGGCAGTCAGCACAAGTCTTTCAGCTCAGGGGTGATAGAATCTCTGCATCCCACTCTAATAATGATCTGGTCCGCACATTATGGACTAATTATACAAAGGCACACAGATCCCACTCAAGGTATTATCTGTCATCCTGAGTTTCATTTTGAACCCATACCAACTCGAGGCAGCAGGTGAACAGTGATAACAGCTTTACTGAACACGAAGTCAGAAGAACCAGAACGAGACAAACAATGGAGCAACAGGCTCCTTTTTAAACAGTCCGGGCTTGGCAAGACACGCCCACATGTCAGATAGTATCCAATCAGAAACTGTACATAAAGACCAATCATTTTGCTTCCCTCCAGAACTTCCCTTGTTTTGATAGGTCGGTTTACAATACCTTAGTCAGACTCAAGCTCAATACAACATACATTCCATTTCATACACAACAGCCATGTAACACCTTCACACACTCACCAGCTCTTTGGAAGAAAGTTGAAATGCACATGTGACAAATAGTGATGAATGGCCCTTTAAAAAACCCCTTTTTAACCTATTGAATGTTAGAATTTTGAGGGTAAAACCTAATTTTCTGGCCTTGCAAACTGGATTGAATTGTGATTAATAGTATTTGAAGAGATATAATTTTATTTCATCAAACAATCCTCAAGTTAGTTTTCATAATAAGCCATACAATAAACCTGTATTACAAACAATTGTTTGTAAAATTCTTAGTGTAGTATATTCAGAGTGTAAACTCCATTCTGATTTTGTCGGTTCCGAATGTCCACCCAATCACTATCAATACTCTGGACTTCTATTTATCACCCCCCCCCCGAATTTAGGGCAGTGTACATGGTCCTCCCCTTCTTCATCTTATCCTCAAAACAACCCTGTGAATTTGGTGAGATTGAGAGGAACAGTGAGTGCCCCAAACTTATCCAGTGAGCTTCAAAGCAAAGTGAGGATTTGAACCTAGATCTCCCAAGTCAAAGTCTTTAACCACTGCACCACACTGACGGACATTTCAAAGAGTGTCACAGTGGGTGCTCATAATTATTATTAGTTGCAGTTTTTAATATATAAATGAAAATTGGCATGAGTAAACAGAACTCCAGCTAGCAGTTATATTAATTTGGCATATGCTTATCCCAAATACTAGGTGGCAGTACAATGGCAGAGACTTCTTAAAAAAAAAACACACAACAGCAACAACCATCCTGAGCTACATGAACATGCCAGTTACAGGAGAGAATATGCTGCTCCATGAGGCCATTTCTGCCTGTGATGTGACCATTATCTTTATGCTACTACGACAACAGCTTCCATTTGGTAGCTTTTAAAAAGCCATCCCAGCACACCGTGATCATGAGCACTAGGGCCAAAGCATGAACGCTTCATGGACAAGATGTTCAGTGCCCAGTGTTGCCACTTGCCAGCCCCCTGGTGGGGGGTGGGGCATTCTCCAATCCCCACACCCAGTTCTGAGCAGTGGTGGCAGGAAAAAAAAAATAAAGCCCACTGGGGTGATGGTGTTTTGAGAAAAACCTGAAAGCAACATCACACCTCTCTAGAGTTTCTGGTGATTTCTAGAGAGGTGTGATGTTGCTTCCAGGTTTTCCTTGGAAGTGATTTCATGCTGTCACTGATAGCCACCCCCCATGTCCCCCCCTCAATCGCCTGTTGGTTGCCATGCCATATCTGGCAATACTATCAGTGATAAATGAAGAATTTTTCCTTTGACTTCATTACTCTGAAAGTTGATTATAAAATGCCTTTCCATAATCATACAGCCTATGTTTTCCTTCCCCAGAATTACAATTCTGGGCCCCTTGGCCTTCAACCTGCTACCCAAATTTCATTCACTGCCAATGAGGCATTTCTATGTGCTGATGAATCGTTTTATTTATGCTTCTATTACTCTGGCTAATATGCTTTCTTGGCAACTGTGGTACAGTAAATTTCATAGAGCATGACCAGCATACTTAATTAGTATCTCTCTCATATGCAGTTGTTTAGTCTCCCTCCTCAACCCCCAGTTTTTCTTTCTTCCTCTGCTGCTGCACAGTTCTTCTACAAAGTGGCAATAATGCACACAACAGCTTTGCTGGCTACAAAGGCCAGGGGGGAAAAGCAGTAAGAGGATCTTTCTGTGCTCACACCTGTTTTAAGATTTGTTATGGTTAAAAAAGAAAGCTGTAGGGATTCACTCTGTTTCTTCCTTGTAGACCCCAGTGGAATATACCATTAAACTGCAGGGAGGAGAGAAAGCCGTCAGTGCACTTAAATATACTTATGTCAAATCCATCCCATTCTTCCTGCCTTCTTTCCTCAATCTAGCCACCATTCCCAAGGGCTGGAGAACATTACAACCCATTCACTTTATATGAATGGGCACAAACAGACTTTTTCACCATTTCAATATGTCTACATTTGCAGGCATATCCTGTAGGCCAACTGAAACAGCCTTAATTTCAATTTACTGTCTCCCACAGGGGCATGCCATTCTCCCGAATGTGGAAAAAAGAAACCCTCAATAGCCACCCCCTCCTCCCCTCTCAGGTTAAAGTTCTGATCAGGAAGTAAAATTTTGCTCAAGATTAATGGACTGTAGTTTTGATGCTTCTAACAGGGGCACTTGATATTTATTAAACAAGCAATGAACGCATTCCCCTCCCCCCCGCATTTGGAAGGCTTTCTAAAGGTCTGAAAACTAATCGAGCCACAAATGTAACTAAACAAAACCGTAGAACAAAGTTTGAGTCCAGTGACACCTTTAAGACCAACAAAGTTATATTCAAGATATAAGTACACAAAAGCTTATACCTTGAATAAAACTTTGTTGGTCTTAAAGGTGCCCCTGGACTCAAACTATGTTCTGCTGCTTCAGATCAACACAGCTACCTATCTAAATCTAAACAAAACAGTGTTTTATTTGACGATCCCCCTGTCAAAACTTTTTTTCCCATTAAGTATGAAAAGGTGCAATCAAAAACAGGGGGTTTTTTTGTTTTTTTTTTAAATGAAAACTCCAAATCAAGAGTATCTGCCACAACTGGTAAATAATCATCTTTGAAAAGGTAGCTAACATGTACTGTCATTAAATTAAAATGATATTATTTCTTAGTTCTACCAGCGTCAGACATGAATAGAGTTACAAGGATGGCACTTATCCTCAAACAAAGTCTGAGTAGGGTCATTTGTTTCAAAGATCCTTCCCAATTTAACTAGAATGTGAGAAAGACTGAGACAGCATGTGTTGGAAATTTCTTGTCCCTGAAATCCAAATATTAGCTTCATAGCTCTTCCACAAAGTTTATACCTCAGGATTAAGCCCCTGTCCTCTCATCTCTAAACATGACTCACATTAAAACATTCACATTTTAATTAATGTTAAAGGCTGTTAAAGAAAGAAGGAATGTGGATTACATATATAGTTCTGTTGGATTTTAGGTAGTATAGATTATTTACGACCATTTGTCATCATTGATGGACAAACATTACTGTGCTCAGTCCAAAACTTGTATTTTTATGAGAATCTCACTTGAAAATGCTCTATAGGCTATAATATGTATTTGATGGAGATGTCTGCCAAATGTCTGTATATACTAGTGTTGTCAGCCTCCGGGTGGGTTCTGGAGAACTCACAGAATTACAACTGATATCCAGATCACAGACATCAGTTCTGTAGAGAAAATGGCAGCTTCTGTGGGTGGACTCTATGACATCATATCCCTGCTGAGCTCTGTCCTCTCCCCAAACTCCACACTCCCCAGGCTCCACCCCCAAAAAATCTACAGAAATTTCACCACACAAATTAAAACATCCAAAATAAAATTACATCTTAAAAACTATTAAAACCAACAAAATACCCACATCATTAAAACAATCAAAGCATTACTAAAATATATATAAAAGCATATAAACAACAATTAAAACATTGGGCAGGAAGGAGGGTTTTTTTTCTACTCCAGAAATAGCACAGCTGGCTAACCAGTTGAAGATGCTAAAAGGTACTTCATACTCTCTGAGGGCCTATTCCCAGGGGCTCTCAAGGAAGCGATGGTCCACCCTCTCTTTAAAAAACCATCTTTGTACCCGGTCGAATTGGTCAACTATTGGCCGGTCTCCAATTTGCCCTATCTGGGCAAATTAATAGAGAGGGCGGTGGTGATACAGTTGCAGAGCTTTCTGGATGACACTTCCACGCTGGATCCCTTCCAGTCAGGCTTCCATCCTGGTCATGGGACAGAGACAGCACTGGTCGCCCTCACAGATGACCTCCAGAGGCACCTGGATTGGGGCGGGACGGCGGTGCTGCTGTTGTTAGACTTGTCAGCAGCGTTCGACATGGTTGACTATCAGCTGCTCGCCCACCGCCTCGCCGACGTGGGGATTCAGGGGCTGGCCTTGCAATGGCTTGTCTCCTTTTTCCAGGGTCGGGGACAAAGGGTGGCACTTGGGGAAGAGATGTCCCGAAGGCACCTACTAGTTTGTGGTGTGCCCCAAGGGGCAGTGCTCTCCCCAATGCTATTTAATATCTATATGCATCCCCTTGCCCAGATTGTCCGGAGGCATGGGCTTGGGTGTCATCAATATGCAAATGACCCCCAGCTCTATCTGTTGTTGGGCGGTCAGTCTGCCTCTACCCCTGAAGATCTGGACCGGGCATTGCAGGACGTGGTGGGATGGCTTAGGTTGAGTCGACTGAAATTGAATCCGACGAAGACGGAGGTCCTTTGTCTGAATCGGAATGGCTTGGGATTAGGGGTCCCTCTTCCGGCCCTCAGTGGGGCGCCGCTGGTGCCAGTGCAGAGGGTGAGGAGTTTGGGAGTGCTCCTGGATGCTTCCTTGACAATGGAGGCCCAGGTAGCAGCCACTGTCAAGGCAGCCTTTTACCACCTTCGGCTGATTAGGCAGTTGGTCCCCTTCCTCGAACGCAATGATCTGGCTTTGGTGATCCATGCTATGGTCACCTTGAGGCTAGACTACTGTGATGCTCTCTACATGGGGCTGCCCTTGTGGCAACTCCAGAAGCTGCAGCTGTTGTAAAACATGGCAGCCAGGCTGCTGATGGGCCTCCCCAGGTGGGAGCACATCTAGCCTGTGCTGAAGTCATTGCACTGGCTTCCAATAACGTTCCGGATTCTACCTACCTGAGTTACTGCCTTTCCCTGTACGTTCCCCTGAGAGCACTGCGGTCTGGAACACAACACTGCCTGGCCCCCCCTGGGCCTAGGGACGGCAGGTTGGTGGTAACTAGGACCAGGACATTCTCCCTGGTGATGCCAACGCTGTGGAACGAGCTCCCCAATGAGATTAGAACTCTATGAGACCTCCAGCAGTTCCGTAGAGCTGTAAAAATGAAGCTGTTTCGCCAAGCGTTCCAATAAAAACTGACTGCTCCGGTGGGGCCGCACTAGCACTTTATTATAGGATGTTGCTGTATTTATTTATTTAGCTTAACTGTATTTATTTTTAATATTTTATGCCAATAAAAGGTATTTGTTGTTGTTGTTTAACTGTATTTAGTGAAATTGTATGATTTTTTTTATTTTGTATTTGCTGGTTTTAAACTGTATGTTGGTTTTAAATTGTTTGTAAGTCGCCCTGAGCCGCTTCGGCAGGAGAGCAGGGTAGAAATTTAATTAATTAAATAAATAAATACTCCTAGTCACAGTTACCACCTGCTTATTCAGCAGTAGGCCTGTGTCCAAGAGAACCCCTAAATTATGGCCCTGTCCTTCAAGGGGAGTGCAACCCCATCCAGAGCAGATAACCTTAAATCCTGGGCCAGACCTTCCGGTTACCAGTAGCACCATCATGTCAGGACTCAGCTTCAGTGTATTAGCCAATATCTGGTCCAAATGTATTGGTGCAGCCCTCCTAGGAGGCAAGGGCTTTTTTCAGCAGGGCAGGTCACAGGCAAGGTTGCAGAGTCCAGTCCAAAAGTCAGGGGTTCCAGAGAGCAGGTATGCCAAGTCCAGTCTAGGGTCAAAGGATTCAGGCAGCAAGTCCAAGGCCAGTCCAGGGTCAGGGATTCCTGAAAAGTCAATACTCAGGTCCAGACCAAGAGTCAAGGTTCTAGTGGTCTAGTAACAGCATGTACCTGTTACATCCACAAAACTGCTGCTTCTCCCTGCTGATTTTATAGCCCAGACTTAACAATCTACACTCCCAGCCAAATCCTTGGCAGTCATCCTGAAACTACTCATCCATCTCATCAGTTGACAGCTGATGACAAGCCATGTGTCTTGCACTCCTTCTCCTTTCCTGCAACTCTGGGTGCCTCTGACAGGTGCTGCAGGGGTGTGGGTGGGCTGGGAGTAACTTCTGAAGCCTTGTTTACTGCTTCTGAGCTACAACGTGTTGGCTTGGTTTCAACTGTAGGCTGTGACTTCTGATCAGCCAGTAACCTGATCTCTTGTTGTTCTCCTCCTGGCCGAGAGCCAGCTGCAGTGGGTTGTTCAATTACTGGCTAAGGGCTAGCTGTAGGCATCTCTTTGTCTGAGGAATCCGTGCTGTCACTGAGCACAGACTGACTTACAACACCAAAATTGTCTCCAGGCACCAGTTCAAGGTTTCTACAGCACCACCTTCTAAAACCTACCTTCCAGGTAGGACTGGAATCACTGCAAACTCGTGCCTTCCACCCCAGAAAGGTGGACTAGAAAGATACCATGATCAATGGAACTGAAAGCTGCTGAGAGATCCAGGAGAATCAACAGAGTCACACTCCTTCTATCCATCTCCTGGTGTAGGTCATCCACCAGGGCAACTGAGACTGTTTCAGTCCCATAACCAGACCTAAAACCAGGTTGGATTTAAACAATTTGCCTCATCCAGGAAAGAAGAAGAAGAGAAGAGATTGGATTTATACCCTGCCCTTCACTACCCAAAGGTGTCTCAGAGTGGCCTACAAACTCCTTTCCCTTCCCCTCCCCACAACAGACACCCTGTGAGGTAGGTGGGGCTAAGAGAGCTCTTGACAGAAACTGCTCTTTTTCAAGAACAGCTCTTATCAGAACTACAGCTTGCCCAAGGTCATCCAGCCAGGTGCAAGTGGAGGAGTGGGGAATCAAACCCAGTTCTCCCAGATTAGAGTTCACTCACTTAACCACCAGAAGTTATTCAGCCACCACCCATTTTGCTCAAGAATGGAACATTTGAGACTGGTTGATATTTATTGAGATCACCTGAGTCCAGGGTAGGCATATTTGGAAGTGGATACACCACAACCTGTTTCAGGGCTGGGATGGCCATCCCCTCTCTCAAAGAGGTGTGAACTGCCTCTCAGATGCAGTTAACAAGCACTTCTTGGCAGATTTGAGTAGCCCTGAAGGGCAAGGGTCATACAAGCAAATAGTAGGCTTCAAACTTCCAAGGATCCTGTTCACATTCTCAAACTGAATAAACTGAAAAGTGTCCCAAACAACTGTATAGGTTGGCACTCTGGCACTATCTAACCCTGACACTGCAAATGTAGAGTCCAAATTGGAACAGATGCAAGAGATTTCAACTGTAAAGTGCTGAGCAAAACAGTCATAGTGGGCCATCAAGCAGTCTACCTCCTCTTGTTATCCAGATCCCAACAGGCCTCTGATCTGCTGGAATATGCAAGGTCTATGTGCATAGATAAAGAAAATTACAAGAACATCCTGAAGGGGGCAGTAGAGGGAACAACTAGTTAGAATAGTGAGATTAGGGACTTCCTACTGTTTTCAAATGGTCTCCTTCCTGTCTCCTGATTGGCTCAACTGGGGTTTTTCCTGCTCCTGTTCCTCTTTCTTACAAAGTTTGTTCTCTTCTTAATAAACCTACTTTATTATTTAAACAGCTTGTGCTCTGCTTTACTGCATAAGATCCAAAATGACAGGTTCAGGACATATTTTGTAAAAGAATTACCTGTCATCCATGTAACTTTCATCATTAGAAAACAGTGCACACAGTATTGCTAACAGTGTGGAGATGTTAAAATTTAAATATGTGGAATGGTGGTTTGTATGAGCATATAGCACAAATGCTGAGTATATAAAAACTGATCTAAGTGCCAAAGATGAGAGATATGCTTGTAGAGTTCTTACAGGATATGGATCTCTCATAGAGACCTGAGACCTTGACCAACAGGCAAGAAATGTGTACAGCAGCAAGTTTTCTGGATCCATGTGCAGACTGGATTGTCAGCATGAACTTAGCTACCCCAACCATACTTCATCATAGTAATGGGGGGGGGGGAAAGATACACAAATGTGACTTGCAGTACAAATGGGAATTCTGGTTATGATCTGCTTTCTCATACACAAGTTTCTCTCTGGACCAGGGTGCAATAGTATATCTCCAGAGTAATATAAGGAATGATTCCTTTATTGAATTGTTCTGAGAGTTCACAGTATAAGAGCAGAAAGTGCAGCAGCTAATGTTACTCTAGCTGGGTGTTGTGCTAATTAGCTGGAAGTCTACTTTGCAAGTAGTGAGATAAAGGCAGCTACTGCCCCCCATTAGGAGGCACACAGGAAAGGTGTAGATGAGTAAGGAGTACTTACTGACCTTTAGCCTGACAAGCAAGTTCCTGTATGCTCAGTTAGAGCAGGTGATTCAGAAACCTGATATCTCAACAGCTGCAGGCAGGGCAATACATTTTCAGAGTGTAGCTTGCTCAGGATGATCTACCCACTGATGACAGCTCTCTGCAGTCTGTGACATATGAACATCTTAGCACCATGTGGACTAGGGTATGCTAGTGCTGCAAGGAATTTCGATGATATCATTTTCCCGATTAGCCCCAATTTTGCTGATATTGCTCCAGTTTTAAGCTCAGATGCCAAACTTGGATTTTTATATTCCTACAGCCTTTTCCTCCATTTGTAAATTCACTGTGGAAGAACCTTTAGGCAGGGGGACACAGAAGACCGAGAATAATTGTCAATAAGGAGCATTTGTACTGGGCAAGTGGCACAGCACCTGGAAGGCACACCTATCTGTATTAGGGCGTGGGATTGGAAAAATATGAACAATGTGCTTTGCAGCAGGAAAGAAATGCTGACAAGCCATTTAATGGTTGTGTGGACTGGAATGGTGGCCTGGTTTGGGTTTCAGCCTAACAAAAACAAACAAACAAAATTAAGGGGGGGGGGCTGAATGACATTGTAATTAGGCTGCTGAAAAGTTTCTTTTTCTTGGCAACCTTACTAATGACATTTTCATATTCTCATTGTAAGCCTGTTGGTTTCCTTTGCCCCTGAGTGATAGAAAGCTATAA
The DNA here is from genome assembly GCF_001447785.1 of Gekko japonicus. Taxonomy (NCBI): domain Eukaryota; kingdom Metazoa; phylum Chordata; class Lepidosauria; order Squamata; family Gekkonidae; genus Gekko; species Gekko japonicus. The sequence goes on along the minus strand of NW_015175360.1, from coordinate 150,628 downwards.
AGAAGACACATTCTGTTTCTTTTGTGCTTCCTGTCCATCTCAACTCCATATCTGTTGTTCCATATCAGAACAGTTAAGGTGGGAACTTTGGAAGCCCATTTAAGGATAGGCCTCTGCACCTGCCAAGAAATCCATAAAATTGGATGGGTCCAGCATGCCCCAGAAGTTGCTGGACCATTTGAGGGAGGGCACTGAGGACTGTACTGCAAAGAGTAGTTTATAAGCAGAATGATTTATAAATTGGCTACAGTGTGTTTCTTTGGTATTCTCTTCATCTGAGGAATCAAACAGCAGAAACAGTTCCAATAATCCTGGTGTGTTTTTCCAGCCATAGGAAATGTAGTTTGTATGCCTCTATCAGCATATAACCAGTTAAATGGAAACAATGCCATGTACATACAAGATATAACTTGCAGTGGGACATACAGAAAGGTACATTATAGGTCATGGCTTTCAGCTAGACATGTGGGCTTAGTGGCTAAAACATTCTTGGAGCTAAATAGCTGCCGGTTCAATCATCAGTGAGATTAATTTATGACCCTTATCTTTCTAAGGCAGATAAATAATGCTTTATTTAGTCAAATCAAGTGTGTTGGCCTTTCAGGAGAGCCCTCAAGAGTTGAGGTTTTGCTTATTTCATGGAGACATAAAGATCTCCTGATACTTTTTGTAAGAGAAAAGTTGGTCTTTGGCCAAAATTTCTCTCTTCCACTGAGGTACAATTCTGAGAACCAAGAAGGCATGTCTGTCAGTGGGGCTGTATGATATTGTCTGTGAAAGCACTTAGAAGGTAAAAGAACCATTGAATACAGCCAGTCATGTAGCACAAAGCAAAAAATTTGCCTATTAAAGGTAACCGCTTGAAACCAGTGGTGGCCAGTGAGACGGTGTGCTGGGAAGTAAGAGGCTGTTCTTAAGAAGAGGACCTCAAGCTTCAACCTATTGAATTTCTCTAAGTCAAAACAAAATTTATGAAACCTCTTTATGTCTTCCACCATGGATGCCTAACATAAATCAAAGGCAGATATCCCAGTGACCAGCTCTCACTCTTATCCTGAATGTGTGGTCTGACAAAGCTAGAGGCAAAGGGAAGGAACTGGGCAGTAATGCTTCCTATAAGGAATTCTAGAGACAATTGCTTCTTTGGCAGTCCCATTCTTCCTTCAAAGAACTCATCAACCAAAGACCCAAAGGAAACTGTACAAAATGCGCTTATAATACATAACATGTAGGTGAGTATAAACATAATACTTAGGTGATCAACAATTCTAATACATATTTACTTCTAGGTAAACAGATGAAAGAGAAGTCCTCAACAGAACAGGATGGATGACGAAATTCTCCGGAGTAAACTTCCGTTTCGTAGAAAAACTTCTTCTGAAAATGTCCTTAATAAAATACAATACACAACATTTTTAATACTATATATGCAACAGTTACTAAACCCAGGCAAAATACACATATGCTTAATAAAATATTATACATACAAAGTGTCTCTCTATTATTTCATAGATTACAATATTTTTCCATACAGGATAATGTACAAAGTCTAAAAGGAAGAGGAATAAAGATAATATACTCACAATGTGATACAAACTATACAACTTATACACATTCATAAATTCACAATTTTGGAAAAAAGCTCTTACCCTAATCCATTGTGTGTGGTGATTCTTACAAAAGTGGGCAAACGCCTTAACAGGTGCATCCACTAAAGCCTCTATATATGTCAATTTCAGTCACGTATTTAAAGGTACATGAACCGGTAACATTCTAAAACTAACATGTTGCACACGGCTAACAAACTGCCAAGCTAGAAACTTACAAAAGGAAACTAATGACACAAAAGAAGATTCACAAAAAACTCACAAGAAACATGCAAGATCTAAAGATACATTCAGATCTATGGGTTGGCAAGTATTTAACCGATGAATCCAAAAAGTCTCCCTACGGAGTAGAGCATATCCATTCTGCTGCATGTTTTATATATACTGGAGAATCCACATGTGCTCTTAAGACACACGTGTTGGAACATAGATCTCGCATAAAACATAAATGTCAAGATGCTTCCTTGGTTCAGCATTTTCTAGAAAAGGGACATAGCCCTGATGACTTTAGGTTTGTGGTATTAGAAGTGGTTCGCCCTCAAAAATACAGCAGAATGGATATGCATAAGGTTCTACTCTGTAGGGTGGCTTTTTGGATTCATGAACTCATGGCAGCATACAGGCCCCCCTTATTATATCTCCACAACAACCCCCTAAATTACAGCAGGCTGAGAGTGTGTGACATACCCAAGATCTCTCAATGAGCTTCAGGGCAGAGTAAGGACTTGAACCCAGGTTCCCCAGTGTCTCACCCAACATTCCAACCACCGGTGCCACCATCCATTGTCTTCGCACCAATCCCACAACTAAGTGGAAGCCATCCAACTGTCCAGATTGGGAAGTGCTAGCAGGTATTTGTCATCTCACTGCAAATTTAGTTAATATGATGGATCCCTAAGGAGGGGGGTCACTGAATTATAAAATACAATTAACTGGTGGGGGCTCCTTCCAGAGCAACCCTTTTAGGTGGCATTCTCCCCAACCCTCATTAAACCATTCTGATTATTTCCAGGCTCTTTCATTCAGACTCCCTCAAAGGATGATTGGAACTGGGTACTAAGTTACCAGGCTGTATGCTCTTTATTCCCTTTCCTTAGGACCTGCTGGTATTTTTACTGCTCCAAGGCAGAGGAGAAGGAGGAGCCAGATGGAGCAACCTTGATTTAGGTGTGGTGTTGAGTGATGGCACTGGTTGTCAGGCTGAGTGCTTGGTAGTCCCCCCCCCCCAACTGTTCTTTAGTTTACATATAATTGGCCTTACTTACTGAAAAACCAAAGTACTAGATAACCTGATTGTATTTTTACATGTTTTATTTGAAAACCCATTGCTCCAATTCTAGTTCTCACCAAGGTGGTAAACTAAGTTCAGGCTGTATCAGACGATAGAAGAGAAATCATAGGACTGAATGTTCTTGTACAGAGAAGGGAAAAATATGCCTGTATTTAGAAAATGAGATGCCAGAAAGAGAAGCTCTCTCATATCCTTCTCCTTGACATGCTAGCTTTGTATGAGAAGAGATGTTTTCTCTTTAGAGGAGAATGAATTCATGTTATTCTCCACCTGAAGTCCAAAGTGTTTTATCATAGATGTAGTACCAACTCAGGAAGAACTAGGCCTCTATTATGCATGGTATTATTTCAGAACACATTTTGGTACACGGTAACTGAATGGCTTTTCACAATGATTTCAATTCTAGTTCTCTTTCAGGTAGAAAAGCATGGAGTGGGTGTTGAATATGCCTCTTGGATGTTATCCCCTGATCAGAGGTCATTTTGGGGGGGATCGCGGGGGATTGCAGTTCCCCTGGGTGAGGTACAGGGGGCGGGGCACATGACGAAGCCCCACCCCCTGCTTCCGGCTGCCCCGCTTCCGGCCCTCATTCAGCCAGGAGGAGGTAGGAGAAGAGGGAGGGTAATTTCCTTCCTCCCTGCCTCTCCCCACCCCTGCCTGCCTGGGGCCAGGGAAGGCCTTCGCGGGGCTTCCTTGCACTCCCGCCGGCCTTGCAGGTCCACTGCCGGGCCCCTCATGGGGCTCGGAAGTGGAGCTGTAAGGACGGCGGTGGCGGCCGGGACCGTTGGGGGCGGGGTGTGTGGCCTTATGACACACATCCGGTGATGTCAGGGGGTGTGGCCTTATGACACACTTCCGGTGATGTCAGGGGGTGTGGCATATGTTAATGAGTTATGCTAATGAGTTCCCCTAGCTCTCTTTCTACGAAACAACCCCTGCCCCTGATGATATCTAATCTCCCAAATGAATTAAACCATGCTTCACATTGAGCTATATGTTCCAGAATCTCCATTCTGCTGTTCTGGTGCTCTGTGTTGTGATGAATATGGATGAAATATTTGCCTGGTACTTCATGCTCCACTTATATCACCGTTGTATTCCAAGATACCTTGAATACAGTGTCTAAGCAATTATAGTTTAGAATCTACATTATAGCATTACATAGAGGTCATCTCTCTTGTACACTACATAACATCTCTTCCTTTGTCATGAATTCTGATTACTTCATTTCATTTAAGTGGAACCTAAGAGGCTGAGGAATTAACTTTGGGTCACTGGAAATATCACACTGCTTGACCTTCACTTTTGCTTTCTAGAGCTGGGTAAAAAAAAAGGAGGAGCTGTTAGAAATAGAAAACCCAGATTTTTAAAAGTGTGTGTGTGTGTGTGTGTGTGTGTGTGTGTGAGAGAGAGAGAGAGAGAGAAGCTGTACTTGCTGTTTGAGAAAGTGAATGAAACCAATTACCTGTAGGAGCCTTCAAGCTGTAAACTGGATGAATGTTTCCTTGGAACATATATTTCTTCTAAACCACAGGATGATTCCAATTCAATGACAAGTTTCCTGAGGGGAGCCTGTTTTTCTCAGAGGTGTCCTTTGGAAGGCTTTAAATATGTCTCTCGTATACTGCTCACTCCATCAAGTGGGTAAGATTCTGTACTTAATTCTCCCAAATAGTTGTAAGCTGGGAACATCCAATAATTTCTCATAGCCCTGTTCAATTCACACCACCCTTTTTACAAAGTGCCTTGTTGCAGCCACACTGTGAAAATTCAGAAGGAACCTTTGAAGGCTGACTTTCTAGTCTGAATCAGTTAAGTTCAGTTAGCTAATTTGTTTCTTGGCTTGACACATGGCCCGTTGCTTCCAGAAGACACTCAGGCTTGGACTTTCATGTGTCTCTGGGGAAAGCGAACTACACACTTGAATGGCAGCTATTTAAGAATAGCTCTCTGCTCAAACTTGGGATGATCACGCCATTAAGAAAGCAGCTCATTTAGGCCAGTGGAACATGGGAATGAAGGGTCCAGCCAGGTGATTTGTCTGTGAAGATGGTATCATACCAGTCATTAAAAAAAAATCAGCTGAGGCAAAAGGTCTCAAATAGTATCTAGGCTATAATGCAATAACATATGCAGCCAGAAAGTTTTAGAGGCTTTAGATGCATGGAAGATGGAGCCCAGCTTTTTCTTGTGAATCATGATACCCAATCAGTTTAAATGAAATAAAAGAAACACCTCATTTATTGGCTCGACCAAACACCCAGGCAGTTAAAAAGAATTTTATTTTAGAAATATATTTGGTAGCAATATATTATTTCTGTCAATGCAAAAGGCTTCACATTTTGACTATTCTGATTTGAGATTTATGTGGAAACAGTCCTGGGCAGTTCCTTATAATTCAGAATACTTGTCCTGGGGGTCTGAAACAGTTGCCCATCATCACCTCCTGCTGTTGACTTTCTGTAACAGATGAATCACAAAGGATTGTACTAATAGCAGGCCTGTAGCCATGGGGGGGGGGCTCTTGGGGTAATGCTCCATCCTGAATTTGCCCTGCCCTCTCCCTGCCCCCTCCCAGTCCTTCCCTGCCCTGAGGTGGTGGAGGGCTCTTTGCACAGCTGGCACACAAAATCACCCAGCAGCAGTGGGTGGGCAGCATGGGGCCCCTTGCAGCCCCCTTTGGCCACCTCCTTGATCTGCAGCCCAAGCATCAGCAACATGGTCACCTTGTCGGTGAAGCTCAGCTTGTGCGCTGCCTTGGGCTTCTTGTCCGGCAGCACCTCGGCATGGGGGGAGCAGCTGCTTTAGTGCACTGGGTGGGCAGAACAGCATGTTGGGCAAGGCCAGCAGGATAGGCAGGGGCAAAGGCATGTGGGGTGCCAAGGTGCCAAGGTGGAAGAGGAGGGGACACTGGGCTTGGGCTCCTCGGCATCTAGGGCAGCGGTGCAGTCCGAGCCACTGGCTTCCCAGGCTGCTGTCGGCATAGTGTCAGACTTCTGCAGCCAGGCTGAGGGGCGCCTCCTTAATCTAATTAGGTAAAAGGAAAGGTTTCCCTTGTTCGAAAGCCAGTTGAATCTGACTCTAGGGGGCATGCTCAGCTCCATTTCCAAGCTGAAGAGCCAGCACTGTCCGAAGACTTCTCTGTGGTCATGTGACTGGCATGACTAAACGCTGAGGTGCACAGAATGCTGTTACCTTCCCACCAAAGCAGTACCTATTTATCTACTTGCAGTTTCTTGCTTTCAAACTGCTAGGTTGGCAGGAGCGGGAGCTCACTCTGTCACACGGTACTAGAGTCTCAAACTGCTGAGCTACTGACCTTCCAGTCTGCAACTTAGCATCTTAACCTCTGAGCCACCGTGGTAATTAGTGGTAATCTAATTATGCTCCCACTCCCCGGAATTCTTCTTGGTACAGCCTGACTAAATAATTTGGCCCAGACGTGCAAGCCTTATCTGGAGCCCCTTGTTCCCTCCCAGAAAATAATAGTTTAATGCACACCAGCTTATCATTAAAAATACATGTAACATATGTCTGACTTTCACTCAGGACATGGGACAGAGACAGCACTGGTCACCCTCACAGACGACCTCCGGAGGCATCTGGATCAGGGTGGGATGGCAGTGCTACTGTTGTTGGACCTGTCGGCAGCGTTCAACATGGTTGACCATCAGCTACTGACCCATCGCCTCACCAACACTGGGATTCAGGGGCTTGCCTTGCAATGGCTTGTCGCCTTTCACCAAGATTGGGGACAAAGGGTGGTTCTCGGGGAGCAGCTGTCCTGAATGCACCTGCTGATTTGCAGAGTGCCCCAAGGGGCGGTGCTCTCCCCGATGTCATTTAACATCTATATGTGCCCCCTTGCCCAGATTGCCGGGATGCATGGGCTAGGGTGTCACCAATATGCGGATGACACCCAGCTACATTCATCCAAAGAGTCAAACTTTGGGGACTCACCCGTGCACCAGAGGGCCAAGGCAGCAGGAGGCAAGAATCCTGGGCGAGCTGGGCTCCTCCATGCCTGGCAGAAGATGAGGTGCAGAGGCGAGAGGTGGGCAAGCAGAAGAGGCACTCAGCCAGCCGCACAAGCTGCGTGCAAAAAAACTCCCGCTGCCCCAAGCTTCAGGGCTGCCTCGTTAAAGGAGTGCGGAGGCCAGACTCGCAAATGAGAAAAAGCAAGCTCAGGGTTCGTGGGTCGCATTTTGGGCTGTGGAAGAGGAACCGGCTCCATTCCTGGAGTTCTCTCGAGTTCCTGTGCTTTTGTTTTTGTTTTTTGCCAATCCACCTCCCAAGACTGCTCCAGGTGCTCCGGCCTGAGGGCTGCTGGGGGCAGAGCTCGAGTGCTCATTGCTTGTGGAGCTGAGGCTCAATGTCTCCAACTGCTCCGCCACCTTCCCTTCCCTTGGCTTCCTCAGGATCCCCGCGGCTACAGAGACCCCAAGCAAGCCAGCTGCTGGAGGGATGTGCATTCGGTTCATCTGAACCGAATGCACCCCCGAAAATGGCCCATTCGGGCCCCTTTCAGGCTGCTTGCGGGCCAAATCAGATTCTCTGATCTGAATCAGCTTCCCGCAGTTCGGCCCCATTATATCCTATGGGCCATTGAAGTCAATGGCAAAAACATAGGGTATATTTTGGAGGCTGGAGGGAAGGGGGTTTGAGGGAGAGGCTCCAAAATCACAGGGTAGCTGCTGGAGCCTCTCCCCAAGATACCAGCCATGTTTCAGGAACATTGAACCAGGGGGTCCAATTCTACGGGCCCCCCAAAAGGTTGCCCTCATCCCCTCCATTGTTCTCTATGGTGGGAAAAAAGTTACAGGGAGCCAGAATGACCTCTTGCGTGCGAGATGGAATTTGCCCCTACGAGTCTCACACACAAGAGGTGGAATTTGCCCCTATGAGTCCAAGGCCAACACCCCGGGGCTCAGGGAGGCAAGAGAAAGTTTCGCCCCACCCCCCGTGGGCGTCGCAGCTGCTGGGGAGAACAGCTGTGGCGGTCATAACTTTTTAAGGATCCCCGAAGGAGAGCTGGGGTAACCAGAATGCCATCTCGCGTGTGAGGTGGAATTTGCCCCTATGAGTCCAAGGCCAACACCCCGGGGCTCAGGGAGGCAAGAGAAAGTTTCGCCCCACCCCCCGTGGGCGTCGCAGCTGCTGGGGAGAACAGCTGTGGCGGTCATAACTTTTTAAGGATCCCCGAAGGAGAGCTGGGGTAACCAGAATGCCATCTCGCGTGTGAGGTGGAATTTGCCCCTATGAGTCTCACACACGAGAGGTGGAATTTGCCCTTACGAGTCCAAGGTGAACACCCTGGGGCTCAGGGAAGAGGGAGAACGTTCCCGCCCCCACGAGCATCGCAGCTGCCGCCGAGAAAAGTGGCAGCGGCCATAACTTTTTAAAGAGCCCCCAAGGAGAGCTGGGGGAGCCAAAATGACCTCTTGCGTGAGATGTGGCATTTGCATTTATGATTCCAAGGCCACCACCCCGGGGCTCAGGGAGGTGGGGGAACGTTTCGCCCCCCCACGGTTGCTGAACTGATGGCTGATGGGAGCAGGGGGCGGGGCTTATGTGCCCGCCACTTGGGCTCCTGACTGGCAGAGCAGTGCTCTAGTGCGCTCCGGCAGGAACCGAGGCCTGCTGATGCCGTTGGACCAATAGTGTGATTCAGTGTAAGGCAGCTTCATATGTGTGTATCAAGGAGGAGTGCTACAAATGTTATTACAGAGTTAATCAAGACCTAGCAAGGAAAAAAATGTCCATGCTGTGAATCACAGTTCAAGAAAGGTTGCAGGATAAGAACTACAGACACTCGTCTGATGCATAAAACCTGTGGACCTGCTGAATCCCTGGGTATCTAGTTTGCAATTTGACCTTCCTGCCATTCTGCTGATAGGCGTGGCCAGTTCTCCCTATTTCGGTCTTGCATACTTAAGATGCAACAGGTGTGAAGAGTGGTCCTAAATGGAAAAGATTCAAGAATAAGATTCAGATCTAATAAAGGTTTAAACTTTAGAGGAAAGTCATAATAAGAAAGGCTGAAGGATGTCGCTGAACTTAACCTGCAGAAAAGATTTCCCACTAAAATAAATGATGTTAGAACAAAGAGGGGGCACAATGACAGATTGGGATATAAACAGTGTGGATCCCCCCCTGCCATGAACTCTCCACCTTCATGATTTTGTAAGCTCTTAGAGGCTTGAGGAAGCCAAACTCTCCATCTCCTCCCATCTCCCCCCTTTTTAATGGACTCTCTGCTGCTCTCAACATTATGTGCTCCCAGAAATATGCTCTGTCTACATCAGGTATCTGGGGTTTTTGTTTTGATTAATTTACAAAATCATATTTTTTCTGAATACCTGGGGAGTTGCTGAAGAATGCCAACATACGTATCCTTTCTCTGGCTCCTGGTTGTGCCGCTTTCCTGATTGACCCATGCCACCCACTTGAAGACGTATACATCAAGTAAACAAATACAATTAAATTAATGATATTACATATAAACATTATTACCATAATTATTGTGTAGGCTTTGATAACAGTGTTTCTTTTTCCTGCAGTGATATCTTCATATTTATAAAAAGCTGCTTCCTGTCTCTGCTGCATTTTCCTAGCATGACTGAGAAAAGGAAGCCAGGATGGGTCTGTGCAGAGGAAAGAGCATGACTATGCTGATAGGAGCATGTTTGAGTCTTAGTGACTTCCTCTGAGTAATGTGGCATAAAGTAATGGCTGTAGTGTAAGGATGGGATTGCTTAGATGAATTTCCTGATGAATTTAAGTTAAGTGGCCCCACTTACAATTTGTTCAGCTCACCAATGTCATATGTAGACCTGTATTTAGCCAGCCATGTTATACCTTTCCTTTACATCAGATGCCAAAGCAATAGATGTAATAAGATGGTAAATTGGTGGTGGGTTGGTAGCTGAGAACATAAAAGCAAGCCTTCCAAGCTGATGAAACAGCATGCCAGGAGGGGGACAAACTGCAACCCCTCCTGCCTCTTTCCCCCTCGGCCGAGGGAGATGGACCCCGGACCACCAGCCTGGAAACCAGAGCAGGGGCTCAACCCATGGCTCCCGGGTCCCTGGCGGAGGGGTGAGCTCAAGGTCAACACCAGGGAGAGGAATGTCAGGGGTTCCTATGTCCTGGAGGGTGCCCGAAGAGAGACGCCTTAGGGGGTTCCCCGGTGGCCCAGGCCTCTTACTGCCCAGACTGGCCCAAGGAATACTGACGGCCAAGGGAGGTTTGGGAGGGGGACCCGGGAAGCATCCCCAATGATGTTGGCTTGATAGAGAAGAGGCCAGGTGGGTGTGAACTGAAGGGATGGATGAATGAACCAATCCCATGGCCTGCCTCTTCTGAAGTTGGGAGGATGGGGAGGAGTCAGGAGGAGGGAGAGTTAAAAGGGGAGAGGAAATGCTGACTGAGGTGGATGACACTTAGTGCTTATGAGGACTGAGGGGCGGTGAGGATGGGGAAGGTGGGGATCCACAGCGGCTGAGAGAGAGAGATAGGGTGGAGGAACTGCCCAACCTAACCCAACCATGGACTCAGAAATAAGCGCCAAGTAGGGGGATGTCAGGAGCTGCGGTGGCTCAAGTGGTTAAGACACTGAACTGCAGGTTGTGGAAGGTCGGTAGTTCAGCAGTTCTAGACCCGAGTGTGCCGCACGATGGAGTGAGCTCCCGTCTCTAGTTCCAGCTCCTGCCAACCTAGCAGTTTGAAAGCAAGAAATTGCAAGTAGATAAATAGGTACCACTTCAGTAGGAAGGTAACAGCATTCTGTGTGCCTTGGTGTTTAGTCATGCCGGCCACATGACCACAGAAATGTCTTCGGACAGCGCTGGCTCTTCGGTTTTGAAATGGAGATGAGCACCGCAACCCTAGAGTCGGATTCGACTGGCTTTACCTTTTTAGGGGGGGGGGGGCCAGTGGGGCTGAGAAGGGAAAGCCCTTACCCGGGCATGAAGTCATCTAACCTTCCCCATTGATTGACCCCACAACAACAGATAGCGCCATACTGCCTCTGAACATGGGACTCCAATTTAGTAATCATCATGACTACAGGCTTATCCTCCATGTATGTGTTTAGTTCTCTTTAAAGCCAACCAAGCCAGCAAACATCACTCTGTCGTGTGGAAGAGAATCCCACAACTAATAATGCACTGTGTGAATAATGACTTTTTTGTATGTCATGAATAGAGCTGCTGCCAATCAGTTTCATTGGGGGACCCTGAGTTCTAATTGTGTGTGTGTGTCCTTAGTGGTTGCCCCACTTTTCATAAGTATTAGAGTATAACATTCTCTTTTACTAGTGGCTGATGTTGATCTGAGAAATTTCTTAGCACTCTGCCTCCTGCTTCCTCTTCCTCCATCATTTATTTATTTATTTATTACATTTATACCCCGCCCTCCCCCATAGGGCTCAGGGCGGCTCATGACATTTCCCAACAGCTTTAACCAGTCAGGAATCAGAGGATCTGACCCTGCTGTTCAGGACTTGCAGCTCTTTCATGCTTTCAGTCTAAGGCCCATGTGCTTGCAGCTGTGATTTGGATCAGGTCCATGAATGGAGGAAATTTAACCCTTCAATTCCTTCTTGGATTTGCTAATCCAAACTATGTTTTACATGCTTTTATGAGCATTTCAAAGATGAAAGAGGGTTTAAAGGAGATATCTTTTGTCTTTCAAAGTACTAATAATAAGTACAGGGAGCCAGGTTTCAATAATCAGAACCTGTTAGGGGTTGGAGGGTTAAATTCCTTCTCCTCTCCCCATTTAGCCCCAGTGCAAATCAGGGCTACCACAAACAGAAATTACCTTTTAGAGACAGGTGGAGGTCTGTGATCTTCATCCTATATGTTTAGGCCCTGCATATTATTAAAAGATCCCCTCCCCGGTTATTGGAAATATTCTTAATGCTTGGTAGATGTCAATTCATGGTGGTTATCAGCTGTTTGGGCATAAATCCTTTCATGATAGATGGATTAATTGTGGAACTAGCCATCTATTTACAAAGCCAATGCAGGTTCCCACTTCTATGCACACTATGAATAGGCATCAAAGCAAATTAAGAATGGTTGTGGCACATTAAAGTATCATTGTTGAAATTCTAAGTTCTAACATTCAGATAGTTCACCACTGTTATATACCTTGTTAGTTAACCTTGCTAGAGCCAGTTTGGTATAGTGGTTAGGAGAGCGGGCTCTAATCTGGAAGAACTGGGTTTGATTCCCCACTCCTCCATATGCAGCTGCAGGAATGACCTTGGGGTCAGTCATAAATTCTTTCAGAGCTGTTTTCTCAAGGGCAGTTCTCGGGAGAGCTCTCTCAGTCCCACCTGCCTCACAGGGTGTTTGTTGTGGGGAGGGAAAGGGATTGTAAACCACTCTGAGACTCCTTCGGGTAGTGAAGAGTGGGGTATAAATCCAATCCCTTCTCTCTTTTCTTCTTCTCTAATGTCTGATGGAAAATATTTACAGTTTTCTCCTCCCCCACAGGCTGGATTTAATGGCTGATTGTGCTTGACCACAACACTCCCGCTCCCCGGACTTCTGTCTATATTAAGCCTCTGAGCAAGTTGATCTCTGGCTTTTTGCCTACCACATTTTTTAGCTTTTAACCTTTTTCACCTACCATTTTGAAAGAGGTTTAATTATTATCATACTGAATTATTACCATACAAAAATATTAAATAAATTAATGTTATTTTTATATGATCCTTGGTGTTCCACTTTTGTGCTCTTGGCTAGGGGCAGGTGCTTCTATAGCCCCATCTGTTTGTATTACTGAAGTGAATTAGAGTTCTCAGAATGTCTGAAGGTGCATGGCATAATATCCCTAGACACTTTTTCGTAAAGCAGTGAAAAAATCCTTTTCAATATATGACTTTTTTTTGTCTTCTATCATCTTAGGTGTCCCTTTTTCTTAGTGTCTGCCCCTCTCAGTGCCCATAAATGACTGACATCCTTTATGCTCTCTTTTTAACTAACCTGCAGATAATCACTTGAGATAGTTTGGGACAGGAAGCTATTTCCATAAAGCATGATTATGCAGGTGGTTGTGAGCTGAAAGGGACCATTATTATTATTGCTATCCTTTGCACAGCTAACTATTCTTGGTCCCTGCACGACATCTGCATATTTGAGATGTCATCACTCAGCCAGATGTTGAAGTCACAGCCATCTAAATCCAATGGGCTATTTGAAAATTGCTCTGCATTCTGAGGGTCATAACTCACAATGTGCAGGTTATTGGGATTAGGGATTATTATTACTAAATTGTGCATATTCTATTAATAGTCTCCCCTTATTAATGCTGCAGGTGTTGGTGGTAAGTGTCCTTTGAAGCATTACCTAATCACCTTCTTGGCAAATCCCTGTAATCCAGCCCTCATAAAACGTACATGGATTATTGATTGAGAGGCCCTTGGGGATCCCTAAAACAAGGTTCAGCTCAAATGCCTGCACAGAGCAGGAGGTGCACTGCAGATTCGCTCCCTGGAATGTCTGCCAGGTGTTTGCAGTTTTGCCTCCAAAGGAAATGATGGCGGGAGGGATGGAGGAGGATATCATTCACCTCCAGGAAGACTAGGTTGCCACAGATGAGGGACAGGGAAGGCTAGAAACAGGAACATTAAACTGAAGACAATGAATGTTCAAAGGTTATAGGGTTGGCTACTTTCTCTCCATGGGATCATTTCACATACAGCTATAAAATGAAAGAACAGGAAGATGTGTACAAATTACACCATGTGACATGCAGTTATGCCTCTGGCACATTTCTCAGGCTTCACAATGAAGTAATCAGGAGCAAATGCTTTTGTAGCAATGAATGCTGGGGTGGTGGAAAAGAGAGGCAGCTGAACTGAAGTTTGCATATAACCTGTGAAGGAGAATGGTGGACTTTAGCATGCTTTTGTTCACAGCTCTAAGGTTCTGGCTGCAGTCCTGTGCACATTTACCTGGAGTATTTATTTATTTAAGAGATTTCTACAATGGTAAATAACTGCTTCAAACAGTGATGATCTATCTGAACATCAGAACTCGGAGTTTCAACAACACTACTTTAATATGCCACAGTCATTCTTAGCTTGCTTTGATGCCTATTCCTAGTGTACATAGAGTGGTGGCTTACAATTAAAGGTGGCTTACAATTAAAATAATGTTATTGATGTAAGTGAATAGGCCCTACTGAACATAATGAGATTCATCATCCTTCTAAAGAACAAATTTAGAGTCCAGTGGCGGCTTTAAGACCAACAAAGGTTTATTCAAGGTATGAGCTTTCGTGTGCAAGGCACACTTTTTCAAATACATTGGAATGGTGTGTAAGGTTCAAACTTCTAGACAGGGAAATTAACATGTAACATGATGATGTTTAAGATATGCTAAGTCCAAAATAACAAGCTAAAGGTATAAGCTATAAAGCAATAAATATGTCCAAATCGCAGATAAATGTCCAAAGGTGTCTTTTCTAATTGTGGGAAGCAAACCATGAAGCTCAATTCTGTCCTCCCAGGTGTGAAGATGACTTAACAGCACTTTTTGAGGTGGATGCAGGGTCATATCGGCAAAACATTCCAATATTCCTGGCATTACATTCAGTATTCTAATATACTATTCTGAAAAAGTAAAACACTAAAATACAGAGGATTTATAGTCCTTCTTGTTGAGAATACATATGTGAGGACTGAATGGGTTAGTATATGTAATGAGATTAAAAAAAACCCAATATCCCTGTTAAGTCCTGGGGAGGTCTTTGTTCCAAGTGTTGTTATAACTTGTAATTCAGCAGCTTCCCTTTCCTTTCTGTTCCTGAAGTTCCTTTGTAATAAAACAGCTACTCTGAGGTCACCCATTGAATGTCCTGGAAGGCTGAAGTGTTCTCCTACAGGTTTCTCAGCCTTGTGATTCCTGATGTCAGATTTGAGTCCATTTATTCTGTGGCCCAGGGTTTGTCCTGTTTGTCCTATGAAGAGAACCGAAGGACATTGTTGACACTTAATGGCATATACAATGTTAGAAGATGAGCAAGTAAATGAGCCCCTGATGCTATAGTTGATGTTGTTAGCTCCAGTGATTGTATTGTCTGGGTGTATCGGCAGCAAAGTTGGCATCTGGGTTTATTGCAAGCTCTGGTCACAGTGTCCATGTTCAAATGAGATGTTGCATTATTGTGGGTGAGTTGTTGTTTGAGACAAGGGGGATGTCTGTGTGCAAGAAAAGGTTTGCCCCCCAGTACTTGTGAAAGAGAACTGTCATTATCCAGTAGAGGTTGTAAGTCGTTGATGACGCGTTGTGCTGTTTTGAGCTGAGAGCTGTATGTGACCACTAGTGGTGTTCTGTTATTGTGTCTTTGGGGCCTGTCTTCTAACAGGTTTTCTCTGGGTATCATTCTGGCTTTCTTAATCTGCTTCCTAACTTCATCAGGTGGATACTTTAGTAGCAAAAAGGGGTGTTGTAGATCCCTCAGGTGAGAATATCTGTCTATAGGATTGGAGCAGATGTGGCTGTAGTGTAGAGTCTGGCTGTATACAATGGATCGTTTGCTATGTTTAGAATGGTAACTGGAGGCATGTAGGTCTGTTTGTCAGTCAGTAGGTTTCTGGTATAAGGTGATGTCTATGCGTCAATTGTGTATTTTTATAGTAGTGCCCAGAAAATGTATTTGTTGTACGGATTGGTTCATTGTCAGGATGATGGGTACACACACCATGTGTCCAGACAATAAACATGTCATCAATGTAACACAAATATAAGAGGTAGGAGTGGGTGGGAGATTAGGAAGCATTTTTCCAAGTCAGCCATAAAGGTGTTGGCATATTGTGGGGCCATGCGGGTGCCCATGGCTGTACCATTGATCTGGATGAACAGGTCATCCCCAAATCTGAAGTGGTTGTGGATGAGAACAAAATGGCACAATTTGGTGGCAAAGTCAGCTGTGCTGTTGTCAGAAATCATGGTCCTTATGGCTTGTAATCCATCTTTGTGTGGGATGTTGGTATTCTCTGGTATTCTCTGGAAGCTTGTTTGAAGCTTGTATTTTCCTCAGAAAGTCTGTGGTGTCACGAACATAACTAGGAGCACTGATGGCATAGGGTCTTAGGACAGAGTCCATGTATCCAGATACCCCCATGGTGATAGTGCCTATGCCTAAGTCAATAGGACGCCATGAGTTGCCAGGTTTGTGTATTTTGGGTAGAAGATAAAAGGTACCTGGTCGAGGTTCTGGAGGTGTGTCTGAAAGGGATAAGTTCCCAAATGTGCAGTGGCAATTCCTTTATAATCTTGTATAGTTCTTTTTTGTATTCCTGTGTGGGGTCTGAGTCCAGTCGTTTGTAAAAAGCAGTGTTTGAGAATTGTCTTTGAGCTTCTTGGATGTAGTCTGATCTATTCATGATGACAATGGCTCCCCCTTTGTCTTCTTCTTTAATTATAATATCCGGATTGTTCCTGAAACTGTCTATGACCTTCCTTTCAACATGGTTGAGATTTTGCTGTATGTGATATTGTTTGTTGATCACATTGGTTTGTACCCTGTGGTGAAAGCATTCTATGTAAAGATCCAGTGTGGTATTGTGACCATCAGGAGGGGTCTATTTGGAACTTCAGGCAAACAAATCCTTCTAAAGGTAAGGGGACTGAACTCAGGGCCGGCCTCAGGTTTTTTTGCCCACTAGCCCCCCCCCGTTCTGGCACCCCCTGGTGCGCCCACCAATTTTTTGGTGGCCCCCCACCCCCTCCGCGAGTGCCAGCAGTCTGGTTTCAGGGGCACAACAATGGCGGGGTGGGGGTGCGCTCCTTCTGCAGTCCCTCCTGGCTGGAACCATGGGACGGGGCCACTTGCACAACAGCTCCGGAGCAGGAGCACGGCCAGAGCAAGCTCAGCCCACCCGGGGCAGCTGCCTTTCCTCCACCCCACGGGGATGTCCCCACGTGCGCGCCTCCGCTCCCCTCCCCGCATCCCTGGAGGCCCAAAATGGTGTCCCCGCCGGTGGCAAAGGTCGCCTCCCTCTCTGGAAGACCTGCCACTGCACTGTAGGAATAGCAGCCTGATGTTCGCACCTCACTCTCGCTTGGCTGGATTCTGTGGGAGGGGAAGGCGGGGTGGCAGACGGGGTGGCAGGCAGGCCAGAGCGGCGCCCTTGTCAAGCCAGCACCCATAGGCAGCTCCTTAAATTTTGTCAATGATGGGCCGGCCCTGACTGAACTACCACAATGGCCAAAAGAACGGGGGAGAGATCAGTACCCAGTACCTACAGAATGTAGTAGGGATATCTCTATAATAGGCTCTCAAGCAACATATATTGAAAATCTTCCATTGGGATACATGTGTGAAATAATCTTAATTGTACTCTATGTGTAAAGTAACCCAACAAACAGGGTCTGATTGGACATACGTTTGGCATAGGAAATGCAGAAATGTGTTTGGTTTCTACTTTCTAAAATGCTATTTAAATTTCACAAATATGTGCTCACCTTTTAGGTTTCTACACCATCCTTTAGTTAATCTTACCAGCTGGTTTTAGTGTTAATAGTGTGTGGGGGGGTTGCTTCTTTTAGAGGAAGATTCTCAAAAGGTGTTCTGGGTGACATGAAGCCAGAGACAAGTTTTCCAGGGTTCTAAAATTTAACTGGTAGAAGTTTTTTTATATATATAAAGGCTTTGGCTACAGGATGGGTAGCCTGCCTGCAAAGACAGAGTACCCTTTTTATTTACTGAGAAAAATCCCTGTGGGCCACTGCCCTGGAAGGTCACTGGGAACCAGGTGCAAGTGGAGTCTGGCCAATGGTGACAAATGTAGGCTTAACCACTGTAATGTTTCCTTTTGCTCATGTTAGGATTAGGGAACTAATTCAGGTTCCTGTTCTTAGGTCCATACAGCAGAGACAGGTGTGCTCAAGACAATATCCATTTATAAACAAGGAGATACACGGACAGGAGCAACTGGTTTCAGAACAAGGGAGCTCATGCAGTCTACAATTCTAGCTAACAAACAAAACTAAGCAGAGTCATACATTGCCTCAATTGTTGCAGAGGTGCACACCACTACGATCTCACTGCTGATTATGTACCTGGAAGTGATGTTGCAGCATCATGGCAAAATTATAGGAATTTTCCAAATCTCTGTTTTAAAAACCATAGAGATCTGGGAAATGCCTAGAGTATTGCTAGAGTATTGCTTTTTTCTTCTTTTTTGCTTCCTATGATCCACCGAGCAACAGCAGAAGCCCTGAGCAGTGACAGCCTAGCTGTGGGAGGTCTCCCAGTATAGCAGGTAACTTGGCCATACTATGTTACCTCATCTTTCTACCACTAGATGGGTGTGAGCTGAACAGCTCTGTTCCTTTTTTCCCTCCCTCATGACCTTTGAGGTCAGGAAATAGGCTTTCTTCTGGCAAGGTTCATGCATTTCAGTTCCCTGTTATCTACTCCAAAGTGATACTACTTTTTAACACATGTAAAAACCCACAAGAATCAATGACTCTAGGAACTGTTTTACTATTAGAAGTAGCCTTGTGCTTATGCATTATGCTGTATGAGCCTATGTTTGCTTACATTGGTTATGTCCTACTATTTTATGGCCCCGTTGACACGGAGGATTTGCTGCGGGAGAGTGACCCGCTGAGCTCTGAGCAGGAGCAGGAGAGAGAGCTGTGAGAGAGGTGAGTGGGTTTCTTTTACTTGCTTTCAGCTGAGAGAATTCAGCTAAGGATATTTTGTGGGAAAACTGTGTTTAGCAGTGTGTGGAAGCACTTAGAGTTCTTGCAGAGTCCTGGCTGATTGAGTGTGGGAGAGGAACGGGCATTGTTTGACTGGGATTGCCTGTAATTGAGAGGAAGTGGAAGGGGCATTGTTTTGCCTGTGATTGAGTGCCTGGGTGAATTTGAATTTGAATAGCTGCTGCCTGACCTCTGCTGGGGGAGGCCTCTATTTAAGGAAGCACCTTGGCAGAGGCACGAGCCTCTGGCACGAGCCGAAGGGTGAGCTAAAGGGCTCTTTGCCTGTGGCTCTTAGCCTAGGGACTCTTAGACTAGGGGCGCTGTAAGAAGCCCAAAAAGAGCCAGAAAGACAAGGCCCTAGGCTCTTTGTCTTTCCCGTAAAATAATTTGACTTGATAACAAAACCCACATAAATACCAAGGGTTTAAAAGGGGGATTATATTTATTTATTTTAAAAGAATTATGAAGCCAGAATGCCAGCAGGGGGTTGGGGGCTATCCAGTGTTTTGCACGGAGTGTCACATGTATGACTATCTGCCCACTGGGCAGAAGTCTTGGGTGTGTCCTCGGTGCAAGGAGCTCCTGGTTCTCAGGGAACGTGTGTGCTCCCTTGAGGCCAAGGTGGCTGACCTGGAGAAGCAGAGACAGTCAGCTAGGCACACAGAAAAGACTCTCGGGGACTTGTTAGCTTCGTCCCACTCTGGATCTGGCAGCCCCGCTGCTGTCAGGGAGCATGAGGGTCTAGGGGAAACAGGGCACCATGCTGAGGATAAGGGGAATGTGCCCTCAGAAGGGACCTCTTCCCCAGCTGGTGAGCGGCTCTCCTTTTGCACCAAGGAACCATCCCTGAGCAGGGTGGGAGGGGGGCTCTTGGTAGTGGGTGATTCGATCCTTAGGCAGGTAGACAGCTGGGTGGCGAACCCGCGTACTGACCGTATGGTGACTTGCCTGCCTGGTGCGAAGGTAGCGGACATTACGCGTGTTTTAGATAGGCTGGTAGATAGTGCTGGGGAGGAGCCAGTGGTCGTGGTGCATGTCGGCACCAACGATGTGGGGAAATGCAGTCGTGAGGTCCTGGAGGAGAAATTTAGGCTGCTGGGCAGGAAACTTAGGTCCAGGACCTCCAAGGTAGCCTTCTCAGAAGTGTTACCTGTTCCACGCGCAGGGCCGGAGAGACAGGCAGAGATCAGGAGTCTCAATGCGTGGATGAGACGATGGTGTAGGGGGGAAGGGTTCAGGTTTGTTAGGCACTGGGATACTTTTTGGAACAAGAGGGAGCTGTACAGGCGAGACGGTCTCCACTTGTCCCGAGAAGGAACCAGGCTGCTGGCACTTAAAATCAAAAAGGTGGCAGAGCAGCTTTTAAACTGAATATTGGGGGAAAGCCGACAGGAGATGAAAAGTCTCTGGTTCGGGTTGGCTCATCTGAGAGAGGTGAGGGGGTACCGGTTGCTTTTCTACAGGGAGGTGGATTGAAATTGTCCACAGAGGCCATGGCTGGTGACATGGACTGCCGGACAACGACTCGAGATAGCAAGAGGAAGGATGCAGGCTTAACTTGTAAGGGAAATTACAGCTGTTTCTATACAAATGCTAGAAGTGTCCGAGGTAAAATCGGGGAGTTGGAGTGCTTGGTGTCGGAGGGAAAAATAGACATTGTGGGTATTTCTGAAACTTGGTGGGATGAGGAAAATCAGTGGGACACAGTGATTCCCGGTTATATATTATATCGGAAGGATAGGGGGGGAAGGGTTGGAGGTGGGGTAGCTCTGTATGTCAGAGAGGGTATAAAGTCTAGAAAGATTGAGAGGCTAAGTGAATTGGATTCGCTTCTGGAAGTTCTATGGGTTGAAATAGGGGGGCCAAAAGGAAACTTAACACTGGGAGTTTGTTATCGCCCACCAGATCAAAAGATAGAGGAGGATTATAAAATGATGAATGCCTTAAAGATAGCAACTAGACAAAAACACTGTGTAATAATAGGTGATTTTAACTACCCACACATTGATTGGGTCAATATGTGTTCTAGTCGGGAAAAAGAGATTGAGTTTCTAGACACTCTAAATGACTGTGCTATGGAGCAGATGGTCACGGAACCTACCAGGGGAGAGGCGATCCTTGATTTGGTCCTAAGTAACACTCAAGACCTGGTGAGAGATGTAAAAGTGATTGCACCGCTTGGAAACAGTGATCATAATGTTGTTGAGTTCATCATTTGTACAAATAGAGAATTGGCCAAAAAGACTCACACAACCATTTTTAACTTTAAAAGGGGTAATTTCTCTGATATGAGGGGACACGTGGGGAGGAAACTGAAAGGAAAAGTAGAAAGGGTCAAAACAATTGGGGAAGCTTGGGATCTATTTAAAACTACGATCCTAGAAGCTCAAAAAATATATATTCCGCAGGTTAGGAAAGGCACAAACAGGTATAGGAAAAAGCCTGCATGGTTAACAAACAGAGTAATGGAGGCTGTAAAAAGTAAAAAGAATTCCTTTAAGCAGTGGAAAGCTAGTCACAGTGAGGCTGATAAAACGGAACACAGGCTATGGCAAATAAAATGCAAGTCTGAGGTCAGGCAGGCAAAAAGGGAATATGAGGAGCATATAGCAAAAAACGTAAAAACCAACAATAAAACTTTCTTCAAATACATTAGAAACAGGAAACCAGCCAGGGAGGCAGTGGGGCCCTTGGACGACCAAGGGGTAAAAGGAGTATTGAAGGATGATAGGGAAATGGCTGAGAAGCTAAATGCATTTTTTGCCTCCGTCTTCACTGTGGAAGATGAGAAGTGCTTGCCCACTCCAGAACCACTGATTTCAGGAGGGGTGTTGGAAGACCTGAGTCAGATTGAGGTGATGAGAGAGGAGGTCCTAAAACTGATAGACAACTTAAAAACTGAAAAATCACCAGGCCCAGATGGCATACATCCGAGAGTTCTGAAAGAACTCAAATGTGAACTTGTAGATCTCCTGACAAAGATATGTAATCTTTCCTTAAAATCTGCCTCCATTCCTGAGGATTGGAAGGTAGCTAATGTCACTCCCATCTTTAAAAAGGGTTCCAGAGGAGATCCGGGAAATTACAGGCCAGTCAGTCTGACGTCGATACCGGGTAAATTGGTGGAAACCATTATTAAGGAAAGAATTAGTAGGCACATAGATGAACAAAACCTATTGAGGCAGACTCAGCACGGTTTCTGTAAGGGAAGATCTTGTCTCACTAACCTGTTAGTGTTCTTTGAGGGGGTGAACAAACATGTGGACAAGGGGGATCCAATAGATATTATTTACCTTGACTTCCAGAAAGCTTTTGATAAAGTTCCTCATCAAAGGCTCCTAAGTAAGCTCAAAAATCATGGGATAGAAGGACAAGTCCTTTTATGGATCAAAAACTGGCTAGTTCATAGAAAACAGAGAGTGAGTGTAGGTGGGCAATTTTCTCAGTGGAGGGTGGTAAGCAGTGGGGTACCGCAGGGATCAGTACTTGGTCCACTGCTTTTTAACTTGTTCATTAATGATTTGGAGATGGGAGTAAGCAGTGAAGTGGCTAAATTTGCGGATGATACAAAGTTGTTCAGGGTGGTGAAAACCAGTGAGGATTGTGAGGCACTCCAAGGGGATCTGTCAAGGATGGGCGAGTGGGCGTCAACATGGCAAATGGGGTTCAATGTGGCCAAGTGCAAGGTGATGCACATTGGAGCCAAAAATCCTAAATATAAATACACATTGATGGGGTCTGAACTGGCAGAGACTGAGCAAGAGAGAGATCTTGGAGTTGTAGTGGATAACTCACTGAAAATGTCGAGACAGTGTGTGACTGCAATAAAGAAGGCCAATGCTATGCTGGGGATTATTAGGAAGGGTATTGAAAACAGATCAGCCAATATAATAATGCCCCTATATAAATCAATGGTGAGACCTCATTTGGAATACTGTGTGCAGTTCTGGGCACCACACCTTAAAAAGGATATTATAGCTTTGGAAAAAGTGCAGAAAAGGGCAACTCGAATGATAAAAGGGTTGGAACACTTTCCCTATGAGGAAAGGTTAAAGCGCTTAGGGCTCTTTAGCTTGGAGAAAAGACGACTGAGGGGTGACATGATCGAGGTTTATAAGATTATGCATGGGAAAGAGCAGGTAGAGAAAGAGGTACTTTTCTCCCTTTCTCACAATACAAGAACTCGTGGGCACTCCATGAAACTGCAGAGCGGTCGGGTTAGAACGGATAAAAGGAAGTACTTCTTCACCCAAAGAGTGATTAACACATGGAATTCACTGCCACAGGAAGTGGTGGGTGCTACAAGCATGGACGGCTTCAAAAGGGAATTAGATAAGCATATGGAGCAGAGGTCCATCAGTGGCTATTAGCCACAAGGTATAGCTAGGGGCTCTGGGGCAAGTGATGCTCTGTCTTCTTGGTGCTTGGGGGGGGGTCAACAGTGGGAGGGCTTCTAATGTCCTGGCCCCACTGCTGGACCTCCTGATGGCACTGGTATTTCTGGCCACTGTGTGACACAGAGTGTTGGACTGGATGGGCCTTTGGCCTGATCCAACATTGGCGTCTCTTATGTTCTTATGTTCTTATGACAAGTGAATGGAGGAATTTCCAGGTGTGATCACACTGCAACATCTGGGAAGTGGAGCGCACCCGTGGCCAACCCGTGGCATACCGCAGAAAATGAGGAGCTAAAAAATACCTGGTCGAAGGTACATAAGAGAACATAAGAGAACATAAGAGATGCCAATGTTGGATCAGGCGAAAGGCCCATCCAGTCCAACACTCTGTGTCTCACAGTGGCCAGAAACACCAGTGCCATCAGGAGGTCCACCAGTGGGGCCAGGACATTATTATTATTAAACACAAAGATTAAGGACATGAAATTGCATCCAAAGTTAACTTTGAATGCAATCTTATGTCCTTAATCCTTGTGCTTAATAATAGAACTATTCTGGTATATCATTCCTGAAGGAAAACATATTGGATGAAATATTTATTATCTTTCAGGGGAGGCTGAAAAGTTGTCATAAAATGTGTTAAATATTGCCCAATAACAGGGCCAGTTCAACAGCGTGATAATGCTTGTCATCTTGGTCACTCGGAAGGATCCTGCTTGGCAAAGATCATCCCCCTGCCCAATGGTGCCACCATTTTTATTTTTGTGGGGAACTTCAAAGAAGGTAAGTATATCATATCCCACCTGTCCCAGACAGGGGAGGCCCACTGAGGGGACTTTCCCAAAGTCTTGGGGCAAATGCTTACCAATTTAAAAGTAAATACACAGGGGGGGTATAATTGCCTTTCCTTAAATTCATTTGTTTCTCCTTCCTAGACAAGGAATCTTGTTTGTTTGTCTCCAGTTTTACTCAGGAAGGGTGAACAGCTACAATTTCTCATCTCACTTCC
>NW_015175360.1:99940-126550 GCF_001447785.1 Gekko japonicus | reverse complement strand
ATTAAGGGAGTATCAGTGTCCCCTTGGGAACAAATCCGTTAACAAACATGGTGTGGCCCATCACTTATAAACCATTTGCCCCAAGATTGAGGGCAAAGTGGTGAATTCCCAGGGAAAGACTCAAATGTACCTGTTAATGAGCAGAGCATTAAGGAGAATGGACCAAAAAAAAAAGTTAATGATCTTAAGCCATTAGGAAATGTCAGAAGGAAAGGCTTATTTATCTAATGCCTTTTATAGTGTTGAGGAGAACTCCTTCCTCATTTGAAAGCACCCATAAACAAAAGATGTGGTTTCAGCTGTACTCGTCGACTCTGTTTTCATGTAAGATGGTTGTAAATTTTTGAACAACAACCAGCATTTTTGTGAGACTCATTAACTTTTAGGCTCATTTGAACTGTGAGTGGAACTGGGCATTGCCAGACACATGGGGCAGCCACCACATTTCAAGTTCTTCCTCTTCCTCTGTAAATAATACAATTGACTACTCCCCTGCCAGCATTAGTGAATGATGTGGAAGCTCACAATACCATGATCATAAGAATATGGGGTAGGTTGTACCAGATGTGACAGATAATAGGAGGGTCTAGAAATGCCCTTTTGGTGCACCATGTCTAATTATATTCTATGTTACAACCAAAGAGTATTTTTCTGTACCTTTATGTTGGAAATGTCAAGCTGACAATAGTAGTTGGAGTCATTATAGGAAGGGTTACCTACTGCCACACAGAACAATATTTCTGTACTTTTAATAGTGTTCCAACAGTCTTTAACGTTTGCTGGCATTCTCCCGAAGAAGTTAATTTGTTCAGTGCATTTTATTTTTGTTGGGGGGCATTTAAAGGAAGGAAGACTATCCTTGGACCATAGGGTCCAGCTACCAAAACCTACCAACAGCTGGGGTTGGACTTTGTATGCTCTCTCATTCATCAGCTCTTTCAACTAACAGTCCCAGCTTCTCAGAATCCTGCCAGACCCCTACAGATGCAGTATTTAACTGACCTGTTATTATTTTCTTCCCAGCCACTGGCTTCAATGAGAGATCATGATGAATTTTAATTGCAAAGTACTTTGGGAGCCAGCCTGCCTAAAAAAGTGAAGATCTAAATGCATTAAATAAATAAACAATGTGCTGAAGAGGGAATTTTACCCAGGCTAGTTTATCATGGCATAGTTCTGCAGAGATGACAAAAATCTACATTAGACAACTTCTGTCTTCTGTTATCCCCCCCCCCCTTACATCTTGTTACATAATGAGACAAGAGACTGAGTTATAATATGACTAGGAAAAAGGCCCGTTGTGGAAATAAATACAACGGCCTTTAGAAACAGGCTCTGGGCGGGTGCCCCGGCCTTGGACACTCAGTGTCAATTTGCTGTGGCGACCTCAGCAGGGTATAAGAACACTGAGTCCACCATTTTCTCCAGAGGAACTGATCTCTGCTACCTAAAGAACAGTTGAAATTTTGAGTGATCTCCAGCCCTTACCTGGAGATTGGCAGTGATGGTTCCCCAGAAGGGAATGGTTGGTTTGGAGGGTGGAGTCTGTGGCTTTGTACCTGTTCGAGGTCCCACGCTTCCTGAAACCTCACCCTCTCCAGGCTCCATTTGTCACGGCAGGACCAGGGGGCGTGACACAAGCAAGCAAAAGTCCAGGAACAGTCCGAGGTCAAGCCGGGCAAATCAGGTAGCAAGGTTCAAGCAGGTTTAAATCACAGTCCAAAAGCAGGGTCAGACATACCAAAGTTTCAAGTCCATAAATCACAACAATACCAGAGGAGTCAGAGATGAACGCAGGGTCAACAAAGCCAAAGGTCAAAAGCCGAGGATCAAGCCGAGAAGAATTCCACAAGGTCTGGAGCAGAGATGCAAGGATTCAGGTCCTGAACAAACGACGTTGCCAGCACAAATGACTGCTGGCAACAGACTTGCATATATACAGTGCTAGCTAATCAACTCATTAGCTAGCCAGGAGTGAGGACAGGATCCTGTCAGTAATCAGGGCTAAGAGATCTTCTGGCACGCATGCGTGCATTCTGCCTTCGCTCTCTCAGCTGTTGTCTTCTTACATTCCTGAGCCTGGTTACAGGTGGAGGCGAGTCTGATGATGAATTACTGGGCTGCAGCAGAGACTGATCCCTTGCAGGTGTTCCCTGGGAGGCTCTATCCTCCTCACCACTTAGATAGCTTTCAGCTACAGGATCCAGTCTTTGCCTTTCTGCTGCAGTACTGTCCTCAGGAGCCTGTTCAGGGTCCTCAGGAGCCTGTTCAGGGGCATCAGCAAAGGCAGGCATGACATCAGCAGGGGCAGGCATGACACTATCCCCCCCCTCAGGCCCCCCCTCATCGAAAGGGCCAGGTTTGTCCGGGTAGGCTGTATGAAAGTGCCGGACCAAGTCCGGGGCATGCAGGTGAGAGGCAGGTTCCCAGGATCGATCGTCAGGACCATAGCCCTTCCAGTCCACCAAGTACTGCAGGACACCCCTATGAAGGCGGGAATCGAGGACCTGCTGCACCTCGTATTCCTCCTCGTCATCGATCATGACAGGAGGTGGGGGTGCTGGTGGAGTGTCCCGGTTCGGGTCCGGAGGAGCTGTCAATTGCAGGAGGGATCGATGGAATACGGGGTGAATCCTGAGATGATCTGGTAGAACAAGACGGAAGGCTACAGGGTTGATCTGGGCGTCTATTTTGTAGGGCCCAATGAAGCGAGCGTTGAGCTTGGCACAGCGGCCAGGAGCGCGGAGGTACCGGGTGGAGAGCCAGACGAGGTCGCCGACTTTCAGGGGTGTCCCTTCCTGTCGGTGGCGGTCCGCTGCCCGTTTATAGGCTTCCTTGGCATGTTGTAATTGCTCCCGAAGGAGCTCGTGAAGTGCATGGAGCTCTTGGATCCTGGCATCTGCAGCAGGAACGTCAGATGGGGGTCCAACGGGCAAGAAGAAGCGGGGGTTATATCCATAATTGGCTGCGAATGGGGTGACTTGGATGGACGAGTGCACCGCGTTATTGTAGGCGAACTCGGCCAAAGGTAACAAGGAGTACCAGTTGTCTTGTTGGTACGTGGTATAACAGCGGAGATATTGTTCAAGAGTGGCATTCGTTCTCTCCGTCTGGCCGTCGGTTTGGGGATGGTACGCGGATGACAGGTGAACCTCCGTCCCCAGTCCCTGGTGCAATGCCTGCCAGAAGCGGGAAGAGAATTGCGGGCCTCGATCTGATATGATCTGTGCTGGGGCCCCATGTAGCCGGAAGATGTGATGGAGGTAGAGCTGGGCAGTTTCCGGCCCGGTGGGGATTTTCGGACAAGGAACGAAGTGCGCCATCTTTGTGAGGAGATCCACCACCACAAAGATACAAGAATGTCCGTGTGAGCGGGGAAGATCGACGATGAAGTCCATCGAGATGATTTCCCAAGGGCTCGATGGGACAGGGAGCGGACGAAGGAGGCCGGAGGGCTTGGCAGGAACCTCCTTGGCCCGGCGGCAGACATCACACGTGCTCACATACCGGTCAACGTCGGCCCGAACCCGGGGCCACCAAAAGTCTCGGGTGAGCAGATGAGCGGTTTTGTGTTGCCCGAAGTGTCCGGCTGGAGGTGCATCGTGGGTGAGGCGCAGGATGCGGGCTCGCAGGGGTCCGGGAGGAACATAGACCCGGTCCCGATGATAGAGTACGCCGTCTTTGACCGTTAGGTCTTTGGAATCCCCTTGTTGTACCTCCTGAAGGCGTTGTTGAGCCCAAGGGTCTGTAGCCTGACTGGCCCGAATGTCCTCAGCGAGGGATGCAGGTTCGGGAGCTGCGGCGAAAACGTTAGGTGGTAGGATACTGGTGTCAGGTGCTTCCGTTTTCGACGTTGGGGTATATTCCGGTTTGCGGGACAGAGCGTCGGCTTTTTGGTTTTGCGTCTGTGGAATGTAGGAAATCGTGAAGTTGAACCGCGAGAAAAAGAGGGACCAACGAATCTGGCGCTGGTTCAACCGGCGAGTGGTTTGGAGGTGCTCCAAGTTGCGATGGTCTGTGAGTACCTGTACTGGATGACGGGCCCCTTCGAGGTGATGACGCCAAACCTCGAAGGCGGTCTTGATGGCCAGTAACTCTCTTTCCCAGATGGTGTAGTTCTGTTCGGCTGAGGAGAGTTGCCGGGAGTAATAGGCACAGGGTTGCAACGGCTGAGAGGGATCCGCTCTCTGGGATAGAACGGCCCCTAAGGCCACACTAGAGGCATCAGCTTCCACTACAAAAGGAAGGTTCGGGTCAGGGTATCGCAGGAGGGGGCCGGTCGCAAAACGTTGCTTCAAAATGGCGAAGGCTTGGTCAGCTTCCGGGGTCCATCGGAAGGGTTCCTTCAGGCGAAGGAGACGGGTCAGAGGCTTGGTGAGGTCGGCATAGGCGGGTATAAATTGGCGGTAGTAGTTGGAGAACCCCAGGAGGCGTTGAACATCCTTCCGGTTTTTGGGAGGCTGCCATTGGAGAATGGCTTCCACCTTCTTGGGGTCCATCAGCGTGCCTTCAGGGGAGATAATATGCCCCAGGAACTCAACAGACTTACGATGAAACTCGCATTTTTCTAGTTTCGCATAGAGTCCATGGGTGCGCAGGCGGTGCAACACTTGCCTTACGTGGTCAATGTGTTGAGGCACGGTGGCGGAAAAGATCAGGATGTCATCTAAATAAATTACCACGAAGCGGTCGAGGAGGTCACGGAAGATGTCATTCATAAAGCGTTGGAACACTGCAGGGGCGTTGGTCAAGCCAAAGGGCATGACCAAGTGCTCATATTGGCCATAGCGGGTACCAAAGGCGGTCTTCCATTCATCTCCTGCCTTGATTCTCACCAGGTTGTAGGCGCCACGCAGGTCTAGCTTTGTGTAGATTTGAGCTCCCCGCAAACGGTCCATGAGCTCAGGGATCAACGGGAGGGGGTACCTATCCCGTATGGTGATTTTGTTCAGGGCCCTGTAGTCATTGCAGAGCCTGAGGTCTCCTGTCTTCTTTTTCACAAAGAGGACTGGGGAAGACAGAGGAGACGTAGAGGGCCGAATAAACCCTCTGGCCAGATTTTTGTCCAAATAGTCCCTCAGCGCAGCCAGCTCCGGTTCTGCCATTGGGTAAAGGCGGCCTGAGGGTAACGGAGCGTCGGGGATGAGGTTGATGGCACAGTCGTAGGGCCGATGCGGGGGTAGCTGGTCTGCCTCCTTTTCGTCAAAGACGTCTGCATAGTCCTGATAGGTGGCAGGTAAAGCGGGAGCCGCAGCGCCCAGCAGCAAAGCAGCTGGTGATGGTTCTGGCGATGGTGCTGAAGACGGGGTGTCTACCATCGTTTCCACGGAAGGCGTGGGTGCAGGACTGGTGCCGAACTGGAGCTCCTGATGTACCCAGTCTACCTGAGGGTTGTTGTGGCGCAGCCAGGAGAGACCCAGGATGACTGGAAACCTCGGCATCCTCACCAAGTCGAAAGTTATTTGTTCCTGGTGCTGCTGTATCCACAAGGTGAGTGGCTGGGTTTCTTGGACGACGGGTCCGGAGCGGAGCAGGCGTCCATCAATGGCTTCTACAAGCGCTGGGGTTGCCTTCTCTTGAAGGGGAACGCCGTGTTCTTTGGCAAAAAGAATGTCCATGAAACAACAGGCGGCCCCTGAGTCCAACATGGCGTGGATGAAGAGCCAGCGGTTGTCTGGGAGTTGCAACCGCACTGGCACCAGGAAGGGAGTCTGTGGTGAGTATGGAGTACTGGAGGACCCCAGAATAGGCCCCAAACCGGGGGGTCCGGTCAGGCTTGGGGCTGCTCTTTTACCGGTGGAGCCGGTTGTGGTGAGCGCTTCTGCTTGGCAGGGCAGCTGGAGGCAAAATGCCCGGCTTCTCCACAATACAGACACAGCTGTTGAGTGCGCCGTCTCAGCTTCTCCTCAGAAGTAAGGCGGGGCCGAGCGGTGCCAAGTTGCATGGGCTCTGTGCCTGCAGGAGGTGGAGAGGAGCCGGGGGAGGAAGGCCGGTGGAAGGTCTGAAGGGTTCTGCTGGGGAAGGCGAGAGCCTTTTTTCTGTTTTGGCGGCGGCTCTGTAACCTCCCATCAATGCGGAGACAGAGATGGATGAGGGCTTGTAAAGTGTCAGGGCGTTCACTGCGTGCAAGTTCATCTAGAATTTCGTCAGACAGCCCTTCAGTATACTGGTCAATAAACGCTGCCTCATTCCATGTCAGGTCTTGAGCCAGCAGCTGGAACTCATTGGTGTACTGAGCGACAGAGGTTTTATGCTGAGTAAGAGCCCTTATTTTGCGGTTAGCTGTTTCAGCTTTCACAGGATTGGCATAAGCAGCGGCAAAATGAGCCTTGAAAGCCTGGAAGTCAGATAGTAAGGGAGAATTCCCCACCAGCAAGGGCGTGGCCCATTTGGCAGCTTGCCCTTTAAGGAGGCTTAAAATGAAACAAACTTTAGCCTTCTCAGAAACAAAGTCCCGAGCCCTGAGCTCAATATACAGATTACATTGGGCAAGGAATGCCTGGAACTCATCAACATTCCCACCGAAACGATCAGGAGGATTTATTGGGCAACGTGGGGGAGGTGTACCAGCATTTGCTACAGCAACAGCATTTGTAGCAGCCTGTTGTTGCAAAGCAATCACAGCTTGAGTTAAGTGCTGTACCTGTGCTAGCATTTCCTCCATGGGGTCCACACCTCCGGTTGCTCCGTCTTCCATGGTGGGGATGTGTGAGCGTTGTGGGTGCTGGCAATCTGTCACGGCAGGACCAGGGGGCGTGACACAAGCAAGCAAAAGTCCAGGAACAGTCCGAGGTCAAGCCGGGCAAATCAGGTAGCAAGGTTCAAGCAGGTTTAAATCACAGTCCAAAAGCAGGGTCAGACATACCAAAGTTTCAAGTCCATAAATCACAACAATACCAGAGGAGTCAGAGATGAACGCAGGGTCAACAAAGCCAAAGGTCAAAAGCCGAGGATCAAGCCGAGAAGAATTCCACAAGGTCTGGAGCAGAGATGCAAGGATTCAGGTCCTGAACAAACGACGTTTGCCAGCACAAATGACTGCTGGCAACAGACTTGCATATATACAGTGCTAGCTAATCAACTCATTAGCTAGCCAGGAGTGAGGACAGGATCCTGTCAGTAATCAGGGCTAAGAGATCTTCTGGCACGCATGCGTGCATTCTGCCTTTGCTCTCTCAGCTGTTGTCTTCTTACATTCCTGAGCCTGGTTACAGGTGGAGGCGAGTCTGATGATGAATTACTGGGCTGCAGCAGAGACTGATCCCTTGCAGGTGTTCCCTGGGAGGCTCTATCCTCCTCACCACTTAGATAGCTTTCAGCTACAGGATCCAGTCTTTGCCTTTCTGCTGCAGTACTGTCCTCAGGAGCCTGTTCAGGGTCCTCAGGAGCCTGTTCAGGGGCATCAGCAAAGGCAGGCATGACATCAGCAGGGGCAGGCATGACACCATTCCTCACATCTCCATGAATTTCCCACCTGGAGTTGGCAACCCTATCTCCTTCCCAGCCAATCATCAACCTACCTTTATTTCCCCCTCACTCTTCAGCTTTCCACCCCCCACACACCTGCAGCCTCTCCCGTGCTCGGAAGCCCTGATTGCGACGTCACATTGGCTGTCATACGGGGGCCACCTCAGCAACATATAAGGATACAGAGCCCACCATTTTCTCCAAGGGAACTGATCTCTGCCATCTGGAAAGCAGTTGTAATTCTGAGTGATCTCCAGCTCTCACCTGGAGATTGGACACATTTTACCTCAGAACAGCAAACTGTTTAGAATCAAGTCGCATATGCAAACGACCTCTGTGTTCCGAGGCAAAGACCAATGAGGCTGCATATGCAAATAACCTCTGTGTTCTGACTGGCTTTGGGGGGGAGAGGAAGAGCAAAATGTTTAGAATGTTGGAGGCAAGACTCAGGCAAAGCAGCCAGTGGATAGGGAGACCCTCTGAATGACAGATCAGAGAGCGAACTGATTTTGGAGCGTGTGGAATGTTCTAGAGAAGTGCCACCACCATTCGGCTTTTATTTATAAGGGAGATATTGGGGGTGGAAAGTGCCATCAAGTCACAACTGCTATTTGGAAACCCTGTAGGGGTTTCAAGGCAAGAGACATTCAGAGGTGGTTTGCCATTGCCTGCTTCTGCATAGTGACCCTGGGCTTCCTTGGTGGTCTCCCATCCAAAAAATAACCAGGGTTGACCCTGCTTACTTCTAAGACCTGATAAGATCGGGCTAGCCATCTAGATCAGGGTATCATATAATGTTAACCATATGATATATGTTGGTCAGTAGACATATCTTACAGAGATCCAGTTTCTTAAAATGACTATTAATAGTTGTTTTCTTTTGGCTATATCTGTAGAAGAGTGGAGTGCAGATATGAATCAGGCAAAAAACCAGCAAGCTTGAGGGGGTTGTTTCATTGTGTTCCCCCTACATGCACTTTGTAGGATATAATCGTTACAAGGATTCAGTTCCTTCAATTCTTTTTTTAGTGTCAACCAATTTACACACAATAATCTTTATTGTCATCAGAATACAACATACAGTAAAAAGACTGATCCAATACTAACAAAGGGTGGAATATAAATGCTTCAGTTAGTAAAAATGTAACAGAATGATGTATTTTAGATAGCTAAAAATATAAGGGAATTCCTCCAGTGCCTTTTAAAAAAGTTTTTAATGTGTTATTCTTGAAAAATGCTGCCAAAAAACAAGTAAGGGAACACCAAGACATATTTAACTGAGCCAGGTACCCATCTAAATTGTAGATAAAATGTAAATGCCAATGTCACTATCAATAATTTCTGGCCTTTTGTGATTTGTTTCTGTTGGTCAGAGGAAAGATATGATCCAAGTATCCTCAGC
Organism: Gekko japonicus; assembly: GCF_001447785.1. Taxonomy (NCBI): domain Eukaryota; kingdom Metazoa; phylum Chordata; class Lepidosauria; order Squamata; family Gekkonidae; genus Gekko; species Gekko japonicus. Next base: position 117,681 of record NW_015175360.1, on the reverse strand, counting down.
ACAAAAGAGGCCTGCAAAGAATCATGAGAGAGGGGGACAGTTTGAAAGTCTCACCCCACCCACCTCTTAAAATCTCCCTCCCTCCAGGATTCTCCCACCACCCAGGGCCTAAGTAGGCAAGACGCCACCCACAGATTCTCCCCAAGGATGAACCTTCCTTCTGTAGAGTCCTGGAATGCCTTTTAAGAGTGCCATTGGGACAGATTCTGGTGAGATCTGCAGCACAGGGGGGAGGAGGGGCTCCTACCTTACTGCCATAAATAATGCCCCCAGCACCCTTTTGGATCCAAAAAACAGAACAGGAGGGAAAGCACCTCCTCTTCCTGCATGTGGTGATCCCAACCGCAATTGATCCATGTAGCATTCTTAAATGGGTTTTGGCATTCATATCCAAATGCACATTTTTCCCCAATCAGCTCCATGCACATATTTTCCTTGCTGGGCCAAATAATTCTGGAAAACTCTGACAGTGATGCACAAACTCCCCTCTGCATAAAATCAAATTTGACTGCAAATTGTGAGCAGCATCAAACACTGGAGAACATTCACTTTATTAAGTTCTGAATTGTGTTGCAAATGTGTTGTGCGTGCGCTATGCCTTTTGTTCACTCAACCTACTTGATAGCAAAAATACTGATATCAACATGAAAAGTTGCTTTCCTTGGTTAGCTCAATATTCCTGGATTTGTACTAATTGGAGAATCTTCATGGCTTGCTTCTCTAGTATTCCAACAATTGCTCATTTTGCCTTCCTGACTCCCCATTCTAAGTTAATGGGGTATTAATTTTAATAGAGTGTTTTAAATCAGTTCACAGGTACTTTCTTGCACTGTGGCCTGGGGACTGTAGTTTGATTCAGTAAGTTCTAAGCATGAGCCAAAATGATTAATGTTTATGACTTATGAATGTCACCAACTGCAGAGGCACAAAAGTAGCACATATAAAAAAATGAATGATGTACACACAGTGACCATGAAGTTACATAATCCCAGTCAGCCAGTAAACTGAGATCTTGTGTCAACAGTAGCATCAGTCAGCTGACAACCTGAATGCTGCTTAATTTACATTATGGGTGAAGAAACAATCAATGTAATTAAACAATGTTATGATGATGTCACCCTCTTCCCTCCCTCACATGCAAGATTTCGCCTTTCTTGCTGAGCAGCCCTATTATAATTTTTCTTCTTATTTGTCTATGGCTGTCCCACCCAGTCGCTTTATTATACACACCCGCACATCCACCCAACCACCCACCCACACCTTTGTTGAAGGTGGCCCAGTCTGGAGAACTGAGGGAAGAGGCAAAATCACCTCCTTATATTCTGCTTTTGAAATGGTACACGAGAGGCTTTTGAAAGTTCAAAATAAACAAAATGTTTTATTTAACTTGGAGGAGAAAAGGTCAGGTGGAATCAGGTGGGGGATGTATGAGGGGAACAGATAATAAAACTGAGGTAACTTTGCATTCACACAGACACCAGATAATTTGTTGCCAACAAGTATTTCTGTTATTCAACGAGGTCTTTAAAACTTTGAGGAGAGGCTTTCTTTTTAGTTTCTGCTTAAACACTGAAGCATAGGTTTTTGAGTTTCACTGATGTGTAAAGTTTAGAAGGCAGGAGTATACAACCACATTTCCCAAATCTTACACAGACTAGGGATCACTCCTCTTTCCTAGAAGCTATTTCCCTTCTTAACTGGGCAAGGTTCACTTCTCTTTACTATAACCTCAATCCACTCACTTTCTTAGCCTGTCTCTTCTTTAACTGTCAGTTCCCAACTGTCATTCCTTAACTGAGTCTCTCAACAGAATTCCATTGGAACAGCCTATCACTCATAGGTTCTCAGACTCTGGCTGTGATCACACAGGCAGTTTGACCCAACACAGTCATTCCTTCCCTCCGGATCAAATCAGCATGATCAGATGCACACATCCGGCACCTGATAGCCATCCGTACCCACCTCGGGGTAGAATGACTCCCCTTGGCTTAAAAAGCTACTGGGCAAATCTGGTGGTTTCCCGGGTGAGGTGCTTCCATGGCGGCTTTTCCAGCGTCTGATCAGCCGGGCGCGCCACAGAAGCGCAGGAGGCATGTGAATGGCCCTCCCATTTCCAGCATGGCAGTCTGCTGTTTTCAGCAACCCAACTAATCAGAGGGGTGCATCAGCCATGGCTCCGTGCTGGTGGTGTGGTAGCGATGTGAACCGGCCCTCACGGGCCAGATACCCGATGCAGCCAGCGTTGCGGGACCGGTGTGAATGCTGTGAAGCGCACCTAACTCCAGTAGCTTTTTTCTCCATGGGATACTGCCATGGCAACCGGTCTGTGTGGACACACTCTCTGTTAGTCATTAGCCCTTGGCAGTCCGTCAAGCAAAGCAATTTCTATTTTTATATACAAACACTGAACCATTATATTCCATTTTGCCCCAATAGAACCCAATAGAACCCAAAGCAGTTAACAATACTGTTTTCTCCTCCTCTGTTTTATCTTTGCAACAGCAAACCTGTGAGGTAGGGAGAGAGTGACTCAAGGTAACCCGCAGAACTTCCATGCCAGAGAAGGGACTCAAACCTGGATCTAACAGATCTGAGTCCAACACTCTAACCACTATGCCATGGTATATTGTAAAAGAAGGATCCTTTAGCTGATAACTCCGATGCAGAATCCTGTGAAGTAAATATATATCACAGCTACTTAGGGCTTTTTTTGTAGAAAAAGCCCAGCAGGAACTCATTAGCATAATAGGCCACACCCTGACACCACAGCTCAATAGCATATTAGGTCACAGCCCCCTGTTGCCAGAAGTGTGGTCATTCTGCCACACCCACCTTTTGCTTCTTATTCGGTTTACCTTGTTTGTTGTCAAAACCCAGGGCCTTTTTTTGTAGCAGGGACTTCTTTGCATGCTAGGCCACACACGCCTACTGTAGCCAATCCTAATGAGTTTCTGCTGTTGGGTGTGGTGAATTATGCTAATGAGTTCCTGTTGTGTGTGGCCAACTCAGGAGCCAGCCGGAACGCCGTTCCTGTGCGTTCCTGCCCAAAAATAGCCCTGCAGCTACTATTCTCTCTTTGAAATCCTTGCATATTGGAGACCTATGTTTTGTGCTGGTATTCTAGTGGCCACAAAAACCTTTCTTGACAAAATCTGGAGAAAATCTGTCTGTCTCTCTGTCTGTCTATATCCATTTATCTTAGACTCAAGGCAGCTAAAAATGCCACAACATGTTTCATGGACACAAAATATAATAGTCCATTAACAAGACAAATTAAAAATGCATCCAAATCTGCTGAAATACTTTACCCTTCACTAAATGCTCTCTGGAAGAAAACTGTCTTATTTATTTTACAAAATTTATATCCCACCTTTTTGCCTTCACAAGGGCCACCACCAAGGTGGCTAACAAAGTAAAACATACATGATAAAATCTCATTTTAAACACCACTAAAAAAAAACCACACCCACATAATTAAACAATAAAAAAGAGCCAAAAGATGTACAAAAACATTAAAACAGGAGATAAAATGTTGGTTAGGAAGAAGGGATCACTGAAGGAATGCCAAATGAAACAAAAAGTCTTCAACCACTGGTGGAAAATGGCAAAAGAAGGGGACAAACAAATCTCCCTGGGGACAGAGTTCCAGAGTTTTGGCACCACAACTGAGAAGATCCACTCCCAGGTTGCCACCTGCCTAATCTCAGGAAGTGGGGCACCCAAAACATAACCTCCAAAGATGACTGTAGCGGTTGGCCAGGTTCATAAGAGAGTAAGCAGTCCTTCAGGTATGTTGGTCCCAAACCCTATGTGATGAACTGAGTGAAAACAGTCTGAATATAGGCAGTGGCAGAGGCTCATTTTGATTGGTGAGCCACCTCCATGGCAACAGGAGGGGGAAAGGCTGGTCAGTTAGGCAGTTGGGGGTCTGGAAGCTTGATATGAGAGAGAGAGAGAGAGAGAGAGAGAGAGAGAGAGAGAGAGAGAGAGAAACGGTTGGAAGAGCTTGGTTGTGAGAGAGAGTTATTGAGAAGGGGCTTTTGGGTGGCTTCCTTCTGGGGGAAAACAGTCTGTGGCACAGTGACAGGGTGTCACAGAGCAGAGGGACCGATAAGACTCTGTGGAGAAGTTTTGCCAGTGTCCAAAGGGTGCAGGCCTCTGTTTAAAACACCAACATACACACAAGGAAGGGCTGTAGTTCTATTATCCAGGGGAAACTCCTAGGGACAGACAGATCTCCAGCACAACTGGGGAGCCTTGAGTTATACACTGTATATGATCTGTAACATTACAACTGCCTGCCTAATGCAAAGAAATATCTTAGAAGGTTTGTTGTTCTTATCTCTGCCCGACTTTTAAGAAGCCTTCAACAGTGTTAATAGAGTTCATATTGGGAACTGGCTGGTTGCCAACTGTTTAGTTCAGATAAAACCTTTAAAACCATTTTCCCATTTCCCTACCCTTTTATAAAGAATAAATCTTACTTATTATATTATTTTAAACTACGCTATCAGTGCCATTCTTTTATATCTGTCAGGAAAGGTATGGGGATGACAGAAGTCATATAGGTCCCCTTTACTAGAGTGAGGAGGACACCTCAAACCATATATGGCTTTGGGATCAAAACTAGCACCTTGTTGTATTGATATGGTCCCTATGACCCACTCCAGTCAACATCCTGGCTGTAGTATTCTGCACCAATTGAAGTTCTGAACACTCCTCAAGGGCATCCCCACACAGAACACATTGCAGTAATCTAATGTAGATGAAACTATGGCATGCATGACAGTGGCCAGATCTTTTATGCCTAGGAAAGGCCACAGCTGCCACCTGTTTATCCATCAGTAGGCCTGGATCCAAGAGCACCCCCAGACGATAGACCTGTCCCTTCAAGAGGAGTGCAGCCCCATCCAGAAAGGGTAACACCTTAAATCCTGGGTCAGACCTTCCACCTATCAGTAGCACTTCAGTCTTGTTGGAATTAAGCTTCAGTTTATTAGCCTGCATCCACTCCAAAACTGCCTCCAGGCACTGTTTCAGGGTTTCTACAGCTGCCCTGAGATTGGCTGGAAGTGTGAGATAGAGTTGAGTGTCATCTGCAGATTTGTGACTACCCAGCCCAAATATCCAGATGACTTCACCCAGCCAGTTTCATGTAGACATTAAAGATCATAGGGGACAAGATGGAACCTTGTGGGACCCCAGAGGCCAAAGGCCAAGGGGCTGAGTAGCAGTCCCTGAGCATCACATTCTGAAACCACTCCTTCAGGTAGGACCAGAACCATTACAGAATGGTTCCTCCCAATCCCAGCCCAGATAAACAGTCCAAAAGGATACCATAATTGATGGTGTCACAAGCTACTGACTAGCCCAAGATAATCAACAGTTTCATTCCCTCCATCCATCTCCCAGCTCAGGTCACCTGCTAGGGCAACCAAGGCTGTTTCAGTCCCACAGCCAGGCCCAAACCCAGTTTGGAAAGGAACTAAACAATTTGCCTCATCTAGGAAATCTTGGTGTTGCCCAGCAACCATCCCATTCAGTCATGTTATTCAAGAATGGAACATTTGAGACTTGTCAATAATTACTGAAATCTCTTAGGTGCATGGTAGGCTTCGTTAGAAGTGGCTGCACCACAGCCTTATGCACAACTTCCTAAATTAAGCTAGTGAAGATACCTTCTGCACCCACTGAGGTAGCCAGCTCCAAAAGACTGGACACAGCAAAGAAAAAGCCTGTACAGACAGTCTTAAGAGAGGGAGCTGTAAGAAGAAGGCTGTCTGAAAATGTGCTGGTGTTATGTGGCAGTTTATTGGGAGATGTGGCACTGAAGTGTTATACATAGACTGTTTCAGATGAACAGTCCTGACACATATTGGTTGTTTTGTTCTTCTTTATGTGTACAGTACTAAAAATATAGCACCCATGATGCAGCGGATAGCATCTTGACCCATGCCTCCAGTGGTGCAGTGGTTAGCATCTTCACCCATGCCTAGGAAGGCCCAGGTTTAAATCCCAGCTCATCACAAAACTTTCTGGGTGACAAAGAGCCAGTTTCTTCAGAGTAGCATACATGGTTCTTCCCTCCTCCCATTTTAGCTTCCTGACAAGCCATCTCACTAGCTTGTCAGGAAGCTAAAATGGAGGAGGAAAGAACCATGTATGCTACTCTGAAGAAATATAAAAGAAATTGTATTAAATAAACTAACAGAATTTCTTAAGCAAAAATGGAAAGCTCCTGCTTCCCTTCAGACAACATACAATAGTGTGCCTTTGAATCATGTGAGAGGTGGACTTTGCTAAAGAATGTATTACCTCAAAAAGTTTTCATTTCCCTCCTCCATTTAAGACCAAAGAAAACATGCTACTAAATTCCACACTGAAACACAGGCCAGGTCAGAACCCAATAAAATAATAAAATTAAAAAAAACTTTATTGACCTCCTATTAGTAAAACTACAGTAACTAACTGCAGATGTGAAAGGAACTATAAAATTAAGGAACATGCTTTGGGACGTTGAAACTCATAAGAGTTTAGATTATGAAAATTAGTATAAAGTGTTACCAATTGAGTCAATAAATTATTTTAATTTCATTATGGAATATACCATTGTATATTCTCCCCTACTAGAAATATAATAAGGTTGGTAATTATGAGTTGTACTCTCAAACACTCAGGCAGAAAAACCCACTTTTCCTCAAAAGATCTAAGTTGGGTCACAGCTATTTTGTCATTCCTGCATTAGTGCTTGAGCACTGGGGTTGATGCATGGCTTCCTCCCCCCTTCCAAGTACACAGTAAAAAGTGAAGTTCGGATTTGGTTGAGCTCCTTGGGTGGGGTCCAATTCAGGAGGAGAGAGAGTGAAGCTACCTGGCTTTCCCTCCTAGTCCTTTGCCTGCCTGCTGACTCCCACAGAACCTTGAACAAATACTTTGCTCCTTGAGTGGAGATTGATTCTATGATCTAAATAGATTGTGTAGAAATTTGAAGAGAGGGATGGATGTAAACCACTCCATGATCCTCCTGAATTTATGGTCAAGTAGAAAACAGCAGTGTGGTGTGGTGAATATAGCACTCTAAAAAGCGTAGGTTTTAAAAGTCAGCTAGGCACTTGATTTATATACGTTTTTGGATTCCTCATACAAGATTAGTTGTTGCTTTGAAAGGGATTCAACATTCTTAAAATGACTGGTGTGTTTGGCATCCTTTTAAGTTTGAGCCAAGTTTAAATTGGCTGGTTGGCTTGTTGGAGGCATTTTTTGTGTGCCAAAAATCCTTTTTCCTCCAACCATAAAGAGTCTATGAGACTAAGTAAGAAGTAAACGAAACCAAGTATGTTCTGGGCATGCTCCAACAGTGACTACTATACTGAGCTTCTTGAGCAAACCAGTGCTGGCCATGTTGATGCAAAAATGGCACATCTTCTTGAACTATGTCTCTGTTTTAATTGTGAATGAAGAAGGTAATGGTGCTGAAACTCCTATATGTACAAGACTTCAACCAATGTAAGTTCATAAATTAAGCTTGTTATCAGCATTTCTAATTGTTTTATTATGGTTATTCAAATACATTTCCGAGGTATATATTGTTTACTTACTTTGCACATCCCTCTGGCAATTCTGATGGCAAATATTCTCTGAATAGTCCCTGGTTGCACATATACTTGCCTTCAGAATAAGCGTTTTGATTTGGTATTGGAAATATCAGACAGTTTGACTTCCAGATTTTCCATTCGTACCTGCTATGCCACAATACTATATCCACCACACAGACCACAGAGATTAGACTATTATGTCTCAGTCACACCGTTAACAGCAGTAATACTGACAAAATGAGGCAGTCAATTGATTATTGCTTCAGTCCTAGATCCTTTCCAGTCTGGCTTTCGCCCGGGTCATGGGATGGAGATGTTGGTCGCCCTGACTGATGACCTTCGAAGGGATCTGGATTGAGGCGGTGTGGCGGCACTGTTGTTACTTGATCTGTCGGCCGCATTTGATACGGTCAACCACCAGTTGCTGGCCCACTGCCTCGCTGACGTGCGGATTCAGGGGCTAGCCTTTCAATGGCTTGCCTCTTTTCTTCAAGGTCGGGGACAAAGGGTGGCGATAGGGGATCAGCGGTCCCGGAGGCACCCTTTGGAGTGTGGGGTGCCTCAGGGGGCAGTGCTGCCCCCAATGTTGTTCAACATCTACATGCGCCCCCTTGCCCAGATAGCCTGGAGGTTTGGGCTTGGGTGTCATCAATATGCAGATGACACCCAGCTCTATCTGATGCTAGGTGGCCAGTCGAACTCTGACCCAGATGACCTTCAGCGGGCATTGCAAGCTGTGGCTGGTTGGCTCAGACTGAGTTGGTTGAAGCTAAACCCAGCGAAGACGGAGGTCCTGGCCTTAGGTCAGGTTGGTTCGGGGTTGGGACTCCCTCTCCCGACCTTCGATGGGGTGCCTCTGGTGCCAACATCGAGGGTTAGGAGCTTGGGTGTGCTCCTGGATTCCTCCTTAACGATGGAGGCCCAGGTAGCAGCCACTGCCAAGTCGGGCTTTTATCATCTTCAACTGGCTCAGCAGCTGGTTCCCTTCCTCAACCACGATGACCTGGCCACAGTGATCCACGCGATGGTCACCTCGAGGTTGGACTACTGTAACGCTCTCTACATGGAGCTGCCTTTGTCACAGATCTGGAAGCTGCAGCTAGTGCAGAATGCGGCAACCAGGCTGCTGACAGGCCTGTCTAGGCGGGGCCATATCCGGCCTGTGCTGAAGGCACTGCACTGGCTGCCACTAGCATACTGGATCCGCTTCAAAGTGCTGGTTCTTATCTTTAAAGCCCTACATGGCCAGGGTCCGGCATACCTAAGGGACCACCTTTCCCCATATGTTCCCCCAAGGGCACTACGGTCGGGCCCCCTCCATCTTTTGGTTACCCCGGGCCCCAAGGACATCAAATTTGCGGCAACCAGGGCCAGGGCCTTTTCGGTGGCGGCTCCTACCTGGTGGAATGAGCTCCTGGAGGAGATCTGGGCCCTGCAGGATCTTGCGCATTTCTGCAGGGCCTGCAAGATGGAGCTCGTCTGCCAGGCCTTTGAGTAGGAGCTGCCACCGCCACTATACCACCAGTGCACTGCCACCACAAAAGTGTGGATACCATCAGGGTGCTAGACGGCCTTGGGATGTAGACTGGATGGCAGCGTCATTTTGGAACTTACATCATTGCTCTGGGTCTAGCTTTCCAGAACCCATCTTGGAATCTTGGACATTTGGAGCACCAGCACTTTACTGTATCACTGTATTGTTTTATCTTGTTTTTAACTGTTTTAAGCATGGCCTTGAGCCCTAATTGTTAGCCGCCCTGAGCCTGAGGGGAGGGCGGGATATAAACTGAAAAATAAATAAATAAATAAACAAACAAATACGGTAAATAAAAATATCTTTATTAAATCTTGCACCATGACCTGGGGATGAATTAAATTAAAAAGGTAAAATCATTTCGTATTGACTATGTTAGTGTTATTGGTGTGTGAAAACACTCTTATAACATCAAGACTAGCCTTCAGTAATACACTCTACACAGGTCTCCCCTCAAAGTCAATGCGGAGACTCTAGTTGATGCAGTCTTACCACAGAGCTATTATTATCAGGAGTTAGAAAGTGTATGCGCATTAGCCTCATCTGTCAGTCACTCCATTGGCTGCCCATCAGTTAGTGGGCTCAGTTCAAGGTACTGACTCTTGCATACAAGCCCTTCATCATTTTGAACCCTCATATCTGTGGGACTGCCTCTCTCTTTATGCTCCACCATAGCAGTTTCACTCACCAGAGCAGGGGCTTCTGCAGGTATCACCCTGCAAATGGGCAAGATCAACATCAGCCTTCTTCATTGTGGCCCCCACCTTATGGAACAGCCTGTCTGAAGAGCTCAGGAAGGCTCCCACTCTCCTGGCATTTCACAAATGATGCAAGCAAAACTAAATTATTCAGGAGGACTTTTTAAAAAAAAACCAAAAGGAAATAGGGTTTTTAAAAATGGAATTGATTCAGGAAAATGCTTTAATAAAATGAAAGCGATTGTGGACTATACTACTGTGCAGGGGTCATTTAGTAGAAAAAGAGGTGCAGGAGCTCATTAGCATAACTCATCAGCATAACTTATTTGCATATGCCACTGAAAGAGGGAGAGAAGGAAATAAGGAGGGAAAGGGAAGGAAGGAAGGAAAGAGGGAGAAAAGGGGATAAGGAGGGAAAGAAAGAAAGAGAGAATGAAAAAAGGACAGAAAGCACACAGATCTGTGCAGAGAGAGAGAGAGAAGGAAAAAAGGAGGAACAGAAAGAAAGAAAGAAAGAAAGAAAGAAAGAAAGAAAGAAAGAAAGAAAGAGAATAAAAGAAATAGAAGGAGAGAAAGAGGGAAAGAAAGAGGGAGAGAAGGAAAGAAGGAGGGAAAGAAAGAAAGAAGGAAAAAGGAGAGAAAGAAAGAGAAGGAAAGAAGGAGGGAAAGAAAGAAAGAGGGCAACAGATGGGGGAGGGAGGGAGGCTCTCCTACCCCCATGATCAAGCCCCCACACGGGGCTGCTGGGAGCAGGGGGTGGAGCTTGTTGCATGTGCCCGCCCCCTGGGCTCTTTACTGCCGGAGCTCTGCTCCTGTGCGCTCCTGCAGGAAATGACCCCTGCTACTGTGAATAGTCTGTACTATCTCTTGCTGTATATAGATCTTGTCCCAAACTTACCTGGCTTGCAACAGGTGGCCCTGACCCTGGCCCTGACTTTTGAGGTACCAGTTGCTCCTATGGCCACCCTGGCAGCAAGAGGGCCAGCATTACCAGGCCAGGCAATGCATAACTCTATACATGTAGTATATGGCTTAGGCCCTAAATGGAACCCCTCTCTTCACATACATGAGTATGTCTTCTGGAATATGCTAGTTAGAACTGGTTTGTGGGTGATTAGGCCTTTATCCCTTGAGGGGTCTAAGGTGAGGCCCCCCCTCCTTGGACAGAGCCCAAAAGTGTCCTCCAAGATTATGGAGATGGAGGACCCCGTGTCTAGCTCCATCTTGCAGGGGTTTCCCTCAATCAAGACAGTCACTGTAATTTTATCAGGGGTGTCCTGGGGCAAGTTCAATACCTGTTGCTCCTGGACAGTGGTGGTGTGTAGCTCTGCTGAGTGTGTAGATGCTGAGGCTGCCATTGGTCACCTCCAGTTTCCCTTGGAATGGCAGGCTCAGGTGATGTGGCCAACCTTTCTGCAGTTCTGACACGTGGCATCCCAGAAACAGCAGGATCTCCACTTGTGGGTCTCTCCACAGCTGATGCATGGCATCGATGTAGCAGTTTCAATGGCGCGTGATGAAGTGGATGGGCGATCACTGAGGTGGACTGGATGCTGTAGTTGCAGGACCTCTTCTTCCTCTGATGTGTCCATGTGGTGGGCCACAGTGGTTGGTCTCCTCAAAGATGGCGGACTTTGCACCTGCCTGACCTCCAAGGTGAGGGCTAACTCCATTGCCTCCTTGAATTTGGAGTCTTGCTTGGTGAGGAGCTTTCATTGGATCTGCTTGTTCCGCAGTCTGCACACCAGTCGGTCATGGAGCACTTCCTCGAGGTTGTGGAAGTTACAATGTCTGGAAACCCGTCATAGGGCTGTAACCCTATGCCATGATCGATTCACCCGCGGCCTGGTTCCTAGTATGAAACGCGTGGCGGGCAGCAATGATGGAGGGCTTCAGTGAGAAGTGCTCCTTAAGCTGGTCCAAAATTGTCTTGTACGTGATGTTTCGGAGCTCTGCTGGAGCAAGTAGCGAATGAGCAATCTCGAAGGTTGAGCGACTGCAGACTCAGAATAAGGTAGCATGCTTCTTTTCACCCTCGGTCATCTCGAAGGACTCAAGGAAAAACTTGAAACAGGAGATGTAGGAGTCCCAGTTCTCCGCTTTGGTGTCGAATGCATCAAAATGACCTGGAGCGGCAGCCATGGTACTGGGAGTGAAGCGATGCGTGTGGCACTGGAGCTTGGTGGGTGGTGTGGTGCTGATGGGTGCCGGGCTGGCTCAACAGGATCCAACCTTTGTCACCAATGTTAAATACTGGGTTCTGGATGCATTGCAGTGAAACAGTTTATTTACTGATTTCAGGAACACTCCAATACAAACTCCAGGGCAGCTGCCCTGTTTTTAAGCATGCAAACCACACCCCAAACTAGGGTTCCCAAGTACTTACCGCAATCTGGTGGGGGACACATACTCCCTGGCCGAAACATTCCTCCCTGTAATGCACCATGCCATCACCAGGAAGTGATGCCGGGCGACGCTCTGACAATGGGGCTGAAAACTCGATGGTACCATCGAGTTTTCAGCCCCATTGCCAGAGCGTTGCCTGGCATCACTTCCTGGCGATGGCATGGTGCGGCGCATCTGTTGTCCACGTGGGAATGGTCCTGGGAAGATGTATGTGTCCCCTGCTGAATCACGGTAAGCCTGCCCCAAACACACCCCACTCCCAACAATAGGCTATTTACATAACATAGGCTGCGGTCACTTGGAACATTAGCCACACTAGAGAGACGGAAGATAGGCAGATTTTCCGGGCATGATCTCACTGCCACATCTGGGAAGCGTAGAGCTCCCTTTGCTCATCCAAGGCTTCTCGCCGAAGATGCGGGGTAAAAAACTAGTACCTCCGAGGTACTAGTTTCCGGTAACCGCGGGGCAAGGGTGGGCATCTGATCACGTTTCCAGTGGCGGCCAGCGCCCGCCCATGTCCCCTTGCAAAAAGGTTTGGTTTTTTCCAAGTCTCCATGGATGCGCACAAGCACCCAACGGAGCATGCACATACTTTGGTGTACAGAAAAAAACAAACCTGTTTGCCACACCGCACAGCTTCTTTGCCGCGCCGCAGGATTGTCCTGTGATCTGCACCTCCCCCCTACCCACGGGACCTCCACGGAACCTCCACGGGAGGTCGGATCACGCAACCGCACGTTATTTTGCCCCGGGGCAAACAGCCCCCCCCCCCGCGATATCTGGCCTGTGTGACCGGGGCCACTGTTACTCTGTTGGTCTACTCCAGGATCCTAGTAAACTATTGTTCAGGGGGAAACAAGCTCAACTAGATCCCAGTACTATTTCAGGGATTACTCAGGCTCAATACACAACAGTACACTTTATGGAGAAACCAAACACTACAATACATCACTGAGTGGCCCCTTCAAGGAGCTTCAGGCAGTAGCTGTAGCTTGGCCAGATGGACCAGGCTATCAGGCAAACAGCGAACAGCTGTGGGACATCAGGGAAGTCTGTTGGATATATCCATCATTAAGCCTGGCCCATAAAAGGGGTCAAACAGCAGGCAAGGGAAGAGGCTCCAGGTCTTCTCCAGGTTGTAGAGGAGAGTTTGAAGAAGGGGGCAGGGACAAGGACAAGGAGAGAGGTGTGGTTAACCCACTGTCTGCTCTGCATCTAAGACCTTTACCAGCCCTGGGGTCTCAGCTGGAGCCGGGGGAGGGGGCTCACAGGGAGGACCAAGCAATTATGGATGCCATGGACCCCCCCACACATATTGCCCTATTATGTAACTCAGCATCATTTAACATGCCATGTTAATATTTATGCTTTGTTTTAGCTTCATTCCAGGTTTTTTTTTTACCTGATCTTAATTTTTGCATCCCAGTTCTATTACATTGCTGATGGGTTGTCCTATTTTGCTGACTGCATGGAGTTACACTGTGTATTCTTCCTTAAGACTCAGTGAAAAAGTCAGGCAATGAATAACATAAATAAATCATAGGCCTTTCATGACCTGATTTTATAACTGAAGATGTTGGGGACTGAACTTGGGTTCTTTTGTACGTAAACCAGATGCCCTACCACTGAGTCATGGCCCTCACCCCCATGTGTAGAGGCTACAGGAAGCACACATATGAACACAAGTTGGCTTCGACACCTTATATTCAAATAAACTTATTTTTTTCTCTCATCAGGGCAATTTCTAAACACAGGTTAGCAGTGAACCAGGTGAAATGTGGCCACAGGCATAATTTCCCTAAGTTCCTATTTTCGTAGCTATTACATTGCTAATTCTGTCTAGCACTGGGGAAAGAAGTTGCTATTTGGAGTCAGCATTGTGTTGGTGCTGTGTGTTGTAAATAGGCCAGTTGCAATGCAGTGCCAAGCAAACCCTCCACTGACCTTTGACACTTCCTCTGAAATATGACCATAAAAATAATGAGTCTGTAAACTGCTTTTGGCAATTATACCATTCTTGGAATGAAAGGACATCGTCATTAGCATGCAGCTTATGGACACCAGCTTGCTGGGCTTGGCATGCAGCCAAGCTGGAAAAGGGAGCTGGATTTAAAGCTGACACAGGTTCAATGGGATAATTAGGCAGGTTTTGTTTGAGTTTGTTGATATAAATGTGCAAGAGATTAGCCTTTTCCCCTTTCAGCTCTGGGTAATGATCAGGACTAACAGGTGGTAAGCTAATGGCAGAACATGAAATTAATACTTTGTTTCCTGGTACCTTCCTTTGTTGTTTTTCTATAGAGGATTTCTTCAACATCTTCCAGCCCACAGAGAGATCTTTGCCTTCCCTCTTTCTGTCCCTGTTGCTTTTGAGCTAACACAGTCTAAAGCACCTTATGCAGAAAAACATGACAGGACAACATTAAATGGGGTCATCTGTAAAAGCAACAAAAAACCACATAACAAATTCTGCATATCCACCTTATTTATCATGGGTATGTGTGAGTTGCCCTGACCTGGATGGTCCAGGCTAGACTGATCTAATCAGATCTCAGAAGTTAAGCATTTGGATTTGTATGGAAGACCACCTAGTAAGTCCTGGGTTGTGACACACAGGCAGGCAATGGCAAACCACCTCTGAACATCTCTTACCTTGAAAACCCTACGGGGTTGCTATAAGTCAACTGCAACTTGACGGCACTTTTATCTATCACATGTATGTGCTATGGGCAAAGTCCCAATAATACAAGTCCAGTCAAGTTTGAGTGGCAGGATACAGAATGCCCAGGTTTTTGCTAACTTCAGTCACCCCATCCCACCAAACCATTACACAAATGGAGACACTGACATTACCCCTCCTTTGTTCCACCTGCTACCAGGGGTCATTTCATAGAAAAAGAGCTAGGGGAACTCATTAGCATAACTCATTAGCATATGCCACACACCCTGACATCACCGGAAGTGTGTCATAAGGCCACACCCCCTGACATCACCAGAAGTGTGTCATAAGGCCACACACCCCGCCCCCAACGGTCCCGGCCGCCGCCGGCCTTGCAGCTCCACTGCCGAGCCCCATGAGGGGCCCAGCGGTGGACCTGCAAGGCCAGCGGGAGTGCAAGGAAGCCCCGCGAAGGCCCTCCCTGGCCCCAGGCAGGCAGGGGTGGGGAGAGGCAGGGAGGAAGCAACTTACCCTCCCTCTTCTCCTGCCTCCTCCTGGCTGAATGAGGGCTGGAAGCGGGGTGGCCGGAAGCAGGGGGCGGGGCTTCGTCATGTGCCCCACCCCCATACCTCACCCGGGGGAACTGCGATCCCCCGCGATTCCCCCCGAAATGACCTCTGCCTTCTACAATGGCAATAGCAGTGATGGATAGAACTTCAAGAAGGTAGGGAGGTGGAAAACTATTCTTCCACAAATCCCCTGACCTCTTGGTTATCGCTGAGGTTATTGGTATAGATGGAAACTTTCTCCTTCTTACTCCAAACTGACTGTGGCGTTCAGGAACTGATGAGATAAGAATACTTTCCCCTGCCCAAGTTAGAAGTCTTCTTTGGAACGGTGAGAGGAGAAGACAGTTATCTGTGTTGTTCCAATCCTACCTCTCCATCTTGATCCTGGGTCCTGATCAATGTTCCCTCTAAGCTTCACAGTGTTGTGAGCAGAAATTCTACCTTGTGAGTGAAAAATGCTAGTAGCATTAAAGTTGTGAGTGAGTCTACATTTGACTATCACATAAATTAGTTTTTTAGAAGATCATTTCCATAACCTTGTAAAAATCTCAGAATAAATTTAAATTATATTTAACCTAAATTTTAAGAATAATTTAAACATTATAAGAAAAAATAGAATAAAGTCAAATTTTACCCACCCATTTCCACTACAGTGGTAACTTGACTTCCAGAGAACAGGTCTACCCGCCTCAGTCCACTATATTGGTAGACCTGTCCTCCAGAGAACAAGATACCCACTTTTTCCCACTATATTGATAACTTGTCCTCCAGAGAACAGGTCTACCCACCCCTTTTCACTATATTGGTAGACCTGACCTTGGACGGTCACCCTGCACTGAGCCTTAGAAAACATACCAGCACTTGGGGGGTGGGGGAAATTCTTGCAGGCTATATATATGCATGAAAGATGACAACCAGCATTACAGGTCAAGTATAACAGAGGAGGAACAATCACTGTCAGAATGTTGTGGGCCAGCTTGACCAGCCTGAGTCTAATGTGGCTGAAGACTCCTCAGGAGTTGAGGAGCCACATGCAGCCAGCTCTGAGCCAGCTAAAGTTAGTGAATTAGAGATATAGGAGCCTCAAGTTTCATTGCTGGCAGCTGACCTTGACCTACCAACCCACAGCTCTGAAGTAGCCAATGAAGCACACCTGCTGGAAAGAACCCACCAGGTTCCCCTTTGTTAATTGAACAGCAAAGGAAAAGGCTCTGACAAGACTTAAGAACATGCAGACAGAATGCTCACCTCTTGGCTTGGTGCCAGCTGCTTAATGATAGCAGTTCTGAGTAAGTGCAGGGGCACCTCCAAGCAGATGGCTGTAAATCAGGCTTGTTAAGGAATGCCTATATAAATCAGACTTGGAGAACTGCAGATTGTGGAAGCAACTTGTCACAATCCTGTAAACTTCACAACTCTGGACTCTGCCTGTCTCCTGTGATCTCTGGAATGACCCTTGACTCTGTTTTTCAGATCTGCCTGAACCTTTCTTATCAACAACCTTGGACTGCCTTGATTCTGTTTTCCTGAACAACCCATGAACTCTGACTGCTGCTAAACCAGTATTTGACCCCTGGACTGGACTCTTGACTGTGATCTAGCTCTGTTGCCTTGCTCTGTGGCCTAGTGTTGTTGCCTTACTTTGCCTGTATTCCAGGAAACAAAACCCTGCCTAACCTAACAAACAGAAAGTTGCTTAAATGTTATCAACCTGCCCAAACTACTTATTTTTTCAAATATTTATGTCCCACTTTTCCCTGTGACTCAAGGCAGCTTACAAATCATTCTGAAAAGAAGAAGAGAAGAAGAGATTGGATTTACACCCCACACTTCACTACCCAAAAGAGTCTCAGAGTGACTTACAAACTCCTTTCCCTTCCCCTCCCCACAACAGACACCCTGTGAGGTAGGTGTGGCTGAGAGCTCTTGACAGAAACTGCTCTTTTTCAAGAGCAGCTGTGCCAGAACTATGGCTTGCCCAAGGTCATCCAGCAGGTGCAAGTGGAGGAGTGGGGAATCAAACCCAGTTCTCTCAGATTAGAGTCCGCACACTTAACCACTACACCAAAGCATAATAGGGGTGTGCAATAAATAAATAAATTGATTTTTCCAGCTCCATTATAGCCCATAGGGGCCATTATAGTCAATGGGCCCCATAGGCTATAATGGAGAATTGATCTGGGGGTATCTGGGGTTCTTTTTTTAGATAGAGGCACCAGATTTGCATCCATAGCCGCTGGTGCTTCTCCTACCCCCCCCCCCCAATTTCCACAAGAT
>NW_015175360.1:99438-99825 GCF_001447785.1 Gekko japonicus | reverse complement strand
CGCGGCTTGTGCTTCTCCCCCCCCCCCCCCCCAATTTCCAAAAGATTGGACCAGGGGTCCAATTGCATCAGCCCCAGAAGGAGGTGCCCCCATCCTCCATTGTTTCCAATGGAGGGAGAAAATGCCCATTTCAGTTCATTTGTAGGCTGCACTGCCAGCTATGTTCCCTGCACTGCCAGCTAAAATGTTGTGTGACAGTGCCCCCTAGTGCAGCTTAGAGGGAACTTTGGTCTTGATTGTTCTTGTGGTGGTGAGCTTTGAGCCTGCTTTGTTCTTGTGGTGGTGAGCTTTGAAACTGCTCTGCATCTCTGGGATTGCCTTGGGGGCCATAGGTGTATCTATAGTGTTCCAGTGGTCTCTGGGATCCCTAGTGTCAGAGGTAGTGGG
>NW_015175360.1:75059-99380 GCF_001447785.1 Gekko japonicus | reverse complement strand
AATGGAGTGCTTTTGAGGATGCCAATGGGATAGAGATGAAACCCTTTCCCTCATGGGCCCAGCCATAGCACCAAGACTGTTGCTATGCACATAGACCCATCCTGGATTCTGTCCCTTGCTTGTGCACCAGTTTCAATGGGATCCACTGAATCAGCCTTAGGGTAGGATTACAGCCCACTTATTGTGAGAATCTACTCTTGTTGTCTTTGTATCTCTCCTTCTTGTTGCTGCCCTTTCATTCCTTCCATATTTTTCCTTCCATTTTTATAGATTGCTATGAAGCTAGTAGAACCGCTTGCCAAAAAGTGATGTCAGGAGTGTTGCATATGTTGTGGAATTTCAAATAAAATAAATCAAGAGAAGAATTTTTCCAACTTCTGCCCGCAAAGCAGTTTTTAATCTTTGTGAATGAGACATGATTTATTTACTGACAAAGCAGGCCAGCATCTAGACCTAACGGCTTCTCTCACATTATTGTCTGCCGTGTGTGTTAGTACTTCAAATTCCAGAATGCCATCTTGAGTAGCAGGCTGGTTTTACACTGTTCCTGTTTTTGTCTTGACGATAACAGCCTTTAGAAGATTGTTTCCCCCTTTCATCCTGGTTTAGATTTTCTCAGGCATACCAAAAAGGTCAAATACTTCTGCTACATTGATACAACCGCCAAGATCTGATTCTGCATACAAATTCAGAATAAAAACTGAAATATTCCTAGAAAGCTAGCATTGAGCAAATCTCTGAGGATTATAGTTTCTATAAACATGGAAGGGGGAAATCAATGAAGAAATTTAAATATAAAAAACTGATCCTTATGGCTAGCTTCTGTAGGTGTAGTGAAGGTAACTATTACGCCAATACTGTTTTTCTTTTTGAATCTTGCAGTTTATATGTCTGATAATATTCTGGGGCAGTTGAAGGGAATTTATTTATTGAAGTCATGGCTTGCCATACGCTCTTGGGAAGTAGTGCAGTATGGTGGTCAATGTGTTGAACTAATACTTGGGAGCTCTGAGTCCAAATCCCCATCTGCCACGAACTTTGCAAGGTGGGCCAATCATTCCCTTTCAGCCTGACTAACCTCCTAGGGATGTTGTGGGGATAAAATGGAGAAAGGAAAAAAAACATTTATGGCACCCTGAGCATCTGGGGGGGGGGATGTTAAACTATGATAGGCTGCTGTAGAGTCTTACAAAATAAGTTTAATAAGCATGGTACAAATGTCTCAAATCAGTAGCAAAGTAGGCAATTTGAAAGTATCCTTGAAAGTTATCCATTATTTATTGAAAAATAAATATCCGTTTACGTTTTCTTTGGAGAGTGAAGAGACAGAACAGAACCAAGGATGTCGAAAATGACTGTTTAGAACTCTGAACAGTTTGGTGCTGGGCTCACTTCAAAATCTTGAGTTAATGTAACTTTTTGAAAGACTTTGTGACATTCCTTACCAGGTGTTGGGATTATCAGATGAAGTCCTGCGTCAGCTTCTGTTACCAAACAAGGCATACCATATCGCAGAAAGAAACAGAGCCTTTGCAGTTGTGCCAATTACTCTGTGATGCTTCCTAATTGGGGGGTGGGACGGAGCTCACCTAGCCAATTCTTTATGACCCTTTCAGCAGCTAGTGAAAATAGTTACTTGCTGTATGTTTAAAAATTGGGCACTGACATCAGTGTAATCCTGTTTTTGGGTTGGCTGCACTTTGCCATTGTTTTCATTGGTATTTGGTACTTAGGGAACCAATATAGGTTAATTTGGCAGAACAGAGGTAAGCATATGTAATTAATACAAACATGTAATCAATATGGTACATATAATCAGTCATCAACTACCAGCTTTGCAAAGCCATCTATCCTACATCTGCCCTTCAACTGGGCCTGTATCTTTCTTAACAGGTGGTTCCATGACACTAATAGTCTTGCAAAATTTCTGGGGCTAGAAGTGCCATGAATTGCCTTACTAATTATTTGAATTGTTTAAATATTCTTTCTGAAATGTAACCCCAGTGTTTAATTTTCCAGTGCAACATTTATGTGTTGTCCAACCTAAGTTTGCTCAGGGAACAGTTGGCCACCATCGTGCTCACAGCTTACTTTTACATATTTGAGAACCATTCTATTGCCCTCAACCCTCCAGCCTTCTGTCCCCTGAGCTAAGCATGACCAGTTCTTCAGCCTCTCCTCACAGAACTGCCATCTCTAATAATTGCCGTTCTCCTTGGAATGCTGAGCAGTGTCTCAGATTGCAGAGGCTGAGCCTTATCCAAGCTTTGTCTGACTGCTGGACCCAGGCCAAGAACTGTGGAAGAATATATTCCTACTAAAGTTCCCATAAAGAATGCTTCTTTTATGGTAACAATTTCTCTACCACTTCTCAGTGCACAAAGGTCGTTGTAATTTTCACATGACTTATACTTATGGTTGTCAAGTCTGGGTTGGGAAATTCCTGGTGATACGAGGGTGGTACCTGGGGAGGGAGCGCAGCAGGGATGTGATGCCGTAGATTCTGTCCTCTGACACTGCTGATTCCTCCAGGGGAAGATAACTCTGTAGTCTGGAGTACATTTCTGAAGAACTCCATGCCCCCCCCCCAGAGGTTGACAGTGTTAAAGGTTCCCTTGCTTGAAAGCCAGTTGAATCCGACTCTAGGGTTGCGGTGCTCATCTCCATTTCATAGCCGAAGAGCCAGCGCTGTCCGAAGACGTTTCCGTGGTCATGTGGCCAGCATGACTAAACACCAAGGCGTACGGAATGCTGTTACCTTCCCACCGTAGTGGTACCTATTTATCTACATGCAATTTCTTGCTTTCGAACGGCTAGGTTGGCAGGAGCTGGAACTAGAGACGGGAGCTCACTCCGTCATGCGGCACCCGGGCCTCGAACTGCTGAACTACTGACCCTCCACAGCCTGCAGTTCAGCATCTTAACCACTTGAACTACCGCAGCTCCGTGTGTTATTGACAGTGTTATTGACACATAAAACTTGGAAAGGGGAATTGGCTGGGTGACTTCTGGACACTGACAGCCAAGGGCACTTCCAGCATAATCCTAAGCCTTGTCTCTGAATGATTTAGGATGGGAAATTATACCTGACACCAGTTTAACTATGGGACACACCAGTATAAGTGAGATGACCACTGGCACCAGGGCACACCAGTGCCTCACTGGAGCAGCCACTGAATCAGTGTCCTGCTGCAATTCCAAACCATGTTGCAGTTTAAGATACCAACAAAGCGGGAAGCCAATTACAGCATTCCCAAGCACTATATGAATCCCAGCCATGACACCTGTACCTTAGATGATAGAATATATATATCAGGGCTATGTTTCTCTGACCTTCTATTTTGGCCACTTAGATGCACATAGGGATGCTGGTGATGAGAACCTCAGAGAAAGAGTGCTTTGCACAAACAACCAAGAAGGAGAACAAACATGGAAGTAATACTGTTCTGCTCTGAACATAGGTACTCCACCACAGGACACAGAAACAAAAGGACCTTCTGCTCTTCCAGCTGGGAATGCAAGGACAATGCAAGGGCTGCAGCATGCATCTGCATTTACCTAGTCTTTGTATTTCCTCAACAACCTTTTCTTCCTCAACAGTTGCTTGTATCAACTATGAACTTACACACGCCGCCCCCCCCCACAGATATGCTGTCTGAATATCACTGGGCTGTTAGCACGATGTTATGCTGGTCTAACCCCTCCTGCAAGTTGGGGTACACAGCAAGAGCAACCAATATCCTGGGTGACTAGCAGCCTCTCAAGTCTAAACTTTGCTGCTGCTTTCCGAACACGTGGTGTCTCTTGCCTTGAAAGATCACCATGGCAAGCTGCTTAATAGACATTTGTTTGTCCAGCTCTGTTCTCCCTCTTGTGGGCATGCAGTGATACGAAAAGCTCCACCCGGGGTCCGTCAGTACAAGTTTCAATGGTGCAAGAGCTTTGCTGCAAGAAGAGGACTTTGAAGGGGCAGCCTACTCAATGATCGCCCTGACCTGCATGGCCAAGGCTAGCCTGATCTCATTAGATTTCAGAAGCTAAGCAGGGTTGGTCCAGGTTAGTACTTAAATGGGAGATCACGAAGGAAGTCCAGGATTGCTATGCAGAGACAGACCGCAGCAAACCACCTCTGTTCATCTCATGGTGTTGCCATGAGTTGGGTGCAATTTGATGGCACTTTCTCCCACCACTAAATCATGCGCCCAGAAGAACCGGCATATTTTCAAAATTGTTGGGCCACACTGCTGAGAATGACTGATTTATCCTTGTCCCGCTCACTCATCCAGGTGCACGATCTGTACCCTAACAGGAATTTTTCTTTCGTATGAGTCTTCCACTCTTCCCCCAAGACAAATATATCTTGGTGTTAAGCCACAGGGTCTTGAGTTACCTAAAGTAACTCATGATACGTTCCTGAGATCTTGAGACTGAGTTACTGCCTTTCATCAGGCTCTGGGGTATTTATTGCTTAGCATACAATTGTCAAAAGCACAAGTAAATAACCAGATAGATATATGAAATGCAGACACTTCCAGATAAATATAATTCAGCTGACGTGGTTGGAATGTATATGGTTGGAGTTTTTCCAAGACTGTGTTATGTGCAATAATACAGAGGGATATCTGATTCATAGCAAATGGCTGTAGTTATTGAAGTTCATCCCAGCAGTTGAAGGTAACTGACATGTTTTTGTTTTGTTTCGATCCCATTAGACTCCTTACAAAAATGAAAAAAACACCATATTTTTTTCAAATTTGAATTTGTACCATTTCTACAGTTTTGAATGAGGGATGAATAGCAGGGGGCTACTTAAGAAAATCCATAGCTACCTATTTTTAGATTCCTCTCCTCCCCACTCCCTGGCAAAAGCAGCTTTGCATTCTAGCAGGTAGTGGGGTAGGGATGAATGATCGTCAAACACTGAAGGGAGAAGAGGGAAAACATACATTTGATCTTATATAGTGTTTCCACCATAGGGCTCAGAGCAAGAACTTCTGCTTAACAGTATGTCAATTGGTTTTTACAAACTGTGGCCCAAGATTCACCAGTAGGTCATACAGGCCAAGGGGATGAAGTCACAATTATGCCGGAACCAGTGATAAAATACTAGGGGTCCTGCATTCTTAGAGGCATTTGGTGGCAGAAAATCATTGAGTTTGATTTCATATAATGCTTTAATTGAGTTTCAATGGTGTGCAGGCAGAGGGGGGGCACAGGAAACATTTGCCTCTGTGTGTGTGTGTGTGTGTGTGTGTGGTGACTTTTGGCAGTCCTGGCAAGAATGGGATCTCTGGGGATACAGGATTATAAGATTGCAGTTGCGAGCCATGGTGGAACAAATTCAGGCAGATTGTCTGAAGAGAGGATTTGGGGATACAAATAATAGAAGCATGGAATTATACATAGTAGGGCACTGCTTGTATGTTTTCTTGGGCTGGATATTGGGGCCATGTACTGAATTCAGAGCTTCAGCAGAGCACATGGACAACAGAAATAAGATGCAGATGGGTATTTTCATGTGCATCCATCCCACACTTGTGCTCCCAATTTGTTTAATGATGGATGGGGAATCTGAATGTGCCTTTCAATCTGTAATGTGATGTGCCTGGAAATGTGCACCCTTTCCTACTCTCCAGGCCATATAATTGGCTACTACCCATATGTGTTCAATTGCAAACAATAGCTTCCGGGATGCAATTCTTGTTCGATTGGGGCTGCTATACACCACAAGGCAGGGAGTTTATTAAGCTAGAATTTTCTAACTTTCTAACCAGATTGTCTCCTTAAATAAAGCCTGGAGAGGTCATTTTGAAATGCCCTCAAATCCAATATCATAAATATCTTCCACTGGGAATTCTAACAATAGTTTCATATTCAGTCTAGTAAATAAATAAGCACCAGGTGTTGCAAGCAATTTGTTTTGGAGACCCCTAAAGAGACTGTGAAAACCTTCATGTCACATTTGATAATGTATTACTCGATAATAAACACAGCGCTCTTTCAGAAGAAAATGATTCAGAAAAAAATGATTTTGTGTTACATGATAAAGTCATTCAATGATCTCTGGATTCTAAAGAGATATTAAAATGCGGAGCTGTTTCTGCTGCACCCTGAATGCAAGAGGGGACACTTGGTAGCAGGGGAAGTGTGGGCAGGCAAGGGGGTCTTTCAGTCTGAGGAGACGATACTGACCTTAGTGGACCAATAGTCTGATTCAGTATAAGACACCTTCAGGTGTCATTAAACACATGCTTAATTCTCCCATAAAACTCAACAGAACCTGTGGCTGGATTGTGTCCTAATTGTTGAAACTATGTACTTCTAGAATTCTTCCTGCAACTGCAAATAAACATGTCCATTTGCTATGCTCTCAGGCAGGGCCGGCCCGAGGTTGTCCTGCGCTCTAGGTGAGTGCAGATGCCAACCTCCCGGCGGGGCCTGGAGACTGCGTGCGGGGTATGGGGGGGCGCATCCTGCAGAGGCCCGCTGGGGAGGGGGAGAGCCCCGCCGCTTGCCCGCCCCCAGAACAGTGACCGCGGTGGGCAAGCGGCACTCTCCCTCTGTCCCCCCGCAGGCACTGCCGCCTCATGCCCCCCCCCACCGGGCTCGAGTAGGAAAGCAGCCTGAGGCGAGGAGGGAGGGAGGGAAAGGGAGACGGTGGGCGGGCCCCACCAGTCAGGGCCGGCTTCCCTCGCAGCCATGTTCAGGCCGCGCCGGGAAAGGCTCCGCTGAGGGAAGAGGGGAGCGGAGCGGCATCTCCCAGGGTGCGTGCCAGGAGGGAGGAAAGGAGGCAAGCGAGGGAGCGGCTCAGTCAGTCAGCCCGCCCGCCTGAGGAAGGCGAAGGGGGAGCGGCCTGGAAGTGGCTGGGGAATGAGTGGGAAGGAAGGAAAGGAAGGAGGCAGGCAGCAGGAGCAGTGGGAGCCGCAGCAGCCTCGGAGCTCCGCCGGGGTGGGGAAGAGAGCCAAGCCGGGCAGCCAAGCCAGGCCGGGGAGGGCGCAACCCGACTGGTGGCTTTTGTGGTCTTTCCACCTCACCTCACGCAGGGGAGGAGAAGGCGCTGTCACCGCCGCCTGGGGGAGGGAAGACGCGGGCTCCCCCCCCAGCCCTGGTGAGTCCGCGCCTCCTTGAGGGGGAGGGAAGGCGAGGTGGCAGCATGGCTCCGTCGGCATCTGTGTGTGTGTGTGTGAGGAAGAATAATTACTGCAAATTGGGGGGTAGGGGACACAGTGGGGCTCCCCCCACCTCCCAAGGCACGCCCTCTCGACGGGGGTTGAGAGGAGGAGAAGGTCTCCGTTATCCTCCCCCCCTTTTCTGTATCAAGGAGAGGTGTGGGGGGAAGGAAAGCACCGCGCCCTGCCCACGCTGACCAGGTGTGCCGGCAGCCGCCCCTGCCTCCACCTCCACCCCCTTGCTTGCTCCTCTGCCGGCCAGCTACAGCGTTGCGCCCTGCCCACACTGCAGCCGGCAGAGCTCCTTCCAGCCCTGGCGCTCCTCCCAGCTGCTGGCCAGGAGCGTTGGCGGCCACCTCTGCCTCTCCTCCCATGCCCTAACGGCCAGCTCGCACTCTAGGCGAAGGCCTAGTGCACCTAACGGGCAAGCCAGCCCTGCTCTCAGGTCCTGGGAGTTGGGGGGATTTTGTGCCCTTTCTTTTTTCTACTGAGAGCAGCTATGCTGGCACCACACCATTGTCAGTGGCAATATCATCTGGAGTTTGGGACTGAGCTACAGAACTCAAATGTTACACATACACCAAACTTAATTCAGAATATTTTCCCCTAGTCACTGCCTGTACTGGTAAAAAAAACCCTTTTTTCTTTGTTAAGGGCAACTAAAGCTTGTGCTTAGAAGAACCCTGGAGTTTAAAGCAGGAATTAGATACTCATTAAATGGTTCAGTTCTTTTTTTTCCAGTCTTTGTCACCGGAGTTTAGACTGTTTGACTTCAGATTGTTCCGTTAAAGGGCCTTTTGGTGCATTTCTTATAAGGAACTTTGAACTGTTGTATCTTTCTGGCTGACTGGTAATGGGGGGACAGGCGGGGAAGTTGCATTTATTTGAAAAACAAATCTTGAAAGTTCAGAGATTGGACCTGATGCCTATAAAACCTTCCAGTTAAGTCTGGAGCCTCTCAGGGGTAAACCTACAGGTGCTAAGGACTGAGCAGCTGTGGCAAGTGATGGATTTTGGGAATGGTGCTGCATTTAAAACCAAGATGACCAAAATGAGATACATTTTACAATCAAAGCCCAAACTTATGTTAAAGATTAGAATGCCTTTATAGATGCTTTTGTTCTTCCCCTGGGGCTTTTAAAATCAGCTGGGCAGCTAACTCAGGACTAAAAACCAAAGGATTTGACTATTGCTTGCAAATGATGGCTCACTTTAAAAAAGAGAGAAAGGATAAGCTGCTTTTAAATGCTTTAAATAAAATAAATAAATAAATAAGCTGGAGGGAAACTGGTAAGCACACGTACCATATAGCCAGAAGACGTCTATACCGGTCAGTGATGGTGCGTGCAATTGAAAATGAATATATGTTGTCTTCCCTATCCCCTACAAACAATGTTAGTCCCTTGTCTATACTGAGTAACTGTACATCACTTTGAGCCCACTGGGGAAAGCGATTAATAAATGGAAAGTACTATTATTATTATTATTATTATTATTATTATTATTATCCAGA
Source organism: Gekko japonicus (assembly GCF_001447785.1). NCBI lineage: Eukaryota > Metazoa > Chordata > Lepidosauria > Squamata > Gekkonidae > Gekko > Gekko japonicus. Next base: position 90,698 of record NW_015175360.1, on the reverse strand, counting down.
CTGAGAAACTCCTGGAGATTTAGGGATGGAGCCAGGGGAGGACAGTGATCTCAGTGGGGTACAATGTCATAGAGTCCACCCTCCAAACCATCCATTTTCTCCAGGGGAACTGATCTGTGTTGTCTGGAGATGAGGCTGGCATCCCTAGTTATAGGTTGGATTCAGGAAAGCAGAGAGTCTTTTGAATGTCTTGCCCAGAGGTCATTTCGGGGGAGATCGTGGGGGAACGCAGTTTCCCCGGGTGAGGTACGGGGGGTGGGACACATGACGAAGCCCTGCCCCCTGCTTCCGGCCGCCCGACCTCCGGCCCTCATTCAGCCAGGAGGAGGCAGGAGAAGAGGGAGGGTAAGTTGCTTCCTCCCTGCCTCTCCCCACCCCTGCCTGCCTGGGGCCAGGGAGGGCCTTCGCAGGGCTTCCTTGCACTCCCGCCAGCCTTGCAGGTCCACCGCCGGGCCCCTCATGGGGCTCGGCAGTGGAGCTGCAAGGCCGCTGGCGGCGGCCGGGACCATTGGGGGCGGGGTGTGTGGCCTTATGACACACTTCCAGTGATGTCAGGGGGTGGGGCATATGCTAATGAGTTATGCTAATGAGTTTCCCTAGCTCTTTTTCTACAAAACAACCCCGGTCTTGCCCCTGCTCTTTAGATTCTCGTGTGAACTGAACTTATGATTCTTTGTTTTAATGCAATTTTCTGTTTTTCTCTTCGATCCCCCCCCAATAAAATACAAGCAGTTTACTATTGGAAATGCTATGGATTTTTCTAGGAACATGTTTGATAGCCAAACATATCTTGTTTGACAGCTGTCACTGCCTGTGAGCCCAAGCCTTTTCCATCATGGCTCTGTGGCATGTGCCCCCTAGAAAAGTTGGGGGGGCAGCATCCTTGGAGATCTTTAGGAGGCACTGCAAGGCCTGCCTGTTTGCCAGCTCTTTGGAGGGGGGTTGAATGGCAGGCAACTTTTAAAGGGGAAGGGGGGGGAATTGGGGTTTTTTCATTTATTCTGGTTTAGTGGGAAATATTTTAACTATTATCATAAGCCGACTTGAATCACAAGGAAAGGTGGGATATAAATGTTTTAATTTAAGAAACAGTAAAAGACATCCAGTCTGCTTGTTAATCCATTTACGACCTCAAATGTCTGTATGTCTGCAGTGGTTGTGGTGGTGGCAGTACAAAGCAACAGGCTGTGTTTCACACATTCACATTATCACATTGCCTGATGGCAGTCCTGCTTTCCCCTTCTCCTCACCCTCGCAGACCTGGTGTTGCTGTACACTGAGCAACAAATTGTGTAAATAAACAGTAAGTAAATCAGACTTCTGGTTTTTGGTGACTCACGAATGAACACACTCCATCGAGCTTCGATGGGTGCGATTTGGATCGAGGCGGCAGGGAGGGGGTTCGGAAGCCTTCGACACCCCCCTGGAAGCTCTTGTAGGGAGCTTCTAGCCTGGAGCACTGAAGGAGCCCCTCCCGAAGCCACGGCTGGAGGAGTGAGGCTTTTTTAGCTCCTTAAGGTCCCGCTGCCTCGAGGCCAGCAATGGCAACCAGAGATGTTACCGGACCAGAGCGCGCAAGAACTTAAGCAAAAGGACTCTCCCTACGGGACGGCACCAAGCGAGGGGAAAAAAGTGAGTAAAGAAGTTTCAAAAGAAAGACAAAAGCAAAGAGGGTGGAGGAACTGACAGTGAGATGGCAAAGCCCCATAGAGAAAGGGGGGGACTCTCAGGAGGAAGAGCCCTACCCTACAGTGCAAAAAGCAGTGAAATGGGAAGCAAGCCGACAATAAGCTGTTAGAAACCCACCCAACCCAAGCGGATCGCAGCGGGACTCATTATTCAGTCCACAGAAAAACCTTAGAACTTTTAAGAACTTTTAAGAACTTTTCCCTTAATGTAAACAATGTCGCAGCGAGGGGGGAAAATCCAGATGCAGAGGCACCACAGGAAGCGGCATCACAACATCACTGGTCACAAGACCAGAAACTATATAGCTGGTGCGATTTCTGAAGCCTTGCACCCCCTGCTTGATCAGCTGACGAATCTCAATAAGAAATTTGATGATTTGCAGAAGGAGCTGAAGGAGACCAAAGATAAACCAGAAAAAGACAGTAAAAAAGCTAAAAAAGGTTGAAACTAAGACCAAAGAAATGGATCAAAAAATGGACATTGCAAATAAAGAAAGAGCTTCTGACAAAAACAACAATTAGTACAATTACAAGTGGAAAGATCCCTATATGTTTTAAGATTCCAAGGGGTACCGGGGGAAAAAGATGAAAATTTAAGAGAAATCCTAAGTGAAGCATTGGCCCCCTTGATCAACAGCAAACCTAAAATATTGCAAGCAGACATAGACATAATTTATAGAACTTACTCAGAGCTCTCGAATAAAAACTATTTTTTAATCTGTTTGTCCTTGTTTTAATTGTCCTATATCTTCTGCCCGAAGGCAGCAGTTCAAACAGGGAATGTCCAGGGTGTGACAAATCCTGCAGAATGTTCTTTGCTTTTTTCAAACATCGAAAACTATACAATTCCTCCAGGAATGGGAGGGGGCAGCCAATGATCTTCTGGGCTGTGATGATAACTCTCTGGAGTGGTTTGCTATCCACAGCCGTACAACTGGCAAACCAGGCACAGGCACAGTATGTTAAAATGCTCCCTATTGAGCAGCGATAGAAGGACATCAATGTTTTCTCACTCAAATTATTTTTCTTTAAAAGTCTGAGAAAAAAGAGCCTCTGCTGGGCCTTCTTCACCAGAACCATGGTGTTAGCGCTCCAGGTCACGTTTTGCTCAATAGTCACTCCCAAAAACGTAAAAGTAGCCACCCTCTCCACACATTCTCCTCCAATAACCAGTGGCTGAATGTCCATTTTATTCCTCCTGTAGTCCACTACCAATTCCTTGGTCTTGGTGGTGTTGAGGATCAAATTATTTTCAGACTCATCATTCCCAGAGATGAGCCCCACACAGTGGTGTCATCAGCAAACTTGATGATGGTGTTACTGGGGTGGGTGGAGATACAGTCCTGTGTGTAGAGGGTATAGAGCAGGGAGCTCAACACACAGCCTTGTGGAGAACCGGTATTAAGGATAAGGGCTGTGGACTTGATACTTAAAGCTTCTACTGCCACAACATTAAAAATCCAAGAGGAAGAGATAAAATTACTGAAAGATGTTCCATTTTAAATACGTAAGAAGAGGAAGCAATACAGAAACATCACAACATTTCTTCAAAAGAACAATGTTCAATACCGATGGATTTTACCAGATGATCTTATATTCAACTACAAAGAGAAGAGGGAAAGATTGACACTCTCTCTAAAGCAGAAGCATTCCTGAAGCAACATCAAACTCCGACAAAAAAAAGAAAAGAAGCAAAGAAAAAGAAGGCGACAGAAGAAAACAGCGACCATCAGGCCTCATCTACTTCAGTGTCCCTGGGTGAAATCTTTGACTATGACTTTGATTCTGATTTGGGAGCTACTGCCCCCACTGGGGAGGGCGGGGTATAAATATGAAAAATAAATAAATAAATAAATAAATAAATAAATCTTATAAGGTTAAAAACCCCTGGCAAAAGAAGAAGAAGCGCAAAGACAAGAAGACATCCTAATGAAGATCTGAGATTTTTCTAAGTTAAAACTTAAAGAATTTATATTACTGCCCATATGCAATACGAAAATTAAGAATGTTTTGTTCTTTCTATTTGAATACTTATTACTTAGAAATTAAATGATATATTGTAAACATGAATATTTAGGGAAACATCCAAAGTGCAAGATAGATCATTAATGTACCTTGCTACTCTGAATTTGTAGTGTGTAGCTTTTGGGGTTTTTTGGCCCCCCGAAGGGGATTTTTCATTGCCTTTTATATAAGGACTACAAACTACAACAAAAATAGGAGGGGGGACTACAATTAAGGAGAAAGAAAAGATACCCACTACTGACTAAAAACCCAAGAGAGGAGATCATCAAATTTGCTTAAATACAAAGCCACCCCTTAAAACGCGTACATTTTTATGAACTTAGTCAGACATGCTAGTATATCTTTTAAATCTTAAATTTAACTCCTGATAAAACCCCCCAGATCATCTCATTATTAAGAACAATATTTTCAAAGGCACAATTCAGAGTCCTTCAGCCTTCATTTTTTGTTATCCTGTCTTTTCCACAATTTGTAAGGACTTTTAGGAGCCGCCGCCCCTGTCTCAGAAAGAGAGTCCTCTCCAGAAGACCCTGAGTCCAGCTCGCCACTGGACTTACTGTCCTTTCCCTCTTTTTCTACCTCCTCTGGCTCTCCCACTGGATTCTCAAAAACTCCCATGCTTTAAAGACAGAGTCAATCTTTTCCTTTTTATCCTGAAGTTTGAAGGTTACGCCCTCTGGAGTTAGCCACCTGTACACGATGGCATTTGTTTGAAGAAAAAGGATTAGATCTTTGTACTTCTGTCTCCTTTGTCTTATTTCAAATGGAATATCTTTCAGAATACTGATAGTATTGTTCCCAATTTTCAAAGGTGATCCCGCTGTTGCTCTCAGGATAGAATCCTTCACATGCCTCTTCGAGAATCTCATTACTATTTCCCCAGGCAGATTATTTTTCTTTATATATCCGGAATATGACCTATAGACCACATTCATCTCGCTTATCAAATATTCTGCCTTCAAATTTGTCACTGGGGCCAATGCTTCCCTCACCATCAAACTGAGAGCCAGTTTGGTGTAGAGCTTAAGTGTGCGGACTCTAATCTGGGAGAACCAGGTTTGATTCCCCCCTCCTCCACTTGCACCTGCTGATTTGACCTTGGGTCAGTCACAAGCTCTGGCACAGCTGTCCTTGAAAAAGAGCAGTTTGTGTCAGAGTTCTCTCAGCCCCACCCACCTCACAGGGTGTCTGTTGTGGGGAGGGGAAGGGAAAGGAGTTTGTAAGCCGCTCTGAGACTCCAAGTGAAGGGCGGGGTATAAATCCAATCTCCTCCTCTCCTCGTCCTCCTCCAGTTAGTACTTGGACTGGAGACCACCAAGGAAGTCCAGGGTTGCTACACAGAGGCAGGCAATGGCAAACCACCACATTTCTTGCTGTGAAAACCGTATGTAAAGGTAAAGGTTTCCGTTGCTCAAAAGCCAGTCGAATCCGACTCTAGGGGGCGGTGCTCATCTCCATTTTCAAGCCAAAGAGCCAGCACTGTGGTGATACATTGGTTCATTGTTGACAGCTGTTCCTTGAGATTATTCATCTGATCCAGCAGGGGGCGCAGGGATTCTGCCAACGTTTTGGCCAGCTCGGTGGTTCCTTCTGGTCGTGGGCTCTCAACTACTTTCGCTTTTGGAAGTTTCTCTTTCTCCGTCCTCTTCCCCGCCATTTTTATGAATTGTTTACTTTCACAAAGATTTATAAAGTCTCTGAATATGTGCTCAAATGCTCATACGCACCTTGGTAAGTCTTTCCCAACAGATTTCATCGCTTTTACTTCTGCTCTCCCCCGGGTCTCACTTTTAAATTTGTGCGCATGGGAGGGGCCCCTCCCCCGCTCACTTTACTTTCTAGTCTGTGGGGTGGGGAGCTTTCTTTTAAAATTAGCAGATATGCTTTAATCTGATTCATGTTCATATTCGGTCATACGACCTCGTTTAGCCTGTTTTAACCGCTCGATCTCCACCACGTGCCCCGGTCAGCGTCACTTGTTCCATTCAGACACTCAGCAGAAGGACTGTCGGGATGGAGAAGCACCTTGATCCCCCAGCATTATGCTGGCGAAGAGGCGACCTCTCAGAAGTCCCCTGGCTAGGAGCCTTTCACCAGGCTCCGGGGGGGGGGGGGGGTAGCGATGCCTTGCTCCCCCTCCTTTCTGCTCGGTGCGCTGCCATAAACCGGAAGTCTGTAGTGTGTAGTTTTGTAGTTTATAGTGAAAAGTAATAAAAAATTCTAACACCCCCCCCCCCCAGTAAGTAAATCATTAACACAGAGAAACAGGCATTGGATTTGGCTGCTTGTTGAGACACAGACCGGTTTCCCACAGCAGCTGCTCTGTGCTCACTCCTCTCTTTGCCCCGATGGTACGTGTCAATTTCCCACTCGAAGCCACATGGCCGCATTTTGACCCATGGCTTTGCCCGATTTTACCCGTGGTTTTGTAATCCTCAAAAAACAGGATCACAAAACCACGGGGGAAATCGGGTGAAGCCGTGGGGCAAAATGCGGCCGTGCGGCTTCGAGTGGGAAATTGACACGTACCACTGGGGCAAAGAGATGAGCGAGCGCAGAGCAGCTGCTGTGGGAAATCGGTCACAGGGAAGGATTATAGTATAAAGTGTCCCAAACAATGCTCCCTCTAAGCTATGGATTCCTGAGAACAAAAATTCTGCTTTGTGAGCAGACAGAGCATCACTTGCCCCAGAGCCCCTATCTATACCTTGTGGCTAGATATGGTGAAAATCAGATATGTTTTCTCTTTTTTTTGTTCAGTGTCAATAGCAGACGGTCATTCTGTTGTATGTGATCTTTCTTGTGAAGTCCATCAAGGGGCCATTCTCTCACCTATGCACTTCAACATTTATGTTAGACCATTTATCATGATCATCTGTATTTTTGGGGTTCGGCAGCACCAGTATGTGATTGACATCTAGCTCTATAAGTCTTATCTGAGCTTCTGCTGATCAGGGCCAGCTCCAGGTTTTTTTGCACACTAGGTGAGGCTACCTTCTGGCGCCCCCCCCCCCATGCACTCGTGTGGTTGTGAAGCAAATTGCGGCCACAGGTAGGGCCAGCTGCAGGCTGCTCCCCACAGCACCACGGGACACACACACACCCTGCGTCTTTCCATGTTGTTTATTTTTACAGTGTGTGGAATCAGCTGGCTAGTGACTAGTGTCTTAGCTCAGGAAGGATGGCTCCAAAGCAAACTAATTTACGCAGTAGCCAAATCGCTCACTCACAACTTTAATGCCAGTTAAGTTCAGGGTGGTGAAAACCAGTGAGGATTGTGAGGCACTCCAAAGGGATCTGTCAAGGATGGGCAAGTGGGTGTCAACATGGCAAATGGAGTTCAATGTGGCCATGTGCAAGGTGATGCACATTGGAGCCAAAAATCCTAAATATAAATACACATTGATGGGGTCTGAACTGGCAGAGACTGAACAAGAGAGAGATCTTGGAGTTGTAGTAGATAACTCACTGAAAATGTCGAGACAATATGTGACTGCAATATAAAAGGCCAATGCTATGCTGGGGATTATTAGGAAGGGTATTGAAAACAGATCAGCCAATACCATAATGCCCCTATATAAATCAATGGTGGAACCTCATTTGGAATACTGTGTGCAGTTCTGGTCACCACACCTTAAAAAGGATATTATAGCTTTGGAAAAAATGCAGAAAAGGGCAACTCGAATGATAAAAGGGTTGGAACACTTTCCCTATGAAGAAAGGTTAAAGCGCTTAGGGCTCTTTAGCTTGGAGAAACGACGACTGAGGGGTGGCATGATTGAGGTTTATAAGATTATGCATAGAGGAGCAGGTAGAGAAAGAGGTACTTTTCTCCCTTTCTCACAATACCAGAACTCATGGGCACTCAATGAAACTGCTGAGCGGTCGGGTTAGAACAGATAAAAGGAAGTACTTCTTCACACAAAGAGTGATTAACACATGGAATTCACTGCCACAGGAAGTGATGGCGGCTACAAGCATGGACGGCTTCAAAAGGGAATTAGATAAGCATATGGAGCAGAGGTCCATCAGTGGCTATTAGCCACAAGGTATAGATAGGGGCTCTGGGGCTAGTGATGCTCTGTCTTCTTGGTGCTTGGGGGGGGGTCAACAGTGGGAGGGCTTCTAATGTCCTGACCCCACTGGTGGACCTCCTGATGGCACTGGTATTTCTGGCCACTGTGTGACACTGAGTGTTGGACTTGATGGGCCTTTGGCCTGATCCAACATTGGCATCTCTTATGTTCTTATGACATGCTACGGATTCTCCCATTGGGAGGGGGGGGAATCCCTGGAAATCTAGCATCACCAACATTATTGAAGCTCGTTATATATCTTTAAGTCTGTCGAAACAATTAAAGTGATGATAATTTCTCCAGTCTTATTTCAGTCCTTTGTTGTGTCTCTTTTGTTTCTTCCTGCTTTACTTTTCATTCCTGTTGAGCCTCTTCTATTTCCTTAATGAGCTCTTCTCCAGTCTTTGTGTCATATGCTGTTAGTATTTTTCTGCAAAAGGTTACTGATAAGTGCCCAAGTAGGAGCCACCTGTATCACTGTTTCATTTCATTTAGCTGTTGTGCTATCGGACATAGATTGTGTCTGGCATTCAGTATTTCAACTGGCAAGTCAGGAAACGCTTGGACTGTAGTGTCTATTAATTCCAAACCTCCATTTGTCCTTGCCATATCCAAAATGATTTTTTTTTTTGGTTTTAATGTCCACGATCTTGATTATTACATCTGGGATTAACGCTGGTGAGGTAGCTCGTGTCATGTTAAGCCTATAGGCATTTACTTTTTTTTAATTTTTAAATTATTTTTATTAAGAAAAACCGTAATGGGACAACAATGAAAACAGGCACATTACAAAACAAATGTAACACAAACGTATCTCCTTGAAGATAAACATAACCCACTACCAATACTATCAGCTTAACCGTACTATAACCGCCTAACTTCTTTACATGTAAACGGTGCACTAAAACACAAAAGATAAAGATATGGTGGTTGATCATGAAAAAAGTTAAATGAACACTGCCAGTACATGTGTAGTGAATGAATATGTTTAAAATCGTATTCAGAGAATGTATGCCAATTGTTCCTGGTAAGTGGAGGAATTCTGATAGCCATTGATTTAAAGCTGCAGTTATCTCTTTGTTCATTTTGAAGTTGGGAGAAACACCTCTAAATTGTAATTTATGCTCTCTTACTTTGATTTCTAATAACATTATCTTTGATTTTGCCCATGTTTCAAATGTTTTTAGTTCATTTAATTCCTGGGCGGTTTTTTTTGTTCTGCCAAGAGCCGTATTTGCTGTACCTTTGACTTCTTTAACTTTGTTTGTCAAATCATCTATTTTGTTAAATACAGGTGTTATTATTTCTTTGATTTCTATTTTTAAATCAGTTAGCATTTCTTGTATTTGCTTTTTTGTAATAGAGTTTTCTCTTTTCCTTTCCCCCTCACGTACCTCTTCAGCGTCTTCCAGCTCCATTTCGGTGTGTGTGTGTGTGTGTGTGAGGAGTCTCCCTCAGAGGATTCCGATTCCACTCTTGTGCCTTTAGGAATTGTTTTTTGTTGTGCTTTTTTATTCGCCTGTGCTCCTTTAGGTTTCCCCATATCTTGGGCTCAGTTTTGATGTTTTCCAGCTGCGGAAAGTTTATTTTAAATTAGTTTTTTCAAGATAGTTCTGTGGCGTCTGCTCCAGGAGTGACCAAACACTTTGCTGGTCACCACGCCCCCCCCCCCACCAAACCCAATCCTGATGCCAGATTGAAATGGATCAAAGACAAATGCATGGCTTAGGGAAACCTGAAATTGCCCTGCCAACTGCAGCCTGATCAACTAACTTCTAGATGGAGAAGTCTAGATACATGCCTATAATCGGCCACAACTGTTTTGCCCTACAGGGTTTTTCCAGGGGTAATATAATAACCTTCCCCCCCCCAAAAAAGAGGAAAACTTACCAAAGGTATGTTGGGCTTAACTTTTTTGTTTTACAATTGGGATTTTTTCTTTTTATAAAAGCTGCTTTGGGTTCCTCTGGGGAGAAAGTGTCCTAATGCTCAAAAAAGTAAAATAAGGGAAATCTTATTTTCTCATAGTAACATTTAATAAATCAAGAGATATAGGATTCCAAATTACCTTCACAATGCCAAGCATCCTGTCACCCTCAGTCATAGAAATCAATCAGAAACTATCCATACAGCTGGGACAAAAGGGTACCACTGACATTGGCAGCATAGGATCCACCCTTAACCTGACTACCAGGTCAGACTAAATAAGAGAGATTTGATAACCGAATAACCATACTATAGCACCACAATCAATTGCCAAACTAGACTTAGATCTGGGAGTCAACAGATCATGCATGCCCCACCTTAAATAAATGAGCTGGACAAGACTCTGCTGATTCAAGAGTGATAAAAGGGGAAAAAATCACCAACTACCCCATAGGCTTGTAAATCAGCTCTGTTATGTGCTCTGTCTGATTTGGCACAAGTATGCCACCACTGGTGGAGAAGCCATCTCCCAGCTTTCTTCAGTCTCCAAATTCTTTCATATATCATGAAGAGGGGATTCTCGTAGAAGACTGCAGGTAGTGACACTATCTATTGCCCATTGTAGTGTGGCATTCACAACTATAGTTTGGGCAGAGTTACTGTGGATTCTCTGGGAAATTAAAGGATTGGATCCCATGGATCTGATTCAGCAATGGGAGTGCTTTTGTTCAGTGCAAGAAGCCTTCACTTGACATAAAAGTCTTCTGCAAAAGGATCCTGAATAGTAGATGCAAGAGGGTGCAGTCTTTTGGAGTGGATCTATGATCCATTGTAATGTGACCAGTCATTCACAGGAAATGGAGGCCTTCCCTCACTTTTTCTTCCTCTCAAGATCCTTTAGCATAAGGCTGTTTGTGCTTCTTTTGTGAGTAGCCAGTACAGGAAGTCCCCAAAGAGAAGTCAAACAATCTGCCAAGATACAGCAAGGTGAACCAGGGAGGAAGACACAGTTCTCTGAGAATGTCTGGGCACATTGTTGCACACCCACCACAGCAGCAGCATTACACAAAGAGGCTGTCTATTCAAATGTATGTCTATTTCTCCCCACATGTTCTGATGTATACTACTGAATTTATTATCATAGGTTGTGATTGCAGTAACAGTGCAATCCCATGCAGCATTACTGGAATCTAAACCCATTGATTTCAGTGGTTTAGACTGGAGTAATTCTGCATAAAACTGCATTGTAAATGTGTTTAACAATGAATTGGATAAATACATGGTAACCAATACCCAAAGTGTAGTCTCCCATTCCCCTGGACACCTCTGTCTTTCAGATGCTGGAGATATGTTGATATTTATCACCATAACTGCAGGTGAATCATTTGAGACTCCTTGGGGACTATTCTCTGTAATCAGAACATTGAGTTAGATAAATTGCTGGGGTTGACTCAGCATGTCCATTCCTATGTTTTGAAGGAATGATCATCCACTGGCAGTTCATAACAGAACTTCCATAGAGGAGCAGGTAGAGAAAGAAGTACTTTTCTCCCTTTCTCACAATACAAGAACTCATGAGCACTCAATGAAATTGCTGAGCAGTTGGGTTAGAATGGATAAAAGGAAGTATTTTTTCACCCAAAGAGTGATTAACACATGGAATTAACTGCCACAGGAGGTGGTGGCAGATACAAGCATGGACAACTTCAAGAGGGAATTGGATAAACGTATGGAGCAGAGGTCCAACAGTGGCTATTAGCTACAAGGTACAGATAGGAACTCTCGGTCTGGGGCAAGTGATGCTCTGTATTCTTGGTGCTGGGAGGGCAACAGTGGGAGTGATTCTAGTGTCCTGGCCCTACTGATGGCATCTGGTATTTTTGGCCACTGTGTGACAGAGTGTTGAACTAGATGGGCTATTGGCCTGATCCAACATTGGCTTCTCTTATGTTCTCATGAGCAGGGTCCATATTGTCTTTAAAGCCCAGGCTCTGTGCATTAGAAGCATAAAGTAGCTCAGAAAATGTTCAGTCAAGATCTGTGTGTTCATGGAAGAGCAACCTGAACCTCTACAATTTTTTTTCCTTTTGAGAAAAATCACATGGCTTGCCTAATTTATTTCTGATTTTCTTTCCATCATAAATAACCTTTGTCGCAAATGCAAAGGCCAACTGCATATTTATCATGTCGGGTCAAAATAAAACCCATACCAATGTTCTTATATTCTTCCAAATTTCTTTTACATGCTTTATAAACACTATCAATCATGTGGAGCACATGTTGGTGGCACTAGCTGAAGCACGCAATACACTTGGAAAGTTTGCAGCCTTAATAGATTTGATTGTAAAGTCAACATCTCTGCATTAACTCTATCAAAGCAAATGGCTAATTGGCCTTTTGTAAAAAAAATACACAAAGAGACCCTCGTGTGGTGGCTGAATCTGATATCTGTGAAAGAAAGCATGGAGATGCATGTATAATACCAGGAAAGACTGCATGGTAAGGATCAAAGCATATATTTCCTTGCACTAGTTCACATATAGGAAAATGTCAAAATGCTGAAACAGACTTATGAATCCATGTCAAGCTGCATTAAATAAAGCATATCTTTTGTGCAAGGTAATCTTGGGAACCCTGCTGAGTTTGTTTCCAGACGATTCACATGATGTCCTGAGAAGCCCTCTCACAGCATCCATCCCCTTCCTGCTATTCTCTTCAGGTAAGCAGGCTGTGGATTTCTTACATTGAACGGAAGGGTTGGAATCTGACCTCTTCTGAAGGCAAGCCAGTGCTACTAATCAAGTGGCACAGAGCTGTCATCACTTGACTGATCTAAGTTTTACCATCCCAGATGTTCCATGTCATCTCCCTGCTCTGTTTGTTAATCTTGTGGGCACAGAACCTCCTTGGCAATCATGACCATCTGCATCGGGTTGTTGTTTTCCTTTTGCTTAACAAATTCAAGGACATGAAAGAAAGAAAAGCAAAATCTGCTGGACTCGCCCATCTGCCTTTCCTAAACTGGTTCACCATGGGATGATGAGTCAATCTTTCAGCTCCTCTCTGTGGTTACAAGCCTCTTTCAAGTGTTACGTGCAACAAATGAGTGTCAAGTCTCCAGCCAAGTGGTAGAGAGACCAGTTACTGGTGGGTGCCTACAATGGATGAGGAACATTCTTGCAGAAGCCTTGAGTTTGTTTCAGTTCAATTAGCAGATTAACATGGTGACTGGCATATGTTTTGAAGGGTTCTTATGACATATTGTCCCTTTAAAACTTGCTGTAGAGTTTACTTTTTGTTTCAGAGAAAAATGAAACATATATTGTACTTCATATCTTTCACTGCAGCCTTACCATATCTTAGAAGTCTGCTGAGGGCTGATCCACATACTATTAAGTCCACACAGTGGATATAGGCAGGGAGGGGCCAATTCAAACTAGGATGGTGGTGTTCATGGAGAGGGGGCTTAAAACTTCCCTGTGCCATTTCCCCAACCTGAAATAGACCCAGATGCTGCTAATTGCCTCACTGAGGAAACTTACATGTAGTTCTCAGTACATTTAAGTTGCCCCAGTAGGGCAAATAGTGCTCCTAGGGCCCTTTCAGATGAGGGAAATTGTTTGGGAGGAAGCCCGTTTTTCCTACATGCCATGGTCTCAAGATGAATCAGGCCCCCATGCACCTGGGAGTTGAGTTCCAAGTGTGGGATTCCAGCCACACATCTGATCCAAAGTCCTCGTGGTGGCCATGTGTCCATTATGTGGACTTTATAATGTGTGAATTGGTCCCAAGGGCCTTAGAAAGCCACACACATCAGAAGTGTTCCTTATGAAGTGACACATCTGCTGCTACTTAAGGGCTTTGGGGCATAACATCTAAGTACAGCTGGGCCTTGTAGCCCACTGTAGCAGTCATTTCTTCAGAACGGGACTAATTCTTTTCCTGAGACTTGTGTTCTTTCAAGCTATGAGTCTGCTTTCAGCTCCCCAAGGATGGATCACTCAAATATTACTCAGGACCCTGAGTATAACACCCACATCTACTGAATCTGGTGATTGGGGTTCAAGCCATGAAAATGTTGGGAAACTCCACTGAAGTAGGGCCTTACTAGATGGGACTCTTGGAGATCCGTGAACTGGTGTTCTCAGAATCAAGACACTTGGATCAAGGATATGGTGCAAAACTGCAAATTATTTCAGTTGTTAGCTCCAGGAAGTCTCAAAATATGGGCTGTGTGTGGAATTTGCTGGAAGAGAAGGGAATAAATTGCAAGACCCAGACTTTTTTGGGCCATAGTCCCCTCAGGCTAGAGCTTGGATCGAGGCTCACATTTCCAACAAATGCAAGGACCTCCTCCCACACAGGACAATTTTCTAGCCCTCCCTCTTTCTGCAGCAGCCTGCATATTGGGCTGCCATGGAAAGGGGAAGGCAGGGAAATTGTACTGTGCAGGAGGAAGGTCTTACACCTGTTAAAACATTAGTTTGGATCTAGGGGTGGAGAGGCAAAAGTCAAGATCAGCAAGTCCTCAGAAATAATGCAGCTTTAACAAGATATATAAATGCTAATTGGAGCAAGCTTCCACAGTCTTGGTGTTGCTACTGGAAAGCAATGCTCCCTCTAAGCTGTGGAGTCTTGTGAGCAAAACGTCTACTTCATGAGCTACGGGCATTAAAACTGTGAGCAAGCGATTTGGCTACTGTATAAATTAGTTTGCTCTGGAGCCATCCTTCCTGAGCTGAGACAAAAATGTGTGAGCCAGAGGCTAAAAAAACTGTGAGTTAGCTCACACCAACTCAGCTTAGAGGGAACACTGCAGGCCTTGCCTTGTTTAACTACCCCCCTACAGTACAGAATCCCTGAAGAGGTTGTCTATAGATGATCTGAGTGTTGGGGAGGCTCATATGGAAATTCATGCTGGGCTCGTATTCACTAGCCAACTGGTAGGGCAGAGTGCTGTACACCATCTTCCTCTGAATAATCTATGATAACTATCCAAAGTGGGATACTGTATACCCTGCAGTATTACAGATTGTTTATTTACTGTGGCCTGTAGGCGGACCTTTTGTGAGTCCGCCATGCACCCCACCCCAATCCTCTAGAATTAATTATTGGCTTTATACAGAACTTTGAAATGAACATAGGAGGCAATAATTCATTATACAAGTGTGCAACACCAAAATAGACGGAAGCAGGAGCTCTGCATGTACTGGGTGGAATGGTCATCAAGAGGAATACAATCAAAGTAAATCTAGGATCCGTAAACAGCATATAATTAGCCAGTGTTTTTGTATTGGCTTCCTTTAATATGCAATAGGGGGAAATGCAATAAAATGTCAAGGACTCAATTAAACAGATGGTTCTATGCTGCTTATTTTCCTCCACTGTATTGTTTGCGTCAGTTAAAGTAAAAAATGCTTAGACAGGGACTGACTCACCGATTCCTGTAAAAGCAGTTTTCTTAAGAGTTGAACATGAAGGGAGAACTAAAGGCAGGGCAAAGGAAGAGAGCACATATCATGAGCTTTTATTAGGACCATTATTATGTCTCATTAATTAATCTGAGCACGGCTGTAGTGACGTCTTGGGCTCATTTAACAGGAAAAAATTACCCAAGATTGCCAAGTTAAATAGACAATTACAGGAAGACCAGATTATGCCTACATTGCATTCCCCCCAAGGCACTGGGCCAAGTTCATGTCAAAGTCATAATAGCTAGAATCCCTCCCCCCGCCTTAAAAACAGCTCCTGTGGACATACGTCACAAGACATTTGTAATGTACGCAGAGGATGTATTGATCTTCCTTGGGCTTCCTTTCTCATAAACTCATAACAGCAAAAGAAGGGAGATGTAAGCATGCGAGTCCTTTCCATGCATGGGCAATGTAGAACTGGGTTTCAATTCAATCTATGAATGCATCATT